>NC_141135.1:39295964-39636797 GCF_053477565.2 Lygodium microphyllum | reverse complement strand
TCACGAAAAGCCTCTCTACAGAGCACTTTGCCTTCCTCAAGAGGTCGATGGGCATGGGATGAGATGACGTCTTTCCTCATCCTGTTGTACATGTGTACATGTTGTACTATCTTTTTTTTCTTTTTTCTTTTTTCTTTTCACTCCTCACTAGGGAAAATTCACCTTTAAGTGGGAGGTTATTGGGGGTAAAGGTGCCTCCGCCTAGCTGCCCGTGTATTACTGCATACTACAGGTGGCGGGTGCCCATCACCATCACTTTATTCTTTATTCTTTTAGTGACAGTTTGAATAAAGGAAGGCCCGATCACACATTGTGACTGTTGGAGTTCCCATTTCTTGTCTCTCTCTTTCTTGCTCTTGCTCTCCCGCCATAGCTCTCACGTGCAAGCTTCGATCCTTGTCACCTTTCAAATCCGAAACCAGTGAATCGGGATATCGGTGAATCCTTTCCCACGTTGTGATTGCAATATCAACAGCAAATCAACTCCAAAAAATTCAAATTTTAGTTGAGCACAAGTGCAAAGAAGCACTACCTGATTAGTATCAAGAGATACTAGGTGATTTGGTGACTTAGTATGCCCTTTGAACTTGTTGGGATCTTCAAGATCTTTCAAGTCTGAGTCTTCCCCTCCTTGATTTAATGCTAGAGTATCACAAAAAAATCAAATTTGATCAAAGGCAAGGCTGATTGTGTTAGATAACATAAGGGCTAAAACACTAGATGAGTGTCAATGGACACTGTGCTTGTATCTTCTTGAAATGCTTGCAAATCTTGTCAAGATTTCCCCTCCTTACTAGTAAATCACTTGAATGCTTACTGAAGACTAAGTGTTGGAGTAAATGAGAGAGTCAATGACTTGATTTGAGCCAAAGGAGTGAGAGAAAGAAGTGAAGCATGAGCTTGAAGCTTGATAGCTATGGTTGCCCAGGTGACTAATATTTTATTCATAGCTGACCGAAGAGTGAGCCATTTGTCACAAAACTTGTTGAAAAGGAAGCTTAAGTATCAAGCTTCAAAAGCCCTATACCATTCGTCATCATCGTTGTGTTTGCAAGCTGAATGGACTATACAAACAGAGAGGGCACAGAAAATGATAGCAATTCGTTGCAGATGCAATGCTATGGTTGATAGGTGACAATGTCAAGCTCTAAGATGACAAGGAGGAGCGCCCTGAGTCAGCATGCCCTGAGTCAAGGAAGATTTCTTCAGAAGAAAGTACAAGCTAAAATGGCTTGGGAAGGAAGATTCAAGTCCTCCACTGAAGGTGGGTAGCTATGGAGGTAGGTGAGAGATTCATGGAAAAGTGGAGGGAGTCAAAAATTCAAATTGGAATGACTCAATCAATGGCCTAGTGACTTACTAACTTGAAACCCGCTCTAATACCATGTTAAAATATTGAGAATGTATGCTATGGAGATCACTGATGGGCAAATAGACAATCATAATGAGGCAGAAGCATTGACAAAGAAGAAAAACTAGTATTATCCAAACATAATGCAAGTACGACTGAATGATAATCACTGATTGAATGAGTGTGGGGATGAGTGCCTTTTATAGACTTATAGTAGGTGGTATTGGTAGGTGGAAAAAAGTGGAAAGGGGCCATGGTAATTACCAATTGTGGTTTTTAAAAACCATGCATACATGACCTAGTCTAAGGCTTTATTTGGAATATATTTATTTACCTTGTTTGTTCCATGCAAAGAGGCTATGGTGGATGTGATTGCACATCTCTCAACAATTGCAAGCTGAAACAGTGTAGACAGTTCAAAACTGCTTGCTATAAACTGCAAAAAATGACAAAAAACCAAAAACAAGGCAAAATGGTGAGAAACAAATATTTAATGATGATGCCCACCAAGTACCATCAAAAGTACATCAAATCATGATGATTCAACATGAAAATTTCATGACAATCCGGAGATATATGCTTGCTGTAATTTATGACAACATTGTACAATGAGAGCTGACAGTAGGCAAAACCTAATATTCAAAGTCAATCACTGATTGTCAATGCAAAACCAGCATCAAGTGGGCATAAACAAGCATGTAACAATCAAACTAACATGAGCCAATACCCAAGCATGTCAAACAAAGTCCATCAGTAAAGTCGATACACCCCCCAATCAACAAGGAAAAATGTACATACCACTGCCAAGACCTGACACAAGTCGGTGCATGCTCAGTGAATACAAAGCCGAATCAGCCCAAGAACATCTACACGGACCAAGGTATATCAACTATACATCATCCACGAGGAGATCTCGTGGTCTCAAAGATCCAAAAGCTCAATATGCATAACCTGCACTGCTCAATTATCTGATAAGCACACAAAGACACTCCCACTGGTGGCAGCTCAAACAAAGCATGTAAGAGCACCAGTGAGACAGAGTATCCAATATCATGCATTAGTAAGACATCTAGAGCATATGAGCAGTCAAGTATCCAATGATAGCATCCAATGTCATGAAGAAAATCCCAATCAATCTCTGCTAAGCCAAAGCAAGACCAAAATAAGCTCCAGAATATCCAAAGTTAAGCCTAAATAAAGCTCTAGTAGCATTCAAGTCCAAACAATGTAAGTAGCATGTGTAGGTATAGCATAAGTAGCAAGCATGTACCAAACAATGGGTCATACATAGACCATAGGTATATCCTCTATCACAAAGCATGTCATTCTAGACCAAGGTCAAGTAATTGCCAACTAATACAAACCTCAAACAAGGCTCAAAATACATTCTGGAACCATCCAAGTCATTTTCCAACCTTCAGTTGCATCCCAATAGTCATATGAAATACTTGGGAAGCACCCATGACCAATAGGCAAAGCATAAAGTGACTAAATAAGCTTCAGCCCATGGAGTGTATAGCAGTGATTTACTATGTAAAATTGAGTATTTCAAGTCACTAGATCAGCTCCAAATGATAGCCAATCAATAGGCATACATTCCTCTAACATTCGGGGACCATTCAGGACCAACCGAGCATCAAATGTCAATGCCAACCAAGATGTAGCATCAAATGTCAGTGTAACACTATTCATAATAGCTTGTGGACTATTATGACAGTCCCAAAACAGTGCTAAATTAGACACAAATCAATACCAATGCTCAATGCTTCAATGTCAAGCTCCAAGTATGATTTTAGGCATCAAATGAGACCTATCCAAGTGCCCAATGGGTGGAGTAGCTAGAAAAGATCAATTTCGAGATGAGGAAGATACTCCTACAAGTCATGTGATGGAAAAAACTAATTTGGGGCCTTTGGAAGGGTTGGGCAAGGTCAAGCCAAGGTTGGGGGATAGTCAAGGACCCCCAGGAGCTCCCTCTTGAAGGGCAAAGTCATCGGTAGAGTGTAGGCATCACAAGAAGTAAGAGGACATGGCTGCCCTGCTTCACAAAACCTATGGACTGAAGTGAAATAACAAAAGAGAGCTCCAATACCTTTGAAGGAATGCCATGAGGGTGCCCAAATGGGCTGGGTAGGTGCTAGGGAAGCCACCGAGCGGAGCTCGAAGTAGTTGGATGTGGCTGCCAAGAGTGAGGACCAATGGTGTAGGGATTCGAATGAATGTTGAAGGAGTCATAGACCAAGCTCAAATGCTCAAGCAACCATGCTTTGATACCAGTTGAAAGGTGAGAAGGATTGAAGCTTGCACGAGAGAGCTATGGGGGGAGAGCAAGAGCAAGAGAGAGAGAGAGAGAGAGAGAGAGAGAGAGAGAGAGAGAGAGAGAGAGAGAGAGAGAGAGAGAGAGAGAGAGAGAGAGAGAGAGAGAGAGAGAGAGAGAGAGAGAATCACAATGAGAGAACTCCAACCGTCACAATGTGTGACCGGCCTTCCCTTTATTCATTTGTCACTAAAAGAATAAAGAATAAAGTGATGGTGATGGGTGCCTGCTACAATGTGTAGGTGCGGATATTGAGAGTAGTAATACGTAGACAGCTAGGTGAAGGTGCCTTTACCCCCAACACTTTGGACAAAGAAACAAATGTGACTTTGATATTAGAATGTGATAGTAGCAAATTTAACCATTCAAAAAAAGAGGATATTGGCTGAAAATGACAAGTAATATGAGCTGAGGACACCAGGCATTAATGGATAACTTCTTAAAACAATACATTCTCTTGTTAATCACATTTGAATGACCAAATTTAGATGGTTCATTCTTCTAAAACCTCAATTAGAAAGCAATTTAATCATTTTCATACAAGTGTTTGTTTTGAAACATTTTTTACCCTAATAATCTATCCTAAATCCTTAGTCCAAGTCTAAACTAAAGTAAGCCCATTTCGAGCTTTATATGATCGAGACTCGGTTTCCTTCTCAAAAGACCACTATTACAAATGAGTGTACAAACAAAACATAAAAGCAAATAAATCAAAAGTTGTGCTATTTTCCATTAAAAATGGTAGAACTATGAACTAAGAAAATAAAGAGCATCTTGGTTAAATTTCATGAACTACGAAAATAAAGAGCATCCTAGTTAAATTTCATGAAGCAAGAATCCAAGAGACTCAATCAACACCTAAAACATTACAAACTATAGTGTAGTGATTTATACTTTGCATCACAAGCATAAAGGAGATGTCAACCCACTTGTGTCAACAATCCATTGAATCTAGCCACATACATTTTCAAAGTTGAAACTTTGTTTCACATGATGGACAATTGCTTAGAATATAAAGAAATGATGCATGACATTGCTTCCCAAAGTCCAATTTATTTGTGCCATTTTTAGAAATGCTAACCACATGGAACACTCCCTTGACCATGGCATCCACATATTTTCTTATCTCAAATGTACCATCTACTACACCTTTCATTTCAAGCAACAACTCATTAATGATATTGTGCACTTAAAGATTCACAGTATGTATTGATAAAGAATGGCATAAAGAGATGTTGTTTGAGATTGCACTTTCTTAGTCCAACATTCCATGGTGGCATGAACATGATCACTGAATTTCTTTATTTCTCACTTAATTTAAGAGGTTCTCACAACATTGAAGAAGCCTTCACTTTCTCTAAAGTCCTTGGATGCTTGAGGGTCACAACATTGGTTTGCCTATCTCCTGCTTTTATCTGCAACCTGCATGATGTGCCCACTTCCTTTACACCAAAAACCAGGCGGGCACGTTACAGCATTCACCATGTTGAAACCATGTTTTTTCCAGTTTTCTTTGATTCTTCTCTTCAAAAATGTTCCTATGCACACAAGGCCTCATAGCATCACTAGAAAATAAATTAAAGCTTTCATCATGTAGGTAGTCATACAAGCATTCTAAATTTTCATATTCTAACTTAAAAAAACTTGAGACTTTACAATATGTGCAAGAATCCTTTCTCTACTTTTCAAAAAGGATGTTACAACATTTTACAATAGCACTATGACATAAAGCTATATGTGAAAATCTCCAAGATCCACATGTCCAAAGTATATCCCGTACATTTGGACTCTATAGTATAGGAAGATCTATATACATGTACTACATAAAAGAATCAAACATATGTATATTGTCTCCCATTTCTTTCATCACTATTTATCTCCATGCATAATGTTGTCAGAGAATCCCAAAAGATCAAAATGTGACAAAATTGTTCTGAAAGTAAGAGAAAAGCAAATCTCTTATGTCAAGCACTCATCAATAGCACATACAAAGTATGTAGCATAACTAAAATCAAACGAATACTAGACCAATTCAAAACATGTGACATAGGAAAATCAAGAATGTCAAAATTTCCATACCCCATTGAATGACACCAAGCAGGCAAGATTCGTTGATGTGCCATCACAGCATTTTCCCTAAGTCACATGTATTCATACTACCAAAAGAGGTACAATTTTGTAGTGGTTTTTGCAATGTCAAGGACATAGGCTTACCCATTGGCCAACTCCATGAAAAGCTCTAATGAAGCCACAAAATCAAGACATTATACACAAAATACAAAAGAAGAAGAAATTATGACTAGCACACATTATGAGTATACTTCAAGGGGACATGACCAACAACAAGAAAAAAACAAATCGAAGACAAAAAATTCCCAAATAAAAAAACTTTTTGAAATCATGAGCATAAATAAGTTTTGGACATGATGGAGAAAGTGCCTACACAAAATTATCATGATCTTTGCAAAGCATCTTGATACACACAATATTTACCGCGGAATGCAATTCAACACTCTTTTTCAACAACAAAACTTTGATTGAATATGGGGACTTCATCTATGAGAACTTAATATACAATTGTCCATAGGAGAAGACTAGAGTCCTTAATTATATGACCATGTAGCTTTGAGTTTGTTCTTGGGACTTGTTGATCATCGTAATGCCAATTGAATGAATGAAGAGAAGTTATTTCATGCCAACTGAATGAATGAAGAGGCTATTACATAAGATTGTTGTAGAAGTTGAAGAAAATTTTTAAAGGAAGTTATTTCATGCATTTGAGAATTCTCCTTAGTTTTTATTAACTAATTTATGAATTCCCCCATGTTAGTAGTGTTTAGAAATGACAAATGATGTATGCTCCAAGAAGAGATGTCCTAAATTTCATATGCATAGTGGAGAAAAAGGGAACCATCATGAGCCTATAAAGTGATGTACCTTCTTATCATTCAATGGTTGAATACAACTGTACTTTGTCCTTTCAGTCATAGTCAATGTCATACTCAAGATTGTGTTTATGAGTCCAAGCTTCCATCTTGGAACCTAATTCACTTGAGAAACAGTTGGTTTATCTAATCTATGTCATCATGAACATTGTCTTTATGTTCTCCTCACCTTTGGTCATCTTTATTTAGTTTACATCCAGCTCATGACTCCATTTTTTCAACTTCAACTTCATATTGACCTTCATGACTGCCATAGCTAGACTACACCTACCTTGCTTTGAGCTCTCAAATCTTCCTCCACAAGCCAAATCTCGTCAAACATCCTTCTGAAGAAGTGTTCTCTGACTCAATAAGGATCTCTATGTCACTTTACAATAGAGCATTGGGGTCTTTGCGGCCTAGCATTGCACAAATTATTGCTTGTTGTCCCTATGTGTCCTTGCAAACTGTCATACCTATTGACCTTGGAGGAGGTAGTGTGAGCAAACCAGGTCATTTCAGGCTTTGCATCCTTTTGGATACTTCCTCTGCAAGTCAAGGCACACCCTTTCAACACCTCAAAGCCTGACATAACTGACGACAGTAGCCAGCATTGACATTTCCTTTAGATCTGGCATAGTTTGCACTAAGCAGCAATTTGTGCATCATCTCGACCTAGACGCAACACAATCTCTGCTACCACCATAGGGCTTTGGTAGCCCCCCAAATGGGCTAATCTCATCCAAGAGGGTTTCCCAAAATTCTTTATCTACTGCTTACACAGAGAAGAACCCTTGCTATATGTTTGTTGGCAACCATAGCCAAAAAATTGAAAGCTTGACTTTCTCTTACTATTATCATCAATAGTGATTTTAGTTATTGAGACACACTCTCTGGAGCTCACTATAGATCTGGAAGTGCCTGAATAAGCTCATAATTCATCCATAAGTTCATGAGAAATCACCAACAATCAACACTAACCTCAAGCATAGTATCCATTGATACTCAACTAGTGTTATTTGGCACTAATCTACTTGTGTTCTTAGGCAACTCACTTTCTCGTATTATCTTAGCTATTTGAAGCTAATCAAAGATGGCAAAGCTCAAACAAATAGCAAAGTTCAATGGAGAAGGCTTCCATGCATGTAAGGAAAAGACCATGTACCACCTCATGAGGAAAGACCTCTAGGATCTCTTTGAAGATGATGAAGGTGATACAATTGGTGGGATAGAAGATTTAGAAAGTGGGATCCTTGCAGTAGCTCCACCAAAAACCAAAGGATGGAAGAAGATGAATAAGAAGGCACTAGGCATCATTGCTTAGGGACTAAGTGATGATGTGCTACATCGTATCTCTGGCATCAGAGATGCTAGAACTGCTTGGGAGGAACTTGACAAGATCTTTGGTACCCAAGCAAAGAATTCAAAGTTAAAATTACTCATGCCGTTTTATAAACTAGATATAAAAGATAGTGCTTCCATGACCATACACATTAACAAGTTCAAGAGCCTAAAAACTCAGCTTCCAACTCTTAAGAAGAATATTGATGAAGATGAAGCAATAGACGTACTACTTGCAAGTGTAAATAAGGATCCATATGAGAATCTTGTGTCCACCCTAAGTAATGTTCCAAGTCTCTCACTTAAAGATATTGAGCACTCACTACTTGATGGAGAAAGAAAAGTAGGAACACACCATCAAAGACACTCTCTTGTACATCAAGGGCACTTATGGAGAAAAAGGCTGTGGTCGAGGACTCAACACCAACAACAACAAGGATCTGATTATATATCATTACTGTGGCAAGATTGGCCACACAGACAATGAATATTTCCACAAGAAAAGAGCATAGCAGATGCAGAGTGATCACTACCAGAACCAATTCATGAATGAAGAAGAAGAAGAAGAAGAAGAAGAAGAAGAAGAAGAAGAAGAAGAAGAAGAAGAAGAAGGATATGCTTCTACTACCATCAACAACTCTGACAGATTGTTGTAAAGAATTTTCACTATATCTTTCATATGTTTTTCCCATTGTGGATCTTTATTTTTCCCTTAGTGGATTTGCTTTGTAAAAACCCTTGCCAAAGATGTAAAGTTTCAAGCTTTAACTAGACTAGACTGCCTATGAGCTAGTCTCCCGGACCATGTCACCATGTAGTGGGGCAAAAACCAGCAAATATAGGGACTCATCATTTGAGGGGGGGTGTTGAGAAATGACAAATGATGTATGCTCCAAGAAGAGATATCATGAATCCCATATGGATAGTGGAGAAAAAGGGAACCATCATGATCCTGATGTACCTTCTTATACTCAATATAGTGTTTATGAGTCCAAGCTTCCATCTTGGAACCTAATTCACTTGAGTAGCAGTTGGTCTATCTAATCTATGTCATCATGAACATTATCTTTGTGTTCCATCTGCCATAGCCATGCTCTAGATCCATGCATTTTCACAAGTAGCATAATGTTACCAAGGTTGTCACTTTCATATTCATCTTTTTTTTTTAATTGCAAAAAGTGTCAATGTTGTTGTTAGCCTTACCTATTAGGGCATCAGTATGGTGACAAGGTGGTGCATTGCCTCAAAAAATTACCCTGATTAAGTTGAGTCAATTTGTCTACTTTTCAACTCATGGAGTATGAGTTGACTCATTTAAAACTATAGATCACCTTCAATTTTTCCCCTAAATTTTTTATTTTCATTTATAAATGTTGCTTTTGTAAATAGGGAGGCCATATCCTACTTCTTTTAGCTACTCTCTCCTTCTTCATTTCCCCATTGCCACCCTTTTTCTCCCTCTTCCATTGTTCATGCTGCTTTCTGTGTGTGAGGTGTGAGGAGCAATGTATGGTGCATTGTGATCCAATTGTGTGTATATGTATTGTCAACAAACAAGAGAAGAGAGGTGAAGCAACCAAGAGCACACACACGCACACACATTAGAGACTTGACCACACAAATAAGTAGGGCTAAAATCTTCTTCTTTCTTCTTCTTCTCTAAAATATGATAAAAGGCTAATATGAGAGTACTAGAACATATGTGTATACAATCACTAAGTGTGAACCCACTAGGGATAGATGATGTGGCACAATCAATGTCCATAATCAAGAGTGGACTACATGAGTATAGTTTAGCTATATAATCATTGGCATATCCTCCATGTCAATCAAGTGAGTAAAGTCAGACAACATCACCAAGGCGTGTAATGAATGATAGCTCATGTGGAGCTTAACATCTCAATACTTCCCCTCAAGCTCAACAAGAGATCATGTACTCCAAGCATAGTCCTAAACGAGAAAGCTTTTCAACTCCCAAGACCTTGGCGAAAATATTTGTAGCTTGATCGTGTGTACCAATATAAGCCAAGTCAACATCACCTATTAGAACTCTCTCTTGAATGAAATGGTAATGGACATCTATGTATTTGGTTTGTGCATGATACATTGGATTTTTGGCTAGATGAATGCTACTAAGGTTATCACAATAGATGATAACCTTCATGTCTACCTAGAGCCCCAAATCACTATGTAGCTTGTGTAGCCAAGCTACCTCACATGTCGCAACTGTAGCATGCTCAATACTAGATAATGCAACTATAGCATGTATCTTGGTACTGCAACTAACAACACCACTCCCAAAGGAGAACATAAACCTGCTGGTAGACCTCCTATCTAAAATACTATTAGCCCAATTTACATCTATGTAACCATGCAAGTCCAATGGTACACTTGTTGCATAGAACAAAGCATAGTCAAGTGTAGATATGATATAGCGCAATATACACCACACTACATCTAAATGTGGCTTCTGTGGAAGCTGTATGAACTAACTCTCCAAATTAACTGTGTAGTTTAGATCCATCCTAATGATCGCCAAATAAATAAGGCTATCCACAATCTTTATATATGGTGACATCCTCAATCACATCATCCTCAATATGTACTTTGCTTAGTATTGTATCCAAAGGCATCAAGATTGTCTTACATTCACTTACATTCAGTCATACCATACATTTTCAGCACATCCATACTTTACCATCTCTATGACAACCATGTAACCTTTGAACTTTTGATTATCTCTATACACAAAAAAATAGCACAACTCTTCCGAATCCTTCATTTCAAATTGAGCCTCGAGAAGAATCTTTACATAATCAATCTCTATCTCGCAATCATCAAGGATATCTACATATATAATAATGACCACAATACCCATATCACTCTCACATACATAAAATGAGTGATAAATCTATGCTCTATAGAACTTATTCCAACAAGATATTCTACAATCTTGTTATGCCATGCCCTAGGTGCTTGCTTTAGCCCATATAAGGCCTTACGAAGCTTGCATACATAATCAAGATAATTGTCATCCACATAACTAGGTGACTACTCAAATAAACTTCTTCTTGCAACTTTTGCATGCAAGAAGGTAATTTTAATATCCATCAGATGCATAATCCAACCTTTTAATGCAACCATTGCTACTATGATAGCCCTCACAATAGCCATTTTAGTTGTTAGAGAAAAAGTATCCTCATAATCAATACCATGAGTCTATGCATACCCTTTGGCAATGAGTCTTATCTTATAGCACTCAACCAATCCATCAACCTTGTGCTTCACCTTGTAAATCCATTTGCAACCAATAACTTTTTTGCCTTCTAGTAAAGGCACTAGATTCAACAAATCATCTACCGTAACCATCCATAGCATTATCACAATGCTCTTTACCTACTACATCCTCAAAATTAGTGGGATCTACATCTTGCATAATCTTAGCCATGTCTACATCATGATGAGCTACATAGTTATCATACGTCAACTATTACATGGACTTTCTTACTCTAATTGACTTGAATAGACCTTGATCACTACCGTGTGCCTTAACATTCTCTCATGCCTTCCTCAGACCAAGTGTCTTAGTAGATGGAATCCCCAAATCTTCATTCAAGCATTGCTTAGAACCATATGAATCCATATCAACATGAGAGAAACCCAATGATACATCGGTCATAATAGGTGAATCCCTAACCTTCTACTTGCCTTTCCTTGAAACTTGTGATGTAGTTGGTGGATTAATCTACTACTCCAAGGACTATCAATAGACTCATGACTAGCATACTCCTATGGCCCACTCAATGTCTATGACTATTGACCTATTTTCTACATAGCTACACTATCATGCACATCACCACCAACTATATCCTACACATTACTATATTAGTGACTCTTTATTGCAAAGTGAAGGAAGCGGAAAACAAGGTATCAAGAGGAAAAGTGCAAGGTGGAAAAAAGGAAAAGGCACATTACAAGACAGTGGGCTCGGAATAAATCTAAAAGCATGAGAGCAACCACCAAGAGTGCAAGACGCAACCATGGAAGTCACAAGAAGCCAAAAGCAAGAAGGTGCGCCTTTAAATATAAAGGCGTAGCCAAAATCTTTGTAAAAGAATACCAAGCTCCCTCTTGTGCAATTTGTAAACATGAACAAGCAATAGGACTAAGTTAGAAAGAGAGGAAGACAATGAGAAAAAGGGCCTAGGCCACAACTGGCCATGTAAGAAAAGGGGGATAAGGGGATGACCGCCCAAAAGGGATTTAGGGTTTTGTATATAAAGTTCAAAAAGTAAATGAGAGCTCATTCTTTGGTGTGTGGCAAAGTGGACTCTTCTTCTTCTCTTCTCTTGCTTGCTTGTGAGTGCTTAAGGGAGGGAGTGTGAGTGAGTGAGGGGATGAGTGTGTGAGAGCGAGGGATCTTGGAGGTGAAGCCCTCTTCCATCTCCTCTCTTCTTCTTCTCTTCTCTTCTCTCGTCTCGCACGTGGCTATGGAAGATGGAGCTTGTAGGAAGAGGCTTAAGAATGCTTGAGCATGTATCACGAATCATGGAGCTATCAGAGTGCTTGAGAGAGGAAGCAACTCGATCGAGCATTAAGGTAAGCTTACTACACTCGTAGAGAGGGATAGTGCATCGGCTATGTGAGAGGTAGCCATTAGTACTCGTTTGAAACACTTAAAAAATAAGCGGTCCATGGGTATTGGTGGTTGAGCTTGAGCTTGCCTATACAATGACTCATTTCACCAAACATGGCATCCATTCTAACTCTCAACTCACATGTAATACAATTATAGCATCTGATTCCCTTCTACTCAAGAGAATATCCCACAAATATAAATGTTTCTACTTTAGGATCCAATTAATTGCACGACTCATCAAGAACATGCACACAAGAAATACATTCAAATATTTTCAAATGAGACAAATTTGGCTTTCTACCTATATAGTTCTCCTCAAGTATCATACCATGTACAAGAGCCGTAGGTACCCTATTGCAACTACTTTAGCCCAACAATAATGAGGCAAATCTATTTTAGACATTACTCAAGCCACCTCTACAATATGTTTGTTTTTTTGCTCAACAAATCCATGTTTCTCTATGGAGTGTACCTATATGTAAATTGCCTCTAAAAATCATTTTTCTACAAAAATTCAAAAAATCGATTGTAGAAATACTCTCCCCCTTCATCTAACCTTAGACATTTAATATGTAACTATATCTCCTTCTTAAGAAGCTTAAAATCTTTTAAAGTGAGTGAACACCTCACTTTTCTCATGCATAGAATAAACTTATACTTTTCGAGTATGACCATCAATGAAGGAGACATAATACTTGTAACCTCTCATAGTTGTAGTCTTTATAGGACCCCACATATCATAACTTATCAACTCAAGTGGTCTCTTGTATATATTCTTTTCATGTGGAAATGAATGCCTTGTCTACTTTCCAAATTAACATGCGCATACCTTATGCATCCCATCAACTTTAAAGTTTGGTAAGCCATCCATAATTTGTTTTGATTTCATATTTTTCAAACCTTGCAATTGACGTGACCAATTCACTTATGCCAAATTTCAATGTCATTTACAAAACTTAAACCTTATGCAAATATAACAATATCCATTTTAGGTAGCTACATCAAGAGTAAATAATTTACTAGTATGCTTATCTTTTGCAATCAACTTGTAGCCATTTCTATAATGAGTTTATTTTAATAAACAATGTACATATACATTCTAAAATTTGATTTATATTGAAAACAAAATGGTAAAGATTGCACATTTGAAGATAATTGATGAGGTATTATATGCCAATTCATGGAAGGAAGGCTTGGAAAACCCTCCCAAGACAAGCTTATTAAAACTATGTTTGTAGTATAGAACAACAAAAACAACTAGCCTAGTGAATAGTCACTTGGCAGTTAAGTGCACTTAGGTGATGACACTGTCGAGATGGGTGACCTCCTGAGAAGCTTTTCCTACAACTAGTGGGAGCTTCTAGTGCACAATCAATGGCACCAACGAAGCATTAGTAGCCCATTGCCAAGTATGCCAAGGCCAAGATGCCAAGGTCTATGCCTTGGATGCTGCTTTGGTCGTGGAGCCTTGGAGTGACGTCTGACTGATGATGCAATGCGTGGTGCTTGCCTGTACATTCATAAAGTTTTATCTTTATGCTACAAAAACGGAGCCTCCTCTCTGACATCATCAATGATGTCATCAAAAAAAGCTAAAAGAAAGCATTCTCTCTTTACCCCCCAATTACTATATAAACAGGGATAGAGTATCACATCAAAAAAATAGCCCATGCAAAAATATTTTTGTTGTTGATACAATGAAGCTCTACTACAACTAGCCGAGCCTCTCTCTCTCCACATCTACACAAAAGCACTACTCAAATCCATTAAGCTTCTTCCATGGCTCCCAAGAGATGTCGAGATGATGAGCAAGGTCATGCTTAGAGAGCTCCCCAACGCAAGGAAGTAGTCACTGCTAAAGCGCAAGTGAAAGTTACCCTTGAATCCATTCAACCCGAAGGACCAGTTATTCCACAATAAACCGAGGTTGCAATCATAACCCATAATCATGATGGATGGCCAAATGGAGATAATTAGGTTTAGTACATAAGAAAAGGATTACTTTTAAGTAATTAACTCTACAACTTCCTAATTTTTCTATGATTGCTTTTTTTGCATCTTACGAAAAAATGAGAGATAAGTTAGTAATGTTAGAAAAGACCATAGGATAAGTCTGTTATATAGATTACGATTAGTTAGAACATACTTAAACTTACAAAAACATGTTAGTATTATCAATTGATTTTTAGGAAAGAACATGCAAATTGATGAGGGGGATAGATTCTATGCATCGCATACATTAACAAGTGTGTTAAAAATATTTTATGGTTATGACTGCTTTTGGATTTGTGAATGATGAATTATGTCTCTTTTGAATTCGTGCTTGTATCAACTGGATGAGCTGTGGATTGTGGTGGTTTGGGATGTTGGGCTCCCCAACCCAATGCTCCCTAACACTCTATGGAGTAACTTCCCAACACTAGATAGAGCTAATTAAATCGTGACCCTCCCAATATCGCTAGGATTAGTTACTAGGTTTAACACCGTTTTAGGGGGTCGGAGCTTAGATTTTACCTTATGGATAGGGGGATCGAGTTGCACTCTCCCCTGTCTCTCACTCTCTTTGAACCAAGTGCGGTGTTAACCTCACTCTTTCCTTTGATTGAATACAATGTGATCTTTCTTATGTGGGCATTAGATTGCTATTAGGTGTGACTTATCCATGCTTCCCATGTGAAGTAGAACTAAGATTCCCATGTTCAACTAAGTCCTAGGTTTCCCATTGGGTTACTTTACCTTCTTGCATACTTAAGGAAACATTTCCAATGTGAGTAATGAGATAGGTTCCATTATCCCCTATCTCCACATAGCTTGGAGACTCTAGAATATGCATCTCTCTAAACCTCTCTCCACAAGAAGTCATGTGGTTAGAAGCACCCAAGTCTAAATATTACATATCATTCTCAAATGAACCATCAATCATCACAGTATTCATAAAACACTACATGACAAAGAGCTACTTACTTTTGTTATCATTTTTTTTGCTAGTAGAAGCATAATTATCTTGTTGCTTTTTTCTATTTCCAATTTTATCCTTATTTTTTTAACAATTGCTAGAAATATGGCATTTCTTACCACAATGCCAACATTCCCTATTATTACCAAAATTGTACTCTTATCACTTAAAATCTATAACTTGCCCTCTTTGGCTCTCTCTTCATTGAGAATATCCTTCTCTATTTTAGTGTGCACCATAACTTTAACCAAAAACCATTGCCTTGGCATCAACCATGAACTCTACCTCTATTAGTAGAGTAAAACATAAGTTCAAGCTTGCTTTTACTTTGAGAAGAAGAGAAATCCAAGCTAAAGTTCTTTTCCTCAAGTATCAGCCTAGAAATTAGATCTGCAAAGTTTAGAATATTATCCATGGTATTCATAAATGATCTAAAGCTCTTGTACTCATCTCTGAGTCTATTTAAACATGCTTGCACAACATCAACATCATCAATTGCTACACTGATAGATCCAAGAGCTTCCATAATACTCTTGATCTTTAATGCATAGTCATTGATGGACATATTCCCTCTTTTAACATGATTCAACTATGACTTGAGCTACCTTTCTAGCCTTTATATTGACCTCAAACAACCTTGCTAGGTTTTTCCATGCAATAGTGGGTATTTCAAATTCTTACAAATATCCCATCATACTATTTATGACACTCACAGATAGCTAATATATTATTTTACTATGTGTCTCCTCCCAATCCTTCTTAGCCTTTATTTGTTCTATGGTAGCATTCCATTGAGGGACTCTGGGTACCACATCTATGTCTTTTTCAATGTAATTTCAAATGTCCTTGCCCTTCAAGAAATTTGTTACCTTAAACTTTCATTTAGGATAATTATTTTTATCAAGCTTCTCACTAACAATCTAGTTAAAATCGTTAGACGTTTTAAGAGGACAATCAACTTTATAAAACTAGCCATCTACACTTAGCCAATATTAAGTGTACTACAACCAAAATACGTAGCCTTTTTAACTAACTATAATCTACAACCTGTTTGCTAATGCCCTTTGTGTCTAGATACAACCTTGCAAACACCTAAAACCTTACAAATCAAAAATTTATAACTTCTACACTTATTAATCATAGCCACAACCAAATCTACAATAGACCTAGAAACTACTTTTGACCAACTGGCAAGACTAGATTAGAGGCCAAAATAACCTTAGATTGCAAAAATCATTGAGTAATTGTAGACTTATTTGCAGCTTATATATTGATATTCGTACTCACCAAGATTCACAACAATTAGAGATTGCAACATTGCCATCCTTAAGAGCCTCTTGCACCTATATTCCAAGGCAAATCAAACAAGATGGAAGAGGTTCTTACCATTTTCTTATTTCCTTAGTTTCACACTCCCCCAACTTCATCTCAGCTTTCAATTGAGCTCTGTGTAGTCGTGGGACTACTTTGATACCTTGTAATCAGCAAGAGGAAAGAGATGTGTAACTAAGAGCACACACATACATAGACTTGAGCACTTAAAGAAGTATGGCTAAAATATTATTATTCTTCTTCTTCCACACAAAATGTTGGGGGTTAAAGGCTGCTTGTACCTAACCATACCACCTACATTTACTTGTATACAGACCTACATACTTACACATTGTAGGTGGTGGTCACCCATCCATGTCACTTTATTCTTTATTCTTTTAATGACAAATAGAATAAGGGAAGGCACATCACACTGTGTGACTATTGGAGCTCCCACACACCTGTCTCTTTCTTCTTGCTTGAACCTCCATATTCTACTCATATTTAAACTAGTATTAGAGTGGATATTCAAGGAACTTCTTTATCATTTGCTTTAGGCTAAAAAATAAAGCTTCAGCTAAGGTTTCATAGTAGCCATTGCTTCTTCTCCTTGTGATATGCATTGATCATTTCTTTTCCTAGCTTGTTCCAACTTGATTCTAACTTATCAAATAGCTTTTCCAAGACCCCTCAAGCATCTTCAAGTGAGCTATGAGCTTAGCAAAAATAGGTAGTAGGTAGCAATAATCATCATGATTTGTGCCTAATGTGATGCTCTCTTTCTCTACAGTATCTCTCTTGTAACTCCTAGAGCTCCTAACTAAGTAAGTAGGCACTTGGTAACTTCCTTTGCTGAAAGATATGACAAATGATGTATGCTCTAGGAAAAGATGCCCTGAATTCCATATGCACAGTGAGGCAAAATGCTACTATCCAACTACTATAAAGCATTGTACTTGACTATCACTTTCAATGAGTTGAATACAATATATCATGATGCTTTCTTCTTTCACTTAGTGTCATTGTCATTGTTAGTATCTTACAAAAGATTGTGTTTATGAGTCCAAGCTTCTATCTTGGAACCTAACTCACTTGTGTAACAATCAATCCATCATGAGTCTTGTATTCATCTTACAATCTCCATAGCTCTTGCCATGCTCTACATCCATCTTTCTAACATGGTATCAAAGCATGGCTTAGCTCTACTCTTCTCTTCCAATCTCTCTTTACCTCTAATCAATTCATTGTTAGCTCATGATTTCATTTCTCACCTCCATCTCCACTTTACCTTCTTGTCTACAATAGCCTAACTAGACCAGCAACACTTGGAGCTTTCATAACTCTCTCTACATGCCATATCTCAACTCAATTTCTTCTGGAGAGTTTCTCTAGGATGCTTCATCCCATCACAAAAATTGAGCCAATTGATGCACGAAGCAACCAGCATTGTGTGATTTTGTCTTCATTGTTATATGCATGGTTACTCTCGTATGGCCTGATCTACCTCTATGCATTGCAATACATCCTATGAGTATAGGGCATTTGAAGCCCATTGTATGAGCTCTCTCCCCACCAAAGGATTCTTCAAATGATGTACTACAACTCTTGCTACAAGCAAAAACCATATATGTAGAAAACCCTAAACAGAGACTCCATAGCCAAATACTCTTCAAGCTCTTTTCCACTTCATTTTCTCACTAGTTCCGGCACACTAAAGGTTCTGTCACTCAAATCTAAAGTTTCCAGCAAGTAAAACCTTAGGAAGAAGATTTGGAGCAACCCAACTAAACTCAAGAATTCCACCTAAAGATCAAGAAGAACACTTGAAATCAGGCATCATAAAGCTTGACATCAAGCTAGTATCTCTTGATACTAACCTAGTGCTTTCTTGGCACTTGTGTTCTTAGCACATTCAAGAACAACTCATTTGTTGGCTTTACTTCAGTTCTTGCAATGACAAACATGAAGATTTTTAATGTGGAATTCCCAATTGATTAAATCCCTTGTAAGCCTCAATCTCATTGTAAAAGGATATGCACTACCCAAGTATACTCGCGGTAAGACCTCCTTCAAAATGTCCAAACTTGAGCAAATAGCCAAATTTAATGGTGAAGGCTTTCACACTTGGAAAGAAAAGACAATGTACCATCTCATGAGGAAAGACCTCTCGGATCTATTTGAGGATGATACAGGAGATGTAGATGGCAAGAAGAAAGATGATGAAGATGGGTTCATTGAAGAAGTCTAGTTTAAGACAAAATAGTGGAAAAAGATGAACAACAAGGCTCTAGGCATCATTGCTCGGGGACTATCTCATGATGTATTGCACCGTATCTCTAGTATCAAAGATGCAAAAAAGGCATGGGATGAGCTTGACAATATCTTTGGAACTCAAGCTAAAAACTCAAAAGTAAAATTACTCATGCAGTTCTATAAGCTAGATGTAAATGATAGTTCTTCCATGACCATGCACATTAACAAGTTTAAGAGCCTAAAAACTCAACTTTCAACTTTAAAGAAGAACATAGATGAGAATGAAGCCATAGTGGTGCTACTAGCAATGTAAATCAAGAACCATGTGAGAACCTTGTGTCTACCCTAAGTAATTTTGCTAATCTCTCACTCAAAGACATTGAACATTCTCTACTTGATGGAGAAAGTAAACTTAAAAACAAGGATGCAAAAGAAACCATCTCAAATGACAATTTCTTGTACACTAAGGGAACTTATAAAGCAATAGGATGTAGACAAGGATTCAACACCACCAACAAGGATCGGGCCACATGTCATTATTGTGGTAAGACTAGGCACATGACCAGTGAATGTTTCCATAGGAAAAGAGCACAACAGGTGTAGAATGGTAACTATCAAAATCAATTCATGAATAAAGAAGATGAAGAAGATGCTTGTGTTATCAACAACAACTCTGATAGATTATTTTGAAAAAAAAAATCATTTTATATTTCCCATGGTGGATCTTGTGTTTTCCCATAGCGAATTTTCTTTGTTTTAAAAAAAACCCTTGCCAAAGATGTAATGTTTCAAGCTTTAACTTGACTAGGCTACCTATGAGCTAGTCTCCCAGGCCATGTCATCGTGTAGGGGGGGAAAAGGCACCAAGTGTAGGAACTCGTCATTTGAGGGGGGGTGTTGAAAGATATGACAAATTATGTATGATCCAGGAAGAGATGCCATGAATCCCATATGCACAGTGAGGTAGAATGCTACTATCCAACTACTATAAAGCATTGTACTTGACTATCACTTTCAATGAGGTGAATGTAGTATATCATGATGCTTTCTTCTTTTAGTTAGTGTCATTGTCATTGTCAATCTCTTACACAAGATTGTGTTTATGAGTCTAAGCTTCCATCTTGGAACCTAATTCATTTGTGTAATAGTCAATCAATTGTCTATGTCATCATTGGTCTTGTATTCATCTTCCAACCTCCATAGTTACTGCCATGCTCTAGATCCGTCTTTCTAACATCCTTGGCATCATTGGCTTCCACTTGGTCCTCATTCCAAGTGTTGACATCTTAGTTATTGGATGTAATATACAAAAAACTTGTTGTGCACAAATTTGGGACATCCGTTCCTTCATTATTTGAGCTTCATGGATGCTTGTATGCTCATGTATTGGTACTAAATCATTCATGGATGCATTGGGATGATATTGGGGATATTTTGAGATTGCATTAGCTTAGTTTTGACAAGGTATTCACTATTGTAATAGTGTGGAAAGCAAGCCTTTTCATTGAGAAGGTTTATGTCTATTGTGTCTACTAGCCTTTTGGGTATGCTATATATCATGTTGATGTCTTTCATTGATCTATGTACCCAAATATGCTTATGACATGCTTTGGAACTTGGATTTGATCTATATTTAATGTACTTGGGCTTTGGCCAATTGCTTTGAGCTTATGTGATTGCTCACCTATGAGTGTTAAAAATTCATTGGATATTTATGCTCGCAAATGTATCTTTGATGCACATGGGCTTCTTGGATGCTTTGACATATATGTCCTAAGCTTTGCTTGCTCACTTTGCATCATGAATTCACTTCAACTAGAAGACACTTGTACTTACTTGGCATAGCTTAGTTCTTTGAGATTGTGGGACTTTTGATCCATGTATATGCTCTTTTGTATGTTATTGAATGCAATTACCTCTACTTGTGGGTTAATCTAATAATGTATGCTTTAGTCACCAGCACTTACCTCTGTCAGCAATTTGTCAATGATGCATGCATGCATATTGGTTATGTACTAAGAGTCATTGCTCTTTTCTCAGTCAATTGTGCATTGCCAGATCTTTGCAGTTGCTCATGAGATCTTCTACATGCATGGCATATATGCTTATGGGATGTATTGTCTATTGACAATTTGAGTTCACGAGACAATCTTTGGTACTTGTGATCTACGCTTATTCACTAGTTGCATTCCATATATCTCGGTTGCTACTTGGATATCCTTGGCAGTGGGAGCTTGCTTATCTCTTCCTATAGTTGGATTGAGATACACTATTGTATTTATTACAACAGTGGTGTTATTATGATGCATTCTTTTGGAAAGCAAATAGTTCTCTTTGGCACTCTTTTGATTGCAATTTGTGGATGTCTATACCCTCCTTTGTTCCCGCCCATTTTCCAGTCCTTTTGGATTATTTTTGGGGCTATTTTTACTATGATTATAGAAGTCTATACTCTTATCATTTGTAGTCATTATGGCAAGCTCTCATGCATCAACTACAATAGTGTTATTTTCAACATTGAAAATCTTGATAGCAATATTCGAATATTCTAAGACACATGTATGGCAAGTGTTGGTGTAGAAGAGATAGGTTAAGCCATTGAAGTTAGAGGGCATAAAGCCTGAGCTTTGTGATGCAAAGGATTGGGAAAAAATTAATTAGCTATGCAAGTCCACTATTATTTTGTCATTATCAAAGCATGTGTATTTTAATGTCAATGATACTAAGGTAGTGCTTATTCATTATGGAAAAAGATTTGTGATCTTTATGACAAACAGAGTCCTACTTCTCAATTATATTGGTCGAAGAGGTTTGTGGACCTTTGCATGAAGGAGAGCATACCTATATCTACTCATATGAATGAGTTCCATTCTATTTTCAACCAAGATTTTTGGTAAAATATCAAGTTTGAGGATATCAATCTTTGTTCTTACTTGTCACACAACCTAAGTCATGGGATGCCTTTTGTATTGCTATGAGTGCTAATCCCCTAGAGAGTGGTTTTAAATGCAGTGATATAGAGAGTACTCTATTGGCAAAAGAAGTAAACATGAAGAACAATGATGCAACCTACACTTCTCATGCATTGATTGTTAAAGGTAGAAATTGTAAAAATAGCAATAATAACCCCTAGGGGATCCACCTTATAGAACATGTAAGATATCACATGAGTTCAAAAGAAAAGGTATTATATTTGATAAACTTACACGATTATATTTATAAAAGGGTTTTTTAATTACAATTTGAAAAAAAAATTGTAAGTTTAGTAAAGTAAAAGGGGTCATTTTAAGGCCTTATAGTACGTAAAGAAAGGGCTTTTCTTAATATCCTTTGAGAATGCACGTTATATAGATGATTTCTTATCGGTGGATCCCCTGAGTAATAACCATGGTAGAGACACACAACCTAACAAGGGCAACTCTTAGTCTTGTGGGGGTTAATCTCATAATAAGTCCCATGTGTGTAAGTCCTTATTGACATGTCATTATGCAGTAGTGCCATAAAATATGCAATGATAAGTGAAATGAGAAAGGCAAGGAAAAAGTATAAGAAATCCCAAAGGCCATTGATATTTTTTCCAAGTCTAATGTGAAGATAGAGGAAATAAATGCATTAGGATATAATTTTGATGATTATATTCTTGTAGCTTCATCTCTTGACGACACTCAATTGATTGATGCACCATTTGCTTGCTCTCAGTGTTAGCTTCTTAATTCAAGGGCTTCCTTTCATGTCACCCCTCATCGCCATTGGTTTCATGGTTAATACATTATTACAAGTTCTATTGGACTCGAAGATGACACTACATTGGATATCATTGTCATAGGTGATATTAGACTATAGTTTGGTACTAGTGCTTCATTTGTGCTTTGTTGTTGAGGCACTGTGCACTTGATGGCTAGAAAACATAGGGTCTTGAGAAGAAAGTTAGGAAGAGCTAGAACATGTGAAAAAGAAGATAGAAAGCTAGAGTAAACACTAGGGAAATCACGCTATCAGATGACATAAATCCACATCCTGTTCTCATATGAGAAACATAAGAAACACACTTGCAGCTACTAGCCCTCCACTTCATCCAAGCAAACTACACTTAGGAGTGGTCGTTAGCTCATCCAAAAACTCTACTTAGCCCTCCACTACACTTGAGCAAACTCTTACTCAAGAGTGATTGCAACTAAGCCTCAAAGTAACCCTAAATATAGCACATCACTATATCATGCATATTCCCTCACATGAGATAGATCCTAGTGTCTATCACTCTTTCTTCCCATGATCAAAAGATTTTTCCTAAACATAAACTCTAAACCCTGTGTATCTTTTTCCTTACTCCAAATCATTCCACATTGTTGTCTTCTTCTTCTTTATGGTAACCACAAGCATTATCTATAGCTTTGTGTCAGCTAGGGTAATGGAATTACACAAAGCATAGGAATTGGCTAGGATATTTAGAAAGGGACAAAATTCGGCCTTGTAGCGCCTTCATATAAGTGAATAAGAGTGAGCATGAGACACTTATAAAGTCAAAGATGCCTATTTAGGCTTGCTTACTACTCTCCTTCATATTACATTATGTAGTCGTGGGGTAAGATGAAGTAGCCCTTGACTAGCTTTCACTTTCCAAAGTTAATTATCCAATTTTCATCACGACAATAACTAGGAAATGAGTCAAAAGAAGAGACCTAGTAGATACTTCACCAACCCTTGCACCCATTCAAGGCAGCTTCAAATTTTTAAGAGTCACCATGGAAAACACATGAAGTAAATATAATAACCACTATCACACATGAAACGGCTATCCATGTAAGGCTTCTTTGACCCGATACTATCTACTTGTGAGGAAAGCCAATAATAGTCTAAGAAGTCACAAGCAAGAATTGCCTTCTGATCTTACTCAATGTCTTCAATGCTATTGGATCAATCATGGGGCTATCTCAACCTTCACATTCATCTTATTTTCTATTCATCCCATCACATGTATAATGCAATCATGTAGGCCTCCAATAGCCACACTAGTGAAGCATCGAATGGTCCTCCTCACAACAGGATGTCAATTTCTAAAGTTAGCACATAGTAGTACTCGATAGCCCTTGAACTAACTCACCAATTGTCTCTTTCTCTCATCATTGTTGCATCAGTCTCCTATGCTGATGGCTTCCAGTTAATGCAGCCTTTGGACTCAGTAGGACAACATGTCAAAAACCTCTCTATACCAAGACAATAGGTTTAAAACCTCTATACACAAGTGATCACCTTAGTAGTTGTAGAGAACATGGATCTAGAGCATAGCTCTGACTATAGAGGACGGAAGTCAATAACAAGACTGATAGTGACATAGACAAGAAGATAAGTTATTGCTCAAGTGAATGAAGTTCCAAGATGTAGACTTGGATTCATAAACACAATCATGAACTGACCATGACAAAGACACAAAATGGAGTACCAAGTACAAATAGCATTTTCTTGAAAAGTGAACCAAGTACATGTCTTTATAGCTTTTCCAGCTTCTCCACTCTCCTCACTTTGCTTATGGGATTATGGGCATCTCTCATAGAGCTTCTAGAGCATACATTTTTTCTCATATCTTCCATACAAAGCCACTTATGGGAAAGCCTCTTTTGGGCACACATTCAGCCTCTATGGACATACATCATTTGATTTCTCAATAGAAGTGCCACCATGATCAACACTCACTCATCCAATCAAGCTTATATGCTACCTTAGAGGTCACAAATATCAAGCAAAAATCCTTTTACCATTTATGCCATGTTAGTATCATCGCTAATTTACTAAAAGTTGTAATAACATCACCTCTTATCCTCATGGGAAATGATGGAATCCTCCCTTTGTGAACTTGTGTGCAAGCTCATACTCGTACCAATGATGGCACTACCTTGTCGAAGCAATCAAATGATGTCAGGGGGCAATGTCTGCTTAGGTACGATGGGACACCACCTTCGAGCTGATGCCCAACCTTGAGGTATGGCATCCCTTTAAGGGAATCCACCGAGATTTGTGGTTTTAGTTGGTGAGAGTATAGCACTACTATCGGGACCCTTAAATCAGGGTGCTAGGTGCCTACCTGTGCTTCGTCATTTGAATCGTAAGGAGAGTCTTCCAATGAACATGTTCCTGAAGAAAGTAGTGAAATCATAAGCTAGTGGCACAGGGTTCCGCTTTGAGCTAGATTAGGCACCTAACTCAAAAAAAAAAACAAAACAAAACCTCTCTATACCAAGACGATAGGTTTAAAACCTCTATACATAAGCGATTGCCTTAATAATGCCACCAAATCAACACTCACTCACCCAATCAAGCTTATATGCTGCCTTGGAGGTCACAAATATCGAGGCAAAATCCTTTTACCATTCACGACATGTTAGTATCATCGCTAATTTACTAAAAGTTGCAATAACATCACCTCCTATCCTCATGCTTCCAAGAAATCCTCCTTTGATAATGCACCTTCCCAATTGAGGAGGACGACTACCTCCATAAAACATAGATCATCCTTCCAAAACACCAACACCAATGCCATGTTTGAAAGGATTGTCATGAAAATGAAGGTTGTGATCAGCCAATGCAATAATGTGGGTGCCATTTTTGTAGTTGTGAGGACGTCATCCTACTAGAATTGGTGGTAATGAGCATTGTATACAAGGCTTAGCTCCTCATTGCCATAGCCTCACGATATTGGAGGCTTTTACAAAATGTCTAGGATGTTCTGCCCCTTGCTTCGAGATCACCCCTTATCTATAGTCTTAGATGGCGATCATTTTTCCATCTTTCCTTGCCCCTTGCATGCTGATTCCAAAGAGAAACCACACCATCATAACACAAACGGCCTATTAGAAAGAAGCCACCAAAAATAGCTCCCCAAAGTTGCCAATTATTTTCCCATCCAATAATAGCCTCCTCTTTCCATTAAGCTTGGAGGCATGCACTAAAAGCATACTTGTGTAAAGCGTGGACTAGGTGCTAAGACTGTGTCTCCTCCACATATTCCACAAGGCAAGACAATAAGCTTTGCTTTCACCACCACTTTCTCAATTGCATACAAATCTAAGGTCAAGCTAAAGCCATGAATACCCTTTCCTAAGGCTCCAAAGCATCATGGTATTTTCGAGTATAACCCATGAAAGCTTGCACACATGAATACTTGGCTTCCTAAAGGCTAATAGATACTAGTCACTATGCATAGATTTATTAGATCCCTCTCTATTAATGACATTGTCACATTGTCCACATCATCTTGAAGTTGTTCCAATAGAAGTTACATTCATTGCTTTCACATAGAGGATGAACTTCTGCACAACATCGTGATGTACATCATGTCTCAACTTTGACGTAAAATCTTATTTTGGTTGGGCAATTGGATGATGACAAGTACCATGCATCTTTTCGTGATTCTTCATGGAAGATCACTAGTAGCAATCTTGCTTTTGCTAGAGGTTCCAAGGTTGGTAGCATCTACCCTTTTCTTGTTTCCAAATCTATTGACCATGTATTTCCTATGGCCGATCTTCCGCATGTACCTTTATGGCATTGTTATCTTGGCCACATGTCTTTAAAAGAAACAACAATATTGGCCCATTTGTAGTATTCTCCTACCTTTGGATCATCTTGTTTTGATTCATGTGATCATTGTCTTTATGAAAGGTAGACTTGTAATTCACATAAAAATTTTGCTTCTATGTGAGTGGGTGAGCCTTTGGCTCTTGTGCATTCATATGTTTGTGGTCCCATGCCATATATGGTTTGACAATGGGGATGAGTATGTCTCTAAAACTTTTGAGCAACTATTTGATGAGAGGGTATTAAATGTCAATTGACTGCCCTACACAACCCACCCCAAAATGGCATTATAGAGTGCATAAATAGGACTATTTACGAGAGACTCCATGGTATGCTTAGTTAATTAGGCTTACTGTAGCACTTTTGGACTAAGGCAATAAGCATTTCGAAGCATCTCATTAAGAGATCCCCGAGCATTTCTCTTGGTAGTAGAGTTGAAGAGAAGTTATGCTTTGGAAAACCTCCCTCATATCTAAGTCTTTAGATATGCAGCTTCTTGCCATATTTCCAAAGACAAGAGTAATAAGTTGGATTCAAAGTATGTCAAATGCATCTTTCTTGGATATGGGATGCAGGTAAGATAGGATATCATCTATGGGATCCACAAGCTTGGAAGGTTATTCGTAGCCATAAGGATTAGATGCATATGAGACCAAAGTAGGTGATTGAGATACGCAACATGATTGTTAACCCTCAAACTAACAAGGTGGAAAATCTGGGAAATTTAAAGTAGAAGACAAGGCTAAGGCAGGAAAAGGCACGCCAAAGAAGAATTTGGAAACACACAAAGTGCAAAATAGTCCTAAATCAAGGGGAAAGATGCAAAGAAAAAGCACAAGTCAATACTTTTGTAAAAGAGTGCAAGGCACATCATAATTTAATTTAAGAGCATCAGGCTCTCACTCGTGCAATTTGTAAAGGTAGATGGGTGGTAGGAAGGAAGCTAGGAAGATAGAACAATGGAAAAGGGCCTAGGCCACGGTTGGCCATGTAAAAAAAGGGGATAAGGGGATGACCACCCAAAAGGGATTTAGGGTTTTGTATATAAAGTTGAAAAGTTAATGAGAAGCTCATTCTTGTGTGTGGCCAAAAGTAGCTCTCTTCTTCTTCTTCTTCTTCTTCTTCTTCTTCTTCTTCTTCTTCTTCTTCTTCTTCTTCTTCTTGCTTACTTGAGCTTGTGCTTGAGAGAGGGAGTGCGAGAGTGTGAGGGAGTGAGTGTGTGAGGGTGAGGAACCGTGGAGGAGAAGCTCTCCATCTTCTCCTCTCTTCTTCTCTTCTCTTCTCTTCTCTTTCTCGTGGCCAATGGATCTTGGAGCATGGAGCTTGAGGATGGAGCTTTCTTGAAGCTTTCACTTGGATCGTGGAGCTACCGGAGTGCTCGAGAGAGGAGGTAACTTGATCAGCATGGAGGTAAGCTCACTACACCCGTAGAGATGGATACCGTGTCAGCTATGTGAGAGGTAGCCATTAGTACTCAGCTTTGAACACTTGAAGCAATAAGTGGTCCGTGGGTCTTGGTGGTTGATCGCCCCTACATTTTGGTTCCATTGTTGGGACCAATAGATTCAAGCCGTGAGCGCTTGCACGCTTCAAATTGAGCATTGAAGTAGGGTTTTCCCCGAACCAGTCCTTGAGGTAGATAGGTAGGAAGCGAGGGAGTTTGAAGAGGTATTCGATCTCCTTAGCAAGTAGGTTTTTGGTTTTTTAGATTTGGATGAGCAGGCTGGAGTAGTGTAGATATTCTTTTTATGATTTCTATTTACATTTAGGTAGGATAGGAGAAAAATAATGTGAGTATACAATAGGGTTTTTGCTGTTGTATAACAAGCTAAAACAAGAAAAAGAAGGGAAAAAAATGAAATTCTAGGTTAAATGCTACTAAGAGGAGCAAGACTAAGGTGAGTGCAAACCTGGGCAGGGTAATAAGAGGCCAGGGGTGGCAGGAGAGACCTCAGTCTGCATTTCAAGGATTCAACAAGCTGGAGAGAGAGGGAGAGCTTCATTGCATGGACTTGCTTTGATTTTTCTATCGAGGAGTTCTTTCCCCATTACAGGTACTCCCACACCTTCTCCTACATGAGTAACTAGGATGTGAAGATACTCGACCAGTAGGAACACCTCGATCGTTCGATACAACGAATTCTATACAAGTCTGGCAAAAAACACATTGTGTTCAACCAGTCCGAGTGATGGTGATTCTAGGCTGAGTCCCAGGATCGGCCCTCGAACCACCTGACCACTCGACCCACTTGATTTGGCCCTCAGCTGTTCAACGGCCACTCGATCCACTTGACTTGGACACTCATCGCTCGGCTCGTCCGAGTCAACCATTCAGACCAACCCAATATTCGACCCTGAACCTTGCCGACTCGGACCTACCCCACTTGAACAAGCTGACATTCGGCATGCCTGAATTCACCATTTGGACCAACCATCTAGTCAAACATCCCATTTGTCCAATCGAATGCACACAACAATCAGATCACTACATAGTCAGACCAACCATAGGATTCGGACCTAACTACCAATCGGACCACTCTTCCAAATCGAACCCAGTCAAGTCACCGTCCGACTCTAAAAGTCAAACCACCCAAAATCGGACAATCCGATTTTGGGAATCAAACCAACAAACCAAAACAAGAGAATATAGACCCAGAGACCATATAGAGCCAAAAACATATCATAGATCTATCACTAGATTGAAATCCAGAGCAAGTATTTCAAAACTTAGCTACGAATGGTCCTTCAAATCGTGCATGGCGTTTAAATACGCGTCGTGACAGGTCCTCCAGATTGGATCCTAGTATAGTAATGGCTTTGCACAAGTATAGACTCTCACTTGCAAAAAAGAAACCAAAATCCCATACCGAACAAAGACAAATAGAGATCCTAGAACCTCAATGGGCCAATCTAGCCAACAAGGGTAAAGAGGCCACACCACAAAAACATGTGTAGGTTGCATTCGGACCGCATCTAGTCAAAGCAGAATGGAACAACATCAAACAACAACTGCGAGGATGACTAGACATGACAGTCCTGACAATAGATGCACCTTGAATGGCACTGCACAGAAAACCCTAGATATCTATAGGGAATCCAAATCTAGCTGTGTAGTTGGGGACTCAAGAGCATGTATCAGAAGGCTTAAATTTATAAGCCAAGACCTGGAAGATGAAGGCATAGTACCGCCTGCTTATCTTAGGGTCAAACTCATTGTGAAAAGGAAGCACACTGTCGATGCTCTCATTGATGACACTGACTAATGCAACTCTTAGTTGTTATGGGGGACACTCACGAGCACTTATAGGGAAGTGCAAAATCCTTGTAACTATTGAAACGGAAAGCTTGAATATCCTCTTCCATGTTCCTCCAAATAGTGCCAATTGTGGAAAAGAAACCATCCTAGGAAGACCTTTCGAAAGGGCGACAAAGTGGAGACTGATTATGTAGCATAGAGGATACACTTGATACTATCGGGTGTGAGGATAATCACAACCTTTAGTAAGGGTGACCTCATCAAACCTCGAATGAAGGACAAGGAACATTCTGACATACCAGGGAAATCTAGTGATGAGAGCAAGGACTTGTTGAAAGAGTTGTTACAAGCACATGGTGTTGAACAGAGAGAACCAGTGAGCAAGGCCATACTTGAAACAATAAGGTCATGACACAATGCCAAGGACAAGCTTTGGACTTACAAATATCGTAGAATGCCACAAAAGAAGCCCAAGCCTTACAGACAAAAGTATCGATGGTGGGGAGCTAGCACAACGCTGCAATGGATATCCAAAGCGTTGCTACATGCTCAAGGGTATTATCGATGGATTTGGATACCAAAGGCCCCTGCTAAACCACCTCTATCAACTGAAGGCCAAGACATATCAAGAGCAAAGAAGCACAGGAGGAAATCTAAACGAAAGAACAAATCTCAAGTCAAAAACATTAGAGTGATTGAGCCCCTCACGATTGGAGTGATTGATCCCCTCACGATTGAAATCAAGAAACCAAACAGGGCTATTCGAAGGATGGATCCTCAGCCTAGCATGCTTAACAAGTGAATATCAGATGTAATCGTTGAGGGTACATGAAAGTCACTAGTGCCCAAGGAGCCTTTGATTTCCCAAGAGGATAACAAGCATCATAGGCGCAACATTGCTCATGGTAAGATTGATTGCTCAACAAAGCAAATGGCAGAATCATCTGACAGCCCACGAGCAAATTTTTCGACTAGTGCCAAATCCACCTAGGAGCCCCAAATCTCCTATACCCTCTTTTCCTAAACAAACACAGGAAGCACAACAACAGTTGTCTAGTGCAGCTTCTCAATCCCAATCTCTATCTCCATATGAGCTTCCAAATGTCCAAGATGCAGGACATGACACCACCCCTAATTCTCAAACCAGGGATATGCATGTGCAATCCACCGTGGCTAGCTCAACTGATGCTTCAATCTGCACAAGTGAATGCTCAAAGGGCAACAAAAGACATGACCACTTCCGATCTACCTAAGGACTTGACACTGCAATCCACCAACAGTAGCAAAAGCCCACTGAACTAGCTACTACTACTTCCAATCAAGAACCATAGCAGTCTCACAGCCTTTGGCCGTGACGACGCCCCTTGCAGAACATATCCTTAGCAATTCACCTGTAGAAGAGGTGTCGTAACCAACATCCTTGATGCCTCTAGTACTACCGAAGCACCTGGAGCCTAGGCTTGAGGAGAAATCTCTCAAAGATTCGGCCAAGGAGATGGCGCATCTAACCAATGAACCAGAGATGAAGTGCCTGATGAAGCTTGATCACAAGCTAACAGCCATCACACGTGCGTACATCCAAGTGGACATGGGAAGGCCAACACTAGAGCACACAAAGCTCATAGCCAAACCCCTAACTTGGGATGAACAACAACATGTTTGCTCCCGCTATGAAACTATTACTGAGGAAGTCATAAAGGACATTCCAAAGGCCATAGCTAGAGAATTGTGCTTGATACCCTCACTCTATACTACCCAATGTGAGATAAACAAGGAAAAGCTCGAAGCAATCAAGCAAAAAGGAAAAGAACAAGGCAACTTCTTGCAAAAATGGTACTCCGATCAAAGTTTGGCAGCCAAAATTAGCCACCAACTAATGACACTCATTGAGCAAAGGAAAGCCCTTTGGACATCAATACATGATCCCATGTACATAGCCCCAACCTTATTAACAGTGTTGGTAATGGTCCATAAGGTTCAGCTTTCTGCCACTATCCAAAAACATCCCTTGTACGATAAACTGCTTCTAGAAGAAGATCTACATGTGGCTAGCAAGCTAAGAGTCGGGAGCATGGTACCTAATATTAGTGCATATGTCTTCTGCCTCACTCAAGACCCTGCAATCATAGATATCTATGCTTCCCATCAATACAACCGTGACTTCTTCAACTGGTTCCATCCAAGCTTACATGACACGAATCCTAAACTGTCTCTTAGTTCTACACTAGCACCGCCCAAACCTCCTGAGCAAGAGAAAAATAGCTGTAAACACAACACCTACACTGATTAGAAGCAATGGAGGCATGTTCCAATGGGTAAGGACAAGAGTCTAGTCAAACACCCGACCACGAGCAACTACCAATGCAATTGGATGAGGGGCTAAACAGAAGGGAATTATTTGAAGAGCTAGACTCTGAAAAAAGAGAGGCAGTTGTACCCTCACAACCTAGCAAGGTTGTTCAGCAAGCCATAGCTATGTTCCATGAGGACACACTAGAGAAAGAGAATGCTGAGGCCCAACCAAGCATATCAACAGCTAACCTAGTTCACGGCCATGAGTCCTTAAGGGATACATCACAATTGCCCAAGAAAAAGAAGAGAAAACAACGAAAACAATGGTAGGCCCTAGTGGCTGTAGACACCAAGAAGACTGAGACCAAGAGCGTTGAAGAGCTGAGGAATAAAGCATCGAGTCCATCCACCAATGAATCCATTGCCATCTCTCCTAATGGCAGTGAAACCTCATATACATCCATGTGTTCTGAAAAATCAAAGCAACCATTACCATTAACGGTTGCTTGCAACACTCAATCCACCAACAACAGAGCTCACATTGACCAATCAAGAGTGAATACAACACTGTCACAACAGGGTGACAAGACTATACCAGTCGCATCCAAGGAGAACCATGACACAATAGCAGCAAAGCCTCAGGAGAAACATGAAAGCCCCAAGGATATAGACAATCCTAGCATTGACCAATCTTGCTCATCTAAGCCTGACCCCCCAGCTATGGTAAAGCCTAGAGAAACTGCTAGAACCTTGCATGAGATAGCAACCGAGCAAGCCTTCATAGAACATAGAAGTGTCACAGAGTGCTTGACTGAGTTGAACGCTAAACTTAAATTATTCGTATGTGTCTTCATCCTTGCAGACACGGGCACATTCCCTAGGAAGCAACTTGAAGAATACTTGCCAAGTTCTTTGTCTTGGGAAGAGCAAGAATATCTTAGCGACCACCATGACACGCTCCTACGTGAGCGCATGCAACTCATCTCTAACGAGAAAGCCGACAAACTACACCTAACTATGACATTCAATGAAGTGCTTTGCCAACCAAATCTCTTGGTGATAGAGAAACTAAAGCGGCAATCAAAGTGTCAAAGTCAATTTGAAAAATGTTGGCTTGAAAACCGCATTACAATGGCCGAACTAGGAGTCCAGATTATGATAGTCTCAGAGGAGCGATTGGCCAAATGGCAGTCTCAAAGAGACCCAACCTATGTGGTGCCAACTTCCCTTCGAGTACTGACCACCATTCGGGGTATGGACTTAGCCGGAACTACCCAAGAAAACTATCTGGTTGATAAGATTCTCACTAAGGAGGAGATGCATGTTGCGAGTAGACTTGGACAAGATACCATGCTACTCGATATGGAAAAATATCTGGTGTTATTGAGTAAGCTACCATGAGTTCTAGATGCGTGTGCCACACTTCAATACAATCCCGAGTTCTACAATTGGTTCTTATCCTCACGAAGTGACATGGGTTCATAAATATGTACATAAATAAACCATGAATTTTATAATTGTGTATAGATAATGCCAACACACACAAGCAATGATAGTCAAGCACAGGGAGAAAAGTTTGTGTTTGACAGGCTAAGCCCCTAGGGTCCTCCCCCTCACCACACATCTAGAAGTTGTGTCACTGTTCTCACCTCCGAATGGAGGGCATGTAGCCATAGCCGCCATGGGAATCCCTGACCAACACCTTTAGGGTGTGTACAGGGCATTGTTCCTCTTGGTGCGCAAATCGAATGTTGGATACATACATAGCAAGCGTCGAAAGGTCCCCAAGAACAAAGAACTCTACTGAAGCTCAAAAAACAATAAGATAGACTTGCATGACATGAGGCAAAAAGACAAATTGGGTACAATCTCCCCCCATGCCTTTTGTGAGTGCTTCACAAGGCATGTATTTATAAATTTATTCATCTCAATGCTCAAAAATAGCCCAATTTTACAATAAGCATGCTTTAGCTTTTGTGTTTGCTTTTGTCCAAATAAAGAATAAAGCGGTTGGGTGGCCCAAGAGTCGAGCTGTGCCCAAATACAATGTCCAATAATAAAATATTTAAGTTGTGCACCCATGCGCATACAAAATAAAAAATATTTGTCAAACGCTTCAATAAATAAGTGCGTCTAAATAAATATTAGCGCCATGCCTTTAATGATAAGACGTGCGCCCATCAAAAATGATAATTCATTCTAAGTAATTTGAATACACTCTATCGCCCACTACTTCCCAACACCACCGCCACCTGCTCTACACATCAATATAAGCATTCACAATTGTTAGAAAATAATAAAATTAAACCGACAAAAGTGAATACCTAGCAGTCTTCAACTACAAAATAAATAGGTTGGAACTCTATCCTAACCTTAATTTAATACGAGTGCACTCTAAACTCATAAACATCCATTAATTAAATATGTGTTTTGTAGAATCACCCGCTGTGGAGTTACCCACGTGCACATTAAATTAACATGACTCCCGAAAAGGATAGGCGTCCCTATCAACTTCTCGCACAAGGAATTCACCTTGTGTACGAGCCCCAAAAAATAAATATAATTTTACGGAATCCACCGCAAAACCTCATGAAATTCACCGTGGAATAAAAACTCACAAAATCCACGGTAGTCTCACGAAATCCACCGTGGAATATGCCTCATGGCATCATACCCCCAGGGTGGGATAGCAATTGTCCTTAATTGCTATTAACTCAATGTGGAGCAGGCAATGAGGAGTAAGCACTTAGGTTGCGGCTATGCATCCATTGGGCCTCTTCAACAGGATGATTTTTAAACTTAACCAAATATCTAGAATATCTATGGCTAGTTCTAGTGGTCATAAAGCCAGTGTCTAGAATAGTTTCACGTTCAAGGATTTTAGTTTCTTCTTCTAACAAAGGAGGGTTTTCATAGACAAGGTGAACAAGTAATTGGCCTCTAAAAGGTCATAAAAACTGATATTAAAAGTATTGTTGATTTTCCAGTGTTGGGATAATTCTAATTTAAATGCATTATCATTAATTTTGTGAATGATTTTGAAAGGTCATATAAAAAATTGAGGGGCTAACTTAACAACAGGGTGTTTCTCAACACTTTGTAATCTTCTCTTTTCAATGCGTAACCAAACATAATCATCAACTATGAAACTCATAGCTTTTCTTTTCTTGTTAGCTTGTTTAGTGTATGATTGCTAGGCTTCCGCAATCATATCTTTGACTTCAACAAAAATAGTAGCATGCATATTGGCCATATCATCAACATCTTTAACTTTGTTTGGCAATGATATAACAGGTGTAGGCAATCTATTTCCATAAATGATTTCAAAATATGCTTTCTGTGTAGCTATATGTGGTGTGTTATTGTATGCAAACTGAAGTAAATGCAAGTGTGTATCCCATGTTTGTGGTTTTGAAATCGTGTATGCATGTAAAAGATCTAAAATTGTACTGTTAGTAGATTTTGTTTGCCCGTTTGTTTCAGGATGAAATGCATATGAGAAATCAATCTTTGTACCTAAATTAGCAAACAAAGTAATCCAAAAATTATTGTAGAATCTAGAATCACGGTCAGAAATAATAACTTTTGGCAAACCATGGTTAGTGAAAACAATTTTCAAAAACAATTAAGCAGCTTGAAATGCAATTAATGTTTTCTTGCAAGGAATGAAATATGCTTGTTTGCTAAATCGATCTACAATAGTCCAAATCATATCATGATTAGCTTGGGTGTTAGGCAAACCAGTAATAAGATCCATTGAAATATGTTCCCATGGTCGTTCAGGAATCGATAAAGGCATTAATAAACCATATTACTTACCGTGGTGTCACTTAACTATTTGACAAATTAAACACTCAAATACAAAATTAGAAACATCAAATTCCATCTGCGGCCAGTAAAAAACTTCAACCAATGTACGTAAAGTAGAAATAATACGTCTATGGCCTTGATATGGGGGACAATGAATTTCACGCAATACAAATGATCGAAATGGAATAGTTACATACAACCTTTTCTCATAAAACATAAATCCGTTAGAATAAGACAATGAATCAATTGGAATCCAGTTATTTGTAACTAATATATTCCAATAAACTTGAAAACTGGGGTCTTGATCATAGGTATCTTTCATAGGGATAAGGGAATCAAAAGATATAACAAAGATATTATGGATACTTGGTCTTCTACTTAAGGCATTGGTAACAGCATTCTCTTTTCTAGGTTGGTATTGAATAAGTGGATGAAAACTTTGAATAAAAGCAGCCCATTTAATATGACGGTCAGAAATTTGTGGTTGACTAAGAAGATGTTTGGTACTTTGTTGGTCAATTTTGATCATGAATTCAAATCCCATTAAATAGTGTCTCCATTGATGTAAAGCTTGTACTACTTTTAGCAATTCCTTATCATAGGTAGAATACTTGAGTTCAGATGGTTTAAGTTTGCAGCTAGAGTAGGCTATGGGATGTGAATCTTGCATAAGGATAGCTCCTATTCCAAATCCACTAGCATTAGTAACTACTAGAAAGAATGGACTATTAAAATCAGGTAATTGCAATACAGGGGGGCATGTGTTAAGGCATGGTTCAATAAATCAAAAGACTTTCGGTGATTATCAGACTAATGATACATAATACCTTTCTTTAATAATTTTGTCAAAGGCAATGCAAGCAATGAAAATTTTCTCACAAATTTTCTGTAAAAGCTAGCAAGACCTAAGAATGAACATAGTTCATGCACATTTTTAGGTATTGGCCAATTCAAAATTGCTTCTATCTTTTTAGGATCAACTTTAATACCATCATATGAAACAATATGTCATATTAAGTATTCAATGTGGGTTTGGAAAAATTCACTCTTTTTAGAATTAGCATGCAATTTATTCTCTTTCAATAATTTGAAAACCAAATATAGATGTTCATAATGCTCGTTCTCATTCTTATTGAAAACCAGTATGCCATTAAAGAAAACAATTACACAATGCTGATGCTTCAAAAATATGCAATTCATCATACGACTGAATGTGGCTGGTGCATTAGTTAGACCAAAAGGCATAACAATGAATTCATAATGTCCAAATTATGTTCTAAATGCAATTTTGAAAATATCAGATGTGTCCAATCGTACTTGATGGTATCTAGATTTAAGATCTATATTGCTAAATATTGTGGCCCCTTGTAGTTTATCCATGAGGTCATCTACCCTAGGGATCGAATATTTATTATTGACAATAATCTTGTTTAGGGCACGATAATCAATGCACATCCTATAGGTGTTATTTTTCTTTTTAACTAATAGGACAGGTGCACCAAAAGGAGAACTACTGGGCCTAATGAGACCTCGGGTTAACAATTCTTCAACTTGGATTTGAAATTCTTTCTGTTCAATTTGATTATGTCGATTAGGTCCTTTACATGGTGGTTGAGAACTTGGAATTAAGTCTATTTTATGATCTTCCAGACGTGTAGGTGGTAAGCCAAGTGGTAAGTCAGCAGAGCAAAACAATCTTTAAATTGTGAAAGAAATTTACATGCCTAGGATGCATTTGATTTTCCTTAGCTTCAATTTCATTCACCCATATTAAGTAGGATTTGCTACCTTTTCTTAATGCACATTTAGCATGTGCGTGACTAAGTAATGAAAAAGTATCTAAGGTATACGTACCATGTAATGTGATTTGTTTCCCATTAGAAAGAATCGTCATTGAATGCGTGGAATAATCTATATCGGGATTATATTTATGACGCCAAGGAATTCCTAAAATAATGTTACTAGATTGCAAAGGCACAACTAAGATATTTTTGCGCTCAACATAATCGCCAATTTTAATTTCTAAGCCATGAACTTCTTGTGTTCCATTGTATCTAGTACCTAAGAATGCAGCCTTGATGCGATAATGAGTTGAAACAGTATGTAAATTCAATTCTTTGACCAATTTTGCAAAAATAAAATCGTGCGTGCTCCCGTCATCATGTAAAACAATCTTTTCTCTACCATGCACAAGACATTTCATCGTTAATAAAGAATGAGGATTTGGCATACCTAGTAAAGTATCTTAAGTAGTACCGATATCTTCATCGTCTTCTGTGAAATCTGGAATTTCTTCATAATCTTCATCTTCAGTCACTCCCAAGTAGTTGATGTGAACAGTTGGCTTTTTGGATTGACAACTCACCGCTAGATGTCTAGGTTGATGGCACTTGTAGCAAACTATGGGTTTGGCTTTGGAAACATTATTGGTAATGGTTGGGAGTTTAGATATATTGGGATTTGGCTGGAAAGATAGCTTAGGATTTGGATTTGTGTTTGATGGTAAAGCAGGGAGTCATGTCCAAGATTTACAGAAAGAAGATGGAACAAATTGATTTTGATTGAATCTTCGAAAGTTAGAATTGAATTGCTTTGTACTGAAGTTACCGTTAGTTGGGAATTATTGTGATCACCTCGAAGCCAACGAGGTGAACATGTTCAAGCCAACGACCCTCGAAGAAATTGCATCCTCGAGGGTCGTTGGCTTGAACATGTTCACCTCTGCATAAAAATGACCAAGCAGACCATACGTAAACTTGCGCTTGTGAATTGCCTCAAATACATCCTCGAGCATTCGAAGTTGCAATAACGCATTCCAGAAATGCTCAGTATATTGTGAAATAGGCTCGCGATCTCTTTGTTGTAGAAGATCCCACTATTTGATTGCTTTTTTGTGGAATTGAGTGGAAGAAAATTCTACAAAAAATTCTTTTGAAAAGCCTCCTAAGTAGTAGGACAATCAATACTTTTGCGGACAACAGTCCACCATAGCGATGCTTTGTCCACTAAATGGTTAGTGACACACTTGAGTTTGTCTTTTTCGGCATATTGCTCTTCATGGAAATAATCATCAAACTGACTTATAAAAGTGAAAATTGTATTTCCATCATGTAACCCATTAAAAGTACGGAATTTGAAATTTATTTTACTTCTTTCCTAATAGATTTTACTTCGAGTGTCGCATCAATCGTACATCGTATAACATCTTCGGGTTGCGGTCCATCTTGTTCGACAATAGATCATCGAAGAGTGGCTAGTTGAGCTTGCAAAGTTTGATGTTCTCTTCGTTCCTCTTGAAGCTGCATCATAATTAGGTCCAATTTTTGCTCCACCGTTGGTTCCGGTAAATCACCTTCGGCCATAAAATCTTCCATATTTTGATCGGGTCATCCTGCAAAATTTCAAACAACCTCACACACTCAAAATCTTGTTAATGGGATGAGTGTAGCTTAAAGTTGGGTTTACAAGGCTTGCTTCTCTTTTTTTTTGGTTTTTTTGCGATCTTTCTTCTTTTTGCAGGTACAGAAATTGATAAATTAATCCTTCTTCAAAGAGGAAAATATACTGCGTGTATCGATTTGCTTGTTGAAAACTCTCTGTCAGAGTGCAGGTACGAACAGGGGCTTGTAGAGAGTTGTAAAACCGGTTCGGGGTTGATTTGGAGAAGAACTCAGTGTGAACGCCCGCTAGAGGGAAATTTAAAGATAGAATCTTTAAGCTTTAGTAAGCTTTTAAAGCCTTAGGCTCTATTAAAAAAACTTAAAGAATTTTTTTGAAATCATCTAGGACGAGGACATCGATAGTGGATTCGACACCTACGAGTACATGCTACCACCGCTGACGATGAGATTTAGGGGCTTAAGCTTTATTATAAAGCTTATTAAGCTTTATAAACTTGAATTGACTTATCTCTCTTCTCTACTCTGAGAAAAAAAAAAGTGTTGATGAAGAAGCTTCCCGGGTGGTCCTCCATCTCGATAAAGAGTGGTCCTTTGTGATCCAACGGCACAGCAGGGGGTTCTTCACCGCCAAGAACATGTTGGTATTGACGGATTGTTGCGAGACTGAGTGTAGAGCCCATTTGTTCCAGGAGCTTCGCATTCGCGTGAGATGATAAGTGATTAGAACCCCTTGATATCTTAACTTCGCTCTAATACCACTAGTGCGCAAATCAGATGCTAGATGCGTACATAGCGAGCGCCGAAAGGTCCCCAAGAACAAAGAACTCTACTTAAGCTCAAAAAACAATAAGATAGACTTGCACAACATGAGGCAAAAAGACAAATTGGATACAATCTCTCCCCATGCCTTCTGTGAGCGCTTCACAAGGCATGTATTTATAAATTTATTCATCTCAAAGCTCAAAAATAGCCCAATTTTACAATAAGCATGCTTTAGCTTTTGTGTTTGCTTTTGTCCAAATAAAAAATAAAGCGGTTGGACGGCCCAAGGGGCCCAAGGGTCGAGTTGTGTCCAAATACAATGTCCAATAATGAAATATTTAAACCGTGTACCCATGCGCATACAAAATAAAAAATATTTGTCAAACACTCAAAAATAAGCACGCCTAAATAAATATTAGCGGCACGCCTTTAATGATAGGACGCGCGTCCATAAAAAATATATAATTTTTTCTAGGTAATTTGAATACACGCTATTGCCTAGTGCTTCCCAATGCCACCGCCACCTGCTCTACACATCAATTGAACCATTCACAATTGTTAGCAAATAATAAAAGTAAACCGATAAAAGTGAATACATAACAATCTTCAGCTACAAAATAAATAAATAGGTTGGAACTCTGTCCTAACCTTAATTTAATATGAATGCACTCTAAACTCATAAACGTCCATTAATTTAAATATATTTTTTGTAGAATCACTAGCTATGGAGTCACCCACGTGCACATTAAGTTAACATGACGCTCGAAAAGGACGCACGTCCCTGTCAACTTCTTGCACAAAGAATCCACCTTGTGTACGAGCCCCGGAAAATAAATATAGTTTTATTGAATCCACCACAAAATCTCACGAAATCCACAGTGGAATAAAAACTCACAGAATCTACCGTGGTCTCACGGAATTCACCGTGGAATATGCCTCCTAGCATCACCTCTATAACAAACATTGCATGCCTCACCTCACCCCTTTTCATCATATGCACTTGATAATTCATTGTTTTATCCCTTTCATGTGAATGGTTCTGTCCTGACTTAGGGCCTAACCCTTGGTTCACATTTTATAGGTTCCCCCACAGTAGCCATCATGGAGCACACAATGCAGTTGGCCTGCAAGGAAGCTCTTTGCTGTCGGAGGGAGCATACGGCACAAGCTCCTCCACTAGAATGCTACGTGCCTATCCTAAAGAGGTATACGCCGAGACGAGGCCCTTGACACTGCCCAGGACACAGGCCAAAAACTCCCTACGCCGCCAGGAAAAGGAAGGCACAAGGGAATGTCTGAGGGGTAGTGACCCCTGTCGTGCAAACCCTCCCCAAACACTTGAGCACCAGGTGCTCAAAAGAGGAAAAGATAGCTAGAAACAAGAAGGAATTTGCTGAGTTATTCCAAAGCATTCTTGATACTGCAACGGTCAGGGACTACACCATTTGGGTCCTAGCAAATATCTTCCCTGCCTAGTCTAACAGGAGCCCACTGCCAGCACTGCCCCAGTCACCTGATCACCCAAACTCACCCCATCTCATACAAATAGAATAGTCCCTATATGTTGTATAACGTGCTTACCAAATGCCATCTTGCCATAGCTTTTTTTCCTTAAGTGGTTAAAGGGGCAAGCTTCTCGACTGTACAAACTTTCCTTACCTACTACTAATACATGTCACGTCTTTAACAAGCCTCGGTGATATGCATTGCAATCAACACCTTAGGATTTAGATAAAATAATGTATTTTTGCATTGCATCTATTTATTAAAGTTGACGCATGTGACTTGCGTATACTCTCACGAAGTGTCAAGTGGATGTAGGATGACACAGGTCTTTGTATGAAAGTGTTCAATGTCCAAGTCACCTCCAGGCCACCAATCTCACAAAGGGCCATGACGGAAGCCTCGCCCACACTGCATTTGAGCACGGCCCAAAGCATAGTCATTGGCTACTCTCTCTTCCTAGGTCAAACTCTACATTTGGCTCACGGCAATTGTTACCTCAATTGTACTGACATCGCATGTCACAAAGAGGTTTTGCAAAATCTCAAGTGTATCTCCCCATCCTCACAACTGTTCCCCCAACAATGAGGCTAGCAACACAATCATCGTTGTAATATCCATTTTCATAGCCTTTGACTCTCTATATTTCCTAGTCCAAAGAAAGGTTGATGGCCTCAACGTATTGCAATGGTTTATTTCCAAAAAAAAAAGAAGTAGAATAAGAAAAAATAAAAAGGGAAAATAAAAAGAAAGGACAATAAAAGAAAAGAAAGAAAGAAACAACGAAAGAAAAAGGAGAAAGCACTCACAATCATAGCACAACACCTAGGGGTCTTCAAATTAGGTGCGTCCAGTGACCTTAGTCGGCTAGCTCCATCCCTAGTCCCCTAGCCCTTTTCATGTCCCCGACAATTGTTCAGGACACATCAAGGGCAGGACACACCTAGGGAGCTTGTCTCGCCTATGGTTAGACATGTCACGCTAACCCACTTGCACGATTCCTTTTTTGCACTCCACTTCAATACCATTGTAATTGATCGTAGTAAGCAACGCATGAATGACCATGGAAAGTACATCGTACTCGTCAAGCAAGACAAGTAGCTACCAACTACTACCAAAAGTTAAGTTGTCGATGAGCTCAATTATGCTACATTGTGTTGTCACATCGCAAATGATGTCTCATGCACCTTCATGTGTACTTCTCCTCAACATTGACAACTTTGCTTCATCCACATGTTGCTACGAGGCACCAGACCAGTAGTCTTCTACCTATGTAATATCTAAGTATCCATGTGCACTAACATAATATCAGCACCACAATATCTACACACTTTGGGTCCTCAAGTGCAGGACATTACTCTTGGCTTGTCTAGAGTTCATCGACTTGTCTCTCCCAAACTAATCAAACTATGTCATGTGCATGATAAGAAGACTAGCACTAACCCGTAGGGAGCGACCATATGAGAGGTTTTCAATTGCAGGTATTGATGACTCCAACAAAAGTACCATTAGCTCTTCATCAACACTCGACTCTGAACTCTTGTCCATTATGTCATGTGCAAAACCCCCAAAAACCAACACCTGTGCTAGCCATCAATGCAATTCCCAACAAAGAACCACCCCATCACCAACTCCAACAACCCTACCACCAGCCACCCCAGTCAAACAACATGCCCCCAATGACCTTCATCTGCACCACTACCAAAACTTCTCCAAGGTAAACCACAGATATCTCTTCCACCCACATCTTCGGTCCATGCCAAGCTTGCTACCTACAACGGTGAGTGCCATGGGATTGGCACTCGTCTAGGAGGGGGTAATGTTAACCCTCAAATGAACAAGGTGAAAAATCTGAGAAATCTAAAGCAAAAGACAAGGCTAAGGCTGGCAAAGGCGCACCAAAGAAGAATTTGGAAACACGCGAAGTGCAAAATAGTCCTAAATCAAGGAGAAAGGTGCACAAGAAAAAGCACAAGTCAATACTTTTGTAAAAGAGTGCAAGGCACATCATGATTTAATTTAAGAGCGTACAATTTGTAAAGGTAGATGGGCGGTAGGAAGGAAGCTAGAAAGATAGGAGGAAAATGGAAAAAGGGCTTAGGCCACATCTGACCATATAAAAAAAGGGGATAAGGGGATGACCGCCCAAAAGGGATTTAGGGTTTTGTATATAAAGTTGAAAAATAAATGAGAAGCTCATTCTTGTGTGTGGCCAAAAGTAGCATCTTCTTCTTCTTCTTCTTCTTCTTGCTTGCTTGAGCTTGTGCTTGAGAGAGGGAGTGTGAGAGTGTGAGGGAGTGAGTGTGTGAGGGTGAGGAACCATGGAGGAGAAGCTCTCCATCTTCTCCTCTCTTCTTCTCTTCTCTTCTCTTCTCTTATCTTCTCTTGCTCACGGCAATGGAGCTTGGAGCATGGAGCTTGAGGATGGAGCTTGCTTGAAGCTTGCACTTGGATCGTGGAGCTACTGGAGTGCTCGGGAGAGGAGGTAACTCGATTGGGCATAGAGGTAGACTCACTATACCCATAGAGATGGATAGCGTATCGGTTATGTGAGAGGTAGCCATTAGTACTCGGCTTGGAACGCTTGAAGAAATAAGTTGTCCGTGTGTCTTGGCGATTGATCGCCCCTACAATGATCTTTCAGGAAGATCCTTCTATCACAGTATAGCCAGTCCTAATGAGACAATCTACTATAGTTGGTGATGATGAAATGGCCCTAGATCCGCTTGTTGTGTAGGATCATGATGTTGGATAGATAGGGCATGTTGTCCAAGTCCCCCCAACAAATTTTGAGGCGATCTATCCTAATCCCTATGAGTCCTCTGTGGACTATGTTATGGTGATAGACTTTACTGAGCCACTTACATATGATGAGGCTATGTGTAAATGTGATTCTCATTCTTGGGAGAAGGCTATGTAGTCTAAGCTTGATTCAATCTGTAGAAGAAAATAGGACTTAGTTTCCTTGCTTGATAAAAAGCATACATTGCCATGCAAGTGGATGTACAAGTTGAAGAGTACTTCTGGTCACCCTAAGCCATCACATAAAGGCTATATTGGTTATTACTAAGGGCTTGAAGCATTAAAAGGGATTTGATTTTGATGAAATCTTCTCTCTTGTGGTAAAGATGACTACCCTATGCTTGGCCTTGGCCTTGGTTGCTCAGTTGGATTTGGATTTTTATCAGATGGATGTTAAGATAGCTTTCTTACATGGAGACTTGAGGACATTTATATGCATCAACCTAAGGGATTTGTGGAGAAAGATAGGAAATATCTAGTGTGAAAATTGAACAAGATTCTTTATGGGCTTAAACAAGCACCTAGGGAGTAGTACCATAAGGTTGATGCTTTCATGTATTGATAGGGATATTCCCACAGTGATATGGATCCATATTTGTACACGAAGAAGGCCAGTGATGGTAGCCTTATTATCTTGGTGCTTTATCTTGATGATATGCCTATAGTTGGGAGTGCTCATGTTAAGATGGAGAAGAGCTTTGAGATGAAGGACATGTGACATGCCTCACACATACTTGGTATGCGCATTATACACAATCGCTCTAAGGGACTTCTCTACTTGTCCTAGAAGGAGTACATACACCAAGTACTTAAGCAATTCAATATGTAGGATGGTAAGCCTATTAGCTATTATTTACCTTCTCATATGAAGATTAGTTAGGCCAAATTTTCGTATGATGAGGGTTCTCTATGTATATGTAGTGGGCAATTTGATGTATACCATGATAGCCACTTGCAATTTGATGTATACCATGACGGCGAGGGTTCTCTATGTATATGTAGTGGGCAATTTGATGTATATCATGATAGCCACTTGCAAGCCACTCACCCTAACATAGCATTTGCAATGGAAGTTATGGCACATTATATGGATACACCTAGTAGATAACATTGGAATGCCATTAAGAGTATCATGTGATACCTTAAAGGCATTTTAGATACGTGCATTTTCTATGGTAGCCAGGATATAGGAGTCATGGGTTTCATTGACTCAAATTATATAGAACATATAGACAATAAGAAGTCCACCTCTAGGTATGTCTTTACCTATGCTAGAGGTGATATCTCTTGGATGTCCAAGGTGTAGAAATGCACATCCTTATCTACTACACCAAGGTTGAGTACATTGTAGCTACACCGAGACTTGTAAGGAGGCCCTTTGGTGTAGGCCATCTGGTTACAGATATTGCTTGGGGAAGTTACTATATGTATATTCTCTACATCACGTGTGTTCAAGGTCTATTTATAAATATCCTTATATGTGAATTTTTTCTAAATAAAACACAACCCTTTTCTATTCAATCTATAAATAATCCCTTTATATTACACCCTTCTATATGTGAAAAATATAAAAAATGATATTTTAAAATACCTTATTTTGAACCCACGTGATGCACACATATATTCATGAGTAACTTACCCGAGAGATATTTGTATGACTATGACTCCTACACTCCATTCAATTTCGATGAGTGTCATTCAATTGGCATGCAACCTGGCCTTCCATGTGAAGACAAAGCACATGGAGGTGTGCTATCACTTCAGTAGAGAGGTGATAGAGAATAAGTCCATTGAGCTTGTCAATATCCATATGGATACAAATCCTGTAGATATGCTCACTAAAATTCTCCTAGTGGAATGATATGCCTTTAGAGGTTATTGGGGGTTAAAGGCAATCTTTGCCTAGCTGCCTATATTTACTTTTATATAGACCCATACACCTATAGACCATAGGTAGTGGGCACCCATCACTATCAAGTTATTCTTTTTTCTTTTAGTAAAAAATAGAATAAGGGAAGGTAAATCACACATTGTGACTATTGCAGTTTCCACACATCGGTCTCTCTCTTCTTGCTTCCTCTTGTGCTTCTATCTTGTACTCACCTTTTACAAAAGAGCTTAGTCTACAATATGATGAAAGACCATTATAAAAGTACTAGAACATATGTACATGTGGTCATTAAATGTAAATCCACTAAGGATAGAAGAGGTGGCACAATCAATGTGCCATAACCAAGAGTGGACTACGTGGATGTAGTCAATCTATAGAATCATTGGTACATCCTAATTATCAATCACCTAACTTGCCAGTAAGCAAAGTTGTGCCACATCACCAAGGTGTGTAGTGAATGCCAACTTATGTGGAGCTCAACTTCTCAACATGTATACATGTATAACTCACGAACATTCCATTCGGTGGTGTGCAATGAGATCGATATGTAGGACACATCCACATTGGCCCAAATGAGCTAGTCCTAAAGGATGCAAACATATTACTAGTTGAGGGTGTAAGTGCGCATTTGCATTAGCCTTGTTGGTGCTTCATATATAAGGGTTGGACTAATAGTCAAAGCATAGGCTGCAACATAGTGACTCTAATGCATATATTAGATTTGTCACTAGTGTTGCAATCATAGTTGATCCACTTGTGTTCCATCTCTCTCTCTCTCTCTCTCTCTCTCTAGTGTTGCATGCATACCCAAGCCCATTATCATCCTCCAACAAGAATTTTCCAGGCTATTGTAGTCCAACACTAGTATTGCAAGCATAATTCATTTGCCTATAATCCATCTCTCTCTCTCCCTCACTCTCTCTCTCTAGTGTCATGCATATACTCGTTGTCTATCATCATACTTCAACACAAATTTTCCAGACTATTTTTGTGCGCGTTGTAGCCACCATAGTCAATTCCATCTCTCTCTCTCTCTCTCTCTCTCTCTCTCTCTCTCTCTCTCTCTCTCTCTCTCTCTCTCTCTCTCTCTCTCTCTCTCTCTGTCTACATCGTCCTTGAACGTGAATTCCCCTGATCCACATGCATTCCATCTCTCTCTCCCTCCCCCCTCTCTTTGGTGTTGCATGCATACTTGGAGCCCATCATCATCCTTCAATGTGAATTGCCCAAGCTATTGTGAATGCAAAGGGGAGTGTAGTACACAAGATTATTGGGAAAAGAGCGTAAATCCTTATAATGCATGCCTTAATCTATATTCTTAATAAAATAGAGTCCAAATTTATGTTGTTACAAGGGGGAAGAGCTTTTCATTGTCCATTTTTCTCACTGAGTCAAAACTTGACGACACCAAACATAGGCTTGCCTTATAGTAGATACAACGAGCTCCTTGTACACCAAGTGCATGCCTACCTAAAAGAAGCTATAATGAATCGATGATCAATTGTGATTTACAAACAAAAGGCACAAATAGAAAAGGTTGAAGCAAAGAGTCACACACACACACACAAACTCACTCATTCATAGCGAGAGAGAGACTGTGTGTGTGCATTGAGTAAACCTCTTGTAGCAATATGGGGCCTTGTAAGTGTCTTGTAACGAGAGAGAGAGAGAGAGAGAGAGAGAGAGAGAGAGAGAGAGAGAGAGAGAGAGAGAGAGAGAGAGAGAGAGAGAGAGAGAGAGAGAGAGAGAGAGAGAGAGAGAGAGAGAGAGAGAGAGAGAGAGAGAGAGAGAGAGAGAGAGAGAGGTTGGAATTGTTTCATGAAGAGTTGAAAATGATGGAGGGCAAATTGAGATGACTATGGTGGAAAATTGAGGAACCTTTTATAGTTAATTTTATAAGGTTTATATTATAATCTATAACATTCATATAATATTTATAGGTCAAAATGTTATATATACACTTAAAACCTACCTTTCCAAAGATAAAATGGATTAAAGTTTTAACTCTCTCAAGCTCTAACGCATGCAATATCTACAAAAGTAAAATATCTAGGTGAACAATCAAAATTGATGTGGGATTAGATTAAACCTATGCTTTATTCGAGCATTGTTTTCCATGACTATTTGATTCAAATATTCATAGGCTACAAAAGTAACTTAATGATTCTTTGTATTATGCCTCTACTTAAATATTTAGTAGAAGTTGTGATGAGCATTGCTAATGGATCTTGACCTCCCTAAATATAGTAATGGAGACTTTTGGAGTTGCCAAAGGGAAGAGACTACATTATAGATCAATGGTTTCCATCAAAATTTGCCTTCTCTTCAGCTTTCGTTTTACTGTGGTCAATAAAGTATTGGTGACCAAGAGGGCTTCAATGAGTTTGGCTACGTCCAACCCCTAATAAATCATTTCTAAGGGGAGCCTTTCTTCTCAACCTTTGTTGCATTAAAGAGCTTGGCCCAAATCAAAGCTGAGAAAAGGGTAGAAGTAGAAGGGATACCAAAAAGTCAAACCCAAATTAGTTGTGCTTGGTAGACCCAAATCAATTTGCATACCAAGCACATAGATGAAAAATTTGTGCTTGCATGTTAGAGCTAACAAGTACCTACTTTCATTCCCTAGCATAATAGACTACAAGGGGGATTCTCATTAGTCATTTGTAAGGATAATGTTCATGGCAAGTTAAATTTTGATGTTAAACATGCCAAAGATTTTGAGGGTCCAAAATCTTTGAGCTTACTACTAAACAAAAAATGAAAGGCTAATGCAATAGAAGGTTTTGTTGTTGACTATCTAAAGCTGTGGAGAAAGGAGAAATTTTACTAAGTTCTTGGGCCAAGGTCAACATGTCTAATGCCATTGCAATTCAAGAGGAGCAAAAAGATGAGGGCATTCATAGCAATCATTTGAATAAGACATCTATCCAGGAGGAACAAATAGCCATGCCAAATTTGAGTGGTGAGTAATAAGCGACTTTCAAAGACGTAGAGTAGATGATGACCTACTCTAATTATACATAAAAAGTAAGCGCACGAGGTGGTAATGTTGCATTTGCTCAAGAACAAAAAATTGATGATGAAGATGAAAATGATTTTGCAAATAAATTAGGTTGCTCATTTTCTTAATCATGTGAATTAAGCCTATTGCTCTTGTATGAAACCTTCGATGCTCGTTGTAAACTTATACATTATACGCTTCATTCTGTGATGCTTATTTGTCTCATGTGTTTTTGCAAGTGACATGTTGTTTTCATTCTTCAATTGAATTCCCTCTCCTAAATTTGTATCTAAGACTCATTGGGAAATTATAACCACATTCTTTAACAACCTTTTATTATTGAGACAATATTGAAGATGGCCCTATCTTGTAAGATTGATAACTTGTTGTTATTGGACTTTTATCTTGATTTGATAATAGAGAATGCCTTAAGTTGTGTAATTGCTATTATTCAAAGTACTAATTTGTTGTAGCAAGAATGATTTTTGACATCTCTTCCATTACCTCTATGGGTAAGGTGGTATTCATAGGCATGCATAGAAGCCTCATATTTTGTAATGAGAGAACAATACTCACTTGGAGCATGTGTTTCACAGATAAAAGATCATTATGAGAGGCACTATGGATGCTTTCCAATCAAAGCTTTAATGCAAAAGATAAGACAATATCTTCATAACAAGGGCCTTAATTTTATTGTAAATAAAATTTTCTTACTTAACAAAGCCAAATGAAATACATTATAGTTCATAGCTTGACATTCCTGTATTCAATACGTTGTCATGTTCAAATAGTCTTTCAATCAAATGAAAAAGGGGAAAATAAGCAAAAACAAGAAGGGCAATGCTCTTGTATATGATAGTGCGCCCTTTTTTTTATACTAACGGTTAATAATAGGAGATGCCCATACAAAACGCTAGGCCGCTTTGTAGGGGCAGCTTTGCTGCCTCAAAGCGATATCCATTTCTCATATTTCTCTCTCATCTTTTTCCTCTCCATTTCTAATTTTTTAATTTACTCTCTCTCTCTCTCTCTCTCTCCCTCCTAATTTCCTATCTAATTCTCTCTCTCTCTCTCTCTCTCTCTCGCTCTCTCTTTCCTTTTTTTCTTTCCCCGCTTTTCTTCTCTCTCTCTCCCCTTTCATTCTCCCCCCTCTACTCTCTTTTCCTTCTCTCTCCCTCTCCTCTTTTTTCCTTCTTCTCTCTTCATTCTCTTTTTAAAATATTTCTTTTCTCTCTCTCTCTCTCTCCATTTCTTCTCTTTGTGTTTTTCTTCTCTCTCTCATCTCTTTCTCAATTTTTTATTTTCTCTCTCTCTCTCTCTCTCTCTCTCTCCTTCTTCTTTCACTTCCTTTCCCCCCTGGTCTCTCTTAAAGTATGTAAATTTTATATTTTTCCTATATATAATTTTCTCTTTTTCTTCTCTCTCTCTCTCTCTGCCCCTTTTCTTCTCCTCCCCTTTCTCCTAATTTTCTTTTTTTTTCTTATCTCCCTCTCTCTCTTTTAAATTTGATCTTTTCTCTCTCTCTCTCTCTCTCTCTCTCTCTTCCCTCCTCTCTCTCCCTTCCTCTCTCTCAAAAAATATTTAAATTAAAAAAATACTTTTCTATTTTCTCTTTTTCCCTATCTCTCTTCCCCTTTTCCTCTTTCTTCTTTTTCTTATTCTCTCTCTCTCTCCTCTTTTTTTCTTTTTTTCTTCTTCTATTTTTAAACTTTTTTCATTTTTCTTTCTTTTAAATTTTATCATTCCTCTCTCTATAATTCTCTCTTTGTGTTCAAATTCACTCTCTTCTTCTTATTGTTTCTCTCTCCTTTTCTTCTCTTTGTCTCTCTCCCCCCTCTCTCCTCTCTTTTCCTTTTTTCTTTTCCTCTCTCACACTCTTTTAAATTTTATATTTTCTCTCTCTCTCCACAATTCTCTTTCTCTATGTTTCCCCTCTCCCTCTCTCGCTCTCCTCTTCTTTATTTTTTGCTCTTTGTATATTTCTATCTCTCTCTCTCTCTCTCAGAGAGAGAGAGAGAGAAAAGCCCTACATATGAGAGAGAGAGAGGGGGAGGAATTTAATTAAAAAGGGGAGGGGGAAAATAAAGAGAGAGATTATAAGTGAGAGAGAGGGGAGGGGGTTTTAATTTAAAAAAGGGAGGTAAGGTTAATGAAACAAGGGAGGGGGAAGAGAAAATGAGAGATTACATGTGAGAAAGAGGGGAGGGGAAGGGTTTTGATAAAAAAAGGGAGGTTTAGAAAAAGGGGTAGGTTCATGAAGCCCTCTGGAGGTTCAAGCTTTCTGAACCTATAACGAAAATAATATAGTAGTAAGATATAGTTTATAAATTCAATCTACATCTTAAAAATTCTCTTTGTTACTTATATATTCTTGTTATTATTTGAATATTCTAGAGAATGGACAAACCTTATGATAAGGTTTTACTTATGAGTTGTTCTCCTTCTTCTTAAGCATTTCACAATATAACAGACTTGCTTTTTAAATCAAGAAAGTTCAAATGTTCCCATTCTTCTTGATCATTTCACATAAAATGAACGTGCTTGTCAAATTAAGAAAATGCATTTGGATTGTCTCATGGCAAAAATTATGTGACCATTGTGATGGGTCAGGCGTGTCTTTTTATCCATTATGTATTAAGGTTGATTACACCAAGTGACAGATGCCCACTTTGTAAGCTTTAACCAATCAAAAGATTTATTGGAAAGTTGAACATCTGTAGTTCTTTACATATTGGAGACAACATGATTTGTTGTTTACTTGCACAGGTGAATTTTCCACCCATTTTTGGATAGGGAATCTTCCCCACTTTGTAAAATGATGGATAATTTTTGCATTTGCAACCAATCAAAAACTATATAATTTTATTATTTTTTACTTTTTTCTATATTAAATCGAGTTGGTATATAAAAATATGGTACCCATGTCGGACCAGCCTAAAGCGTATGTGGATCACAAGCCGGGTTTCGATCATAATCCAGGATTCGATCCAGGGACCTCCTTGCACGTCGCCGTCGAGTCCACAGGACTCGGGAATGAATTGGCCGCATATATGTGAGTATTAGTAGGGTGGGTAATGTGAATCTCGCGCCTACTCAGGAGCATTCGGGGTCCGTTGATTCTCGCAGACTGGAATCGGGTTGCTTGCAGAAGAAGTTTCGCCCTTGCCCCAGTTTCTCTCTCGTAGGGTTTTGAGTGCATCGTCCTGCGCCCACCCCAGAGTCACGGGGCTGCTTGTGCGACTTCTTCTGTGCTCTGGATTTGTCTCAGTTTCTCGGCTTGATCAGAGGAGGGTGAAGAGTGAAGGGTGAGTTTCGGAGAATCAGTATTCTGAAATACAGGCATTCACTTCAGAGAATTTTCGGCAGAAGAAAGACTCCCTATCGCAGAATTTAGGCAGCCTTGTTTTGCCTCTTCTCAGAGATCAGGCATCCTCATTTTGCCTGTTTTCAGAGCTTTGAGGCACTCTCTTTCAGAAGAAGGAGAAGAATACCCAGCGTCTGCCTTGCACGTCTGCTGAAAGGAATTTTACCTACATTTCTGAGCAAATATTATGATTTACATTGCAAGAGTTACTTACTTTTACAGGAGAAAGTAGTAGAAGAAGAAGACCTCGTGTCTGCCCTTGACGTCTGCTGACAGGGATTTTGCTAAGAAAGAAGACCTTGTGTCTGCCTCCACGTCTGCTGACAGGAATTTTGCTTACATTCCTGTGCATATTATTGGATTCACAGAGAGGGATTTTGCTTACATTCCTGCGCATACAATTGGGTTCACATTGCAAGATTTTACATGTAGATCATGTTCTGATTCTCATGATTTTACGTTTTTAAAGGTGCTGTCAGCAGTCCAGCAGGCATTACAAAGTTCTTGCCCTGTCATTTTGAAGCTTAGCAGATGTGGAATAGTGCACACATGACCTATGGTGCTCAACTGTTGTTTGGTGATTCCCCCACCCTCTTGATTCCAGGCCTCCCCAATGACCTGGCTTGCCTTTGCCTGGCCTTTGTGCCTTTTTCTCATCATGGTCGATTGAAGACTGTCTGTAAAGCCTGGCATGCAGCTTATTCCTCTCGGTTCCTTTTGGACATCCGAAGCACTTGGCAAAAAACAGAAGAGTTTCTGTGTATATTCAGAGGTGATCCTTCCTTGACATGTGGGGAGTTTTTCGATCCCAAGACAAGGGTTTGGTCGCTGATCCCTCCCATGCCATGTGATCCGTCCACATATGGCCTTAGCAATTTTGCCTGTGTAGCTACTGGGAACCGCCTTCTTGTAATTGGAGGTTCTGTATTTGATGCTAGGAGTTTTCCACTCGATAGGCCCCTTGCCTCAGCAGCTGTGTACCAGTATGATCCCTCCTGTGCTCGATGGGAGAGGCTGTCCAACATGAGAGTGCCAAGGGGCAGTTTTGCTTGTGGAGTGTCAGGTGACTCAATTATTGTTGCAGGAGGTGGCTCTCGGCATGCACAATTTCCTGCTGGAGGCAGCCGCTTATCTGTGGTGGAACAATATGAAATCAAGAGTGACCGATGGCATTTTATTGAAGGGTTAAGGAGAATTCGAGCTGGATGTGCTGGATTTTTGTACGAAGGGGAGTTTTGGGTAATGGGTGGCTATGGAAGGCCAACAACAATATCTGGCATTTTACCTGCAGATGAATACTATAGAGATGGGGAGATTCTGGATCTTAAGACTGGCCGTTGGCGGTACTTGCAACCTATGTGGGAGGAGGGAGAGAGAAGTCGCCTGGGTAGAATAGCAGTTCTAGATACAGGGGGCCAGCCTGAGAAAGGAATATTCATGCTTGATGGTTCGGTGATTTTCAGGTAACCCACAGCAAATTACAATTGTATCTGATCAATGCTTGCTCTGTCAGTAGATACTATCGTTGTGATTTGCTTCTACCTTAAAGCAAGTAGTACCATTTGTACACTTTTATTTTCTTCTACATACACACTTAAGAAAGAGAGGTTTTTGTTGTGGTGTTGGGTTTCAAGACTTATTGAATTGGGATTTTTAGAGTAGGTTGGTCTATGTTAAAGTAAATGGGGATTCTGGTTTTTGGGAAGTTAGTTTTTTTTTGAGCACTTAAAAGTTCTAGGAAGTGATTACGTCATACTTTATTGACAGATTTTTTAATTGCGGCTTTAACAATCTGTTCACATATTTTGGCCTTGTACACTGCATCTAAGTTTGGCGCATACAGGCTATGTTCCTTGCTACCAACCTGTATACATTTGGAAGCAAGAGCATCTTCTCTTTAGCTTGCCTCTGAAGTTCAAGATGACATTCCAATGCTATGGGTTTGGCTTGCCTCTTAAACAAATTTTTTGTATGCTTTGGTGGCAGATATTCTCATGCTGCTGGTGGATGATCAAGGCTTGTAAGGTGCTGACTGAGAGGGAGGGATAGAACACCCAACTTGGTAATTACAGTAGTAAATAAGTGCACAAGAAGGTGAAATGTGACATGAGACATACCACTGCCTACCTTGGCAGGAAGGGTATTTTTCTGCACTCTTGCAGGTCCAGAATAGACCTGTTGCTCTTGTTCAAACCTTGAACAGCTCAGGTACAGCTTGTCCTCCTGCGCTGCAAGTTCTCACACACTATTCATGTGGTTGCCCCCTTAGCTGACCATCCGAGTGCCACTAGTTTCCAGCTCTTGTATGTATTCTAGTGCACCTCATACTCACATGCATTAATGCATGTATCTGCATGTGACCCAACTGCCACATGTCCTGTGTGTGTGTGTGTGTGTGTGTGCAGCCAATCCACATAGGAGCCCAACATGTTGTCACCAGCCCGTGGAAGGATTAAAACTGCTGTTGCCAGCCCCTAGGAAATTGTGATCAGCCATTGCCTGCTGAAAATGCTCCCTTCAATGGCTGAAACAGCTCCCGATGTAGGTACCTACTGCTGGATAGTTTCTCTCGTGCTCCCCTTGGCCTCTAGAATGGTGGAATCAGGCTTCATCAGCCTCCAACAGCCTTCCCCTCACATCTATTGGGAAATTTTGCCAATTGGCAATCTTCTAATTGGGGTTTTCAGCTATTTAGTTACTTTTCAGAATTAATAATTCTGAAAATTAATTTCATCCCTTGTTCTTACCTAGTAAATTAAATATGCCTATTCTTCATTAAATTGGCTAGCCCATTTTGACTCCCAAGTGGTACGAAGTGTTAATTAGCCCCTAAAGTAGCTGTCAGAAGTAGATGCAGCAATGGAAGCATATACATATGCTGAAATAGGCTGCTGAACACAAGATAGAGAAAAGAAGAACACTACAAAAGAAGAGAACTTAGTAGAATGCTCGGGAAATGGAATCCATATACCAAGACATGAGATAGTCACGTATAACAGTGAGTCATTTGCCTATGAGGGCACGGGCACTGGCTCCTGTCTCCACCAGGAACTTGTAGATGATAGATGAATGATAATGACTGTGGAGGAGGAGCGCTTGATATAGGGCAAATTAATGTTGAAGAATATGATAGGTCGGCCAGCCAACTGGCTGAAAAATGCAAGAACCACATTATAAATGGCCAAATAAAATGCCTAGATTATCATGAAAATGCCTTAGCCCACAGAATCACATGCATAGACTTAACCATGAATTGACATATTTGCTAACACTCTCTCTTAGATCATGGGTAATCTAATACAATATATAATATAATGATGTCCCATCTTAGTACATCCAACAATGAGCCAAGCAATGGGTGTATAAGCCACCACCAAGGTGCCTTAGAGAAAATTTGATGTCGATGTCGAAACTAACTTTTAAAAATAGAGAAGAATCATAACGACTCTCAATGTTTGTCAACAATGTCTCACAGGAGCATATGAGACCAGCTTGTCAAAAATGCCTTTGAATATATGTAACCATGGATTCCTTGCCTTTGGCCAATTTACCAAAGTGTCTCCTCATTTGGGCACTACACTAGGAGCCAATCTTGTTTTCTATCATGTATCAGCCCATCATGAACTTAGATGTCAATCCCAGCACCAAGATTTAGACTTGCTAGACTTCAGTTGATGCATCAGGGAAATCCCTCGTTGGAACTTGTGCACGTATGTATCTATATAGATGAGGCTCACTAGCCCCACCTCACCACCCTCTCACACTTCCTCCTTGGCACTGGAGAGTTGTGAGGGATGACCACATTGCTTGTCCTAAAAAGTGTCAAGAGTGGTTGCCAAGCCCTTTTCTTGATTTGAAGATAAGGATCCCTTCCGTGCCTTGGCTAAAGGAATTGAATCAGAGTCTGAGGAGTAGGATGACTCTATAGAGGAATCCACATCCTTCTTTTTCTTGTTCTTCTTCTTGGAAGCTGCTAACTCTTTATAGTCCTTCGGCAAGTATCTCTTCTTACCATAGTGATAACACTGCCCTTTGACACACACTTAGTAGTGTATTTGGCCTTAATTTTTGGAAGTACTAACATAATTTCATGACATATTAAATATTCATATCATGATCTATAACTATACAATGCATAACTAAACATACTAGTATGGTATGGGTCTTACGCAAAGGTGAATTCAGATACGTTGTCATCACAATGTTCCAATGTAGATTATCCACTTATAATTTCAATCCAATTCTTTCAAATGTAGAGTATTCACTTATCATTTCAATCTAGTATCGTTATAGAATATCGACTTATCATTTTACTTTTGGGCTTTGATTAATTTATTACGTGTGGAATTCTAAGCACATAGTGTAGGTTAAATCCTAGCTTTACAATATCAATATGATCTCTTATTATCATTGCAATAAGTAAAAGCATGATTTTAGCTAACGTTGTTGACTACTCATGCAAAGAATTTGAATTATCTTTAGGGATCCAACTACCATTTCATTCTATAATTACTAGATATTATTCAAACTTAGTTATCATGAAAGAGTTAAAATACACATGAATTATCAAGCCACTTCAATAAACTTGTAGTATACACATAAAAATTCGATGCCACTTTATCAATGAGGACAAATTCTTGGAGAAATTAAAAATTCTGTCTACTTTGATTTTCTTTCTTGAAGACCCCTATGAGATCTGAGAGAGATGTTAATTGATGTTGGGACAAATAACTTCACCAAGATGAAGTTAAATGTCATTAGAAGTTTAGTGGCAGTACAACCATCTCTAAAGTTATAAGAGTCTCACTGGAACCTGTGTAATGAGATGGAAGTCTACTCTATAGATGTAAAGATGCCTCATGCTCAAGCAACATGGAGGACATATGGGTAAAAATCATAAGTGTCAAGGTTGTTTGCCCCCCTCAAAGCATACTGGTCCTGTACTTGTGTGACACGTAGCAAAGGTGACTTAATAGTGTTCTTAGATTTGAACTTCATTTGCTAGAGCTGTCCATAGTGTCACTACATGATGGTAGAAGGTGCCTTGTATAACATTTGAGCTTTGCCCATACTTCTAGAGATGTCGTGTAGGAGGTAACCATCGGTAGAACTTCTTTAGAAATACAGGGAAAAGGAGCATAATAGGCACATCCATCATTTGTATCCCATGTAAGCACAACTTCCTCATGCTTGTCCTCATCAAAATCGTTTGGAATTGGAAAAGGACGTTGAGGACACAGAATAGCTCCATAAACAATGAACCATAATTGCTTTTGCACAAATTGGGTTTTCATAACAGGTTAGATAGTTAGGGCCATGTAACTTATCACTAGTAGAAGTGCACGGAGGAGGCATTTGGAGAAGATAGGAAGAGGAGATAGAAGATGGAATGCATATATAGAGAGAGAATACACCCAAACCAATAGCAAAGATTGCACAAAATGAGAGTCCACATGTAGTGGAGACCAAAATTTGATCAAAAGATGTCGGTGACTGTTGCAAGAAGTTAAAAATGCAGCCCAAAAATGCCACAGCAAAAACGACACACATAGTTGACCAGCTAGTAGTCAAGGTCAGAAAACCAAAATGCAATTGAATTGAGCACTAAATGTAGCAAATTGACGAAGACAGGGCAGGATGCCAACTCAGGCTGAAAACGCAGATTGTTGTGTAGAAAACACAGGCTGTAGTGGATGACAAATAGACTGGAATCAATCACAAGCAGGTTGCTTGATCAAAAGAGGTAAAACAAGCTTGCAATCAGCAGAAAAACATCAATAGTAACATAGATCTTGCAATTTGATTCCATGTTAGAAGTGGATGTAACAATGGAAGTGCATACTTATATTGAAATAGATTGCTGAACACAAGACAGAGAGAAAAGAAGAACACTGCAAAAGAAGAGAACTTAGTAGAATGCGAAGAAAATGGTATCCATATACCAAGACATGAGACAATTGTGCACAATAGTGAGTCACTGGCTGCGTGGGCGTTGGCACTGGCTTCTCTCTCCACCAAGAACTTGTAGATGATAGATGAATGATAATGCTTGTGCAGGAGGAGTGCTTGATATAGGGCAAAATAATGCCAAAGGATATGATTGGTTGATTGATTAGCTGAAAAATTTCAGAACCACATCATAAATTGCCAAATAAAATGCTTGAATAATTAGGAAAATATCATGATGCCCTAGCCCATTGAATCACATGCACAAACTCAACCATATACTGACATGTTTGATAGTCACCAGGCACCACCTAGTACTTGAATAATATAACTTATTACAACTTTTGCCTTTGATACCCATTGACCCTTGTGTTGAAGGCTCAAGAACAATTGCTAAGTGGCAAGTGTTTGTGGAGGCTGTCACAAAATTGAGAAATGATCCTTAATGATTTTTTATAAGACTTCACCTAAGATTTTTAATTAAAATAAATTCTAACCGCTAGCTCTTGACATGGTGACCATTTATTGCACTATTAGTGGAGGATTTGACATTGGGTATCTAGTGGATAATTATATAGGTTATGTCATATAGGGATAAGGCAAGAAGAACTAGGAAATGTGCAATTTTCAAAGGAAACTAGAAAATGTGCAAGTTTTCCAAGGTTTATAGATGATGTAAAAGTTTCACCTTGTAAACAACTCATTTAAGCTATAAAGCGGATCTATTTGTTAAGTCAAGCTTTGTGATTAGCTTACTCATGATTAATCACACAAGCATTAATTAGTCTTTTATCAAATTTAAATTCTTTATTGAGGAGCAATTGGTGACTTCTTTAGAAAGTTGATTTGGCCATTTGGAGTCTCTTCTCTCACATTTGACCAACACAAGTTTGGAGGCAGCCATTCTTCTCTTTTTTTGCTACGAAAATTGTAGGTTTCAACCATGGAACATGAGTTGACAGTGTACATGCATCTAATCTTCTTCTCTTAGCATAGGGAATCCATTAAGAAGCTCTATAGTTTCATTTACAGTGGTATTGTGATTGCTTTTAATCTAGATATTATTAAAATAGATTATTACAGCTCAATCAATTGAGATTTCCTCTTCTCCTTTGATATATCAAGCCTTGTGTACTTTTCAATAACTTTATCACGAAGAAAGGGAATTTCTCTCAGTTTCATCACGATAAATCGCTCTGTTTGTGAGGGAAATGTAGAGATTATGTGGGACACTTTATCAAGGCAAGTGCTTCTTGAAATTAGGCTCAAATGGTGGGTGTCATTTTAGGGTTTTGTAGTCTAGAGGGTTCATGTCCATTATGAACATTTTAAAGTTGGTTGGAGACTAACATTGAAGCTTACAAGGTTATTGTGCACTTGGAATTAGTTGTGTCACGAGAAATTGCTGAAAATCTTGTTTGGAGCATATAAAAGTGAGAATATAGCTCTTCTATTGTGAAAAATGTACATGGAAAATTTAGGGAAACACAAAGTATGACCTAATGACATGCATATTGTAGGGATTGAAGCAATTGCCCTTTGGTTTTGGGCATTGATTGAATATTGGTTGCTATGGCAATAGTGTAGCTTTGAATTTACTTAGTTTGACAATGCATGGAGTGTGCAAAGGTAAGGGCAAAGCACGTAGATTGATGCATGAATAGGAGGTGAGGCTTCGTTCAACAGACTAGATTAGTTTGGAAGTGAGATATGCGTATATTACACATTGTTTGCAATGTGCAACAGTGGGGGACCAAGTTTGCATCTCCAATCTCACTTGCAAGTCAACTGGATCAAGGGAAACATGTATCATAGATAGATTTGTCTCAGATTCAGTTAAGGTTGGTGAGAGCAATTGAAGACATTGTGTTGGAGACACGTGCGGGTTGATTCAAGAGCAAGGCATATGGAAAACATTGGAGATTAAGAGATTGCTGGTTTGTGATAGTAGGTTACTTGTGATCCATGTAAGCTTTGAATAATGATAAAGGAATATTGTAAGGGGTGCCAACCTTAAGGGCCGCCAACCTTTGGGGTCTATCTTATGTCCTCTACCATGCAAGAGTGTTCTACCTCTCTTGTTTAGTAAGTCTTTTGTTATTTGTTGATTTATTTCATGGGTAAACTAGTTTATATACACTTCTCTTTAGATTGTTTCCCAAGGCTGGTTTCATGGTTTTGTTGCTAGCACATTGTCAACTTTCTCAAGTAGATGAGTTGTGGTTTCTTGGGGTAGGAGCGAAGGTTTAGTGGACACTTTCTCAAGTGTTGTAATCTGCAAATAGTGGAGGATTTCATTGTTACAAGTGACAATCATTTTTGGACATGAGGATTGCAGGGATGGTAGCTTCTTTCTATCCCATATCCCATTCCTTGTGACTATATAGTCACAAGTGACAACAATTCCTCCCTATCCCTCATCCCCTATCCCCTATCCCTTGTCCCCATTCCCGTTTTATTAGCGTCACTTGTGACCATGGAGAAGTTTCAAAAATATCAGTAAGAAGTTTTGAAGGAAACAAGATTGTAAATGTGGGGAAGAATGTGATAGTGACAATACTTTGAATTATCCAACTTAAACAACTACCACCATGAAATTTAAAAGATAGAGAGCATGAGGGGAGAGAGAGAGAGGAGAGATGACACCACGTTGAGAGGGGAACCGGCCCCTCGTCCTTTACAAGATTTTATTGAAACAAACCACAAGTACCAAGTGCTTGAACCATATACAATGGGCTGATTTATTGTAATTTTGAAAATCAAGGTTTCAAAACTCTAATTTTTGCATATACCAGGCAGTAAGCTGGTTTCTTGCTTTTGTGCTTTGATGTGTTCAAGTTGAGTAGAAAGAGCTTCTTGAATACGTGCTAGATGAGTTTTTACAAAGCATGTGTTTGAAATTTTCGTGTTAGAGCTTGTTAGAAGTGAAGAAGAGACCTCCAATATATAGGTGTGGGGCTTGGGTCCTTAGAAGTGGAAAGTGGAGGTTACAAATGATAAGTGTTTACAAAATGACAAGTGTAGGTACTAGGGATACTTTTTATTTTTCAAATGACACATGTTCTATTCTAGATGCCACATGTCAATTTTCTAGTGAAAGAAGCTTCCAAATTTTTTGCTCTAAAAATTTGGCAAATGTTTATTTGAGATAGCTATTGAAAACAAAATTTTTCTTGCGAAATTTAGTGCCTTTGACGTGAACAAAATTTCAATTTGAGTAACTTTCAAAAATAGTAATCTCCTAAATTTTAGGAGTGGCTTAGATCTGGATTCTAGAGGGCTTAATTGTAGAGGTTCATTGGTTCATGGTTTCTCTCTTTGATCATGAGCATCTGGTTTTTTTTTTTTGAAACCACTCATTATTCAAGCTTCTAGTCAATTTGACCTATAGGTGAATATGCTTGTGGTTTATTGCCCTTAACTCATACTCAAGCTTGCACAAGGAATGAGACATAAAAGACAAAGATTGAGGAGCGAAGTCTAGAATGTGCCCTATAGAAGAAATTAGAAATTATTAAGTACAGAAAGTTTGTGATGAGAGGGCGTTGTGGTTTTATAGATCACTGCAAGGTGGACACCTGGATCCAAAATTTCACAAACAGCTAATTATTCTATGAAATGCATTGTTGGATTCAATGCTTAAAAGTGTAAAGCTCTTGCAAAAGCAAGGCTAGATTATGTTTATCCCAAATAGCTTTAATTTTGTGAATTCTGAACTTTTTACAGCTCAATTCTTTTGGTATAAATTATAATATTTGTGAATAATTTGATTAGGATGGAAATGCCTATTTACTTGTAGCTGTGTCATGTCGGGATTGCAGGTACAATATTTTGGCTAATCGCTGGATTTATGAGGCTCGGGTACCACGTAAGGTACATCCGAATGCATCTTGCAGACTGGTTGCTTTGGCTGGAAAGCTGTTTGTTTTATCAGCTGCTAATCCAGGAAAACAAGATTCCATCCTTTTTCAAGTTTATGATCCAATCAGGAGGACTTGGAGATTTGTTTTCACAAAACCTCGCTTGAAACACTCTTTCACTCCTGGAGCTGTGATGTGTACAATACGGTTTTAGTACAAGTGTACATTGTACAGTCAGTATTTGTCAACTATAATGTAGATATTCTACATCTGCTCATTTATGTACAGCTGGTTAACGACATCCATCACAACACCACCCAAAAAGAAAAAGATAAAAACTACCCCACACCACCACCCTATCCCGCCCCTGCCCTGACAATTCTTAATATATACAGCAATTGGGTCGAATAGAGAATATTCTTGGCAAGCAGAAAAGTGTGAATGTGCAAGTGCCAGGCCAGAAAATGTAAACATACAAGTGGTTTATATTAAGTTTTAGAGCCAACTTTCTGGTTTATGAGTCTGAATTCTGATGTTGATTAAACAGGCCTGCAGGGTAAACAAGTGAATTTGATGATATTGTTTATCGGATGACGAACTCTAGAAAGCATGAAGAGGAACCTTCTGTAAGCACCACTTCATATAGACCAAGTGTTTTGAATCATCTTTCAAATTTTAGGTTGATACTTCAATGTTGTTGGTAGTAAAAAAGTTAGTTAGCTGCATTTTGTGCTCTTAAGGTAAAATAGGGGTGCATGCACGTGTTTCTGAATGATTAGCTGATTGTTTTGACATGCAACTACGGTGTTGTCAAGACCTTGAAGGGCTTTCAGTTATGATCATTAGGGTTCTACTTTTATAAATATATAGTATCACGAAATCTAATTAGATTTGATGTTGATATGTTTATCTTCATGCAAAATGCAAGACAAATTTAGGTCTATAGCTTGCCATTGTTTGAGTCAATAATATGTGCACATCATCCTCTTGTGTATCCAAATTGAAGTTCTTGAATATTTACTTGTCCATGCATGCCTAGATGGAGTGCCATTCAGCCCAATTTTGTAGCCAACCTTTAGAACTAGGACAAGTGCTAGAAGCAAAGTGTTCCAGCCTTAATCACAAATTTTGGGTGTAGTCCACATGAAAGTTTTAAATATTACTATTGGATGCAGAATCTAGAAACCAAATTGGGTTAGTAGTAGTCCACCATTAACTATATGTAATGAATAGGCCTTAAGCTCATGTTCATGGGGCTTTGTCACTAGGGGGAATAATGGATTCCAAAAGGGGCTTTCCAAGGAATGGATTAAGGAACCTTGAAACTTGGGCTAGTCTCTTTGCCATGATCATGATTATATGCCTTTTTGCCCCCTTGGTTTGCTTACAAGTCCTACAATATTTATCAACACGGATTTAGGTACACAACATCCTAGTAAGCTAATAATTTTATTATCTATCTACCTACATCAACAAAGTACTTGCGATAGGACATAGCTCTAATGTGAGATCACGTTTGTAGAATCCAAACTCAAATCATGCACGCTACTCAGGGGGAATGTAAGTTCACAATGCGAGTCAATCATCTATCACTATTTATCATTCAATTTTTAGGTTTTGTTGTTCACAAGCACGCTCACATGTGTATTTATGGACCATATGAGGAGAGACCAAACATGAATAGTACACAACCAATGGTTAGGGTGAAGGATAGAGGGATAAATTGTTATAGCCATTATGCTTCATGATACTATGCTTACTAATGTTATGAAGATTCAAAACATGAAAGATTAGGTCAAGACAGTCAAAGACAATGCCAGAGAACTTCGTAGCTAGTGCACAAGGTAGAGAGACTACATATGTTTAAGAGAATAATCACGATTACTACGTATATTCTTTGAATTGTTCATATTAGGAATCCGATTGTTCGTGAAACACCACAATCATGCAACAATGAAGGGAAAATATAGCCACGTAGTATTGAAGAAGCCAACACTCCAAGTCTCAATATACATCTAGTTTACTCAATAATAGTAGCTATTGTGTGCCATGCAACACATGTAGCTCGTATCTACCATCATATGGAGACAGTTTGAGATAGAGATCAAGGCGTTGGTCTTTCAAAGTAATTGGCATGTAATAGTAGAAGTTTAAGATGACAACAAGATAGTCATGGATTAATGAAGCCCAAGAATGCAATTACAATTAGTAGGCACCATTAACCTTAGTAAGAAGTGTACATAGAAATTAAAGGTGTTTGCCAACATTATCCAGGAGTAAGAGATGATTAATAGCTTGAGAGGATAATAAGATAAACTTGACTTGTTACATTTCCACTTTGTCCAAGCTTAGCTATGCATATGATTCTATTGCAATAAGTGAAGCTTTCCAAGATGAGATCTTATTACAAACACCCTATATTCAAGACTCTAGCAAGTTAGTAGTAAGTGTAGTCTTAAGACCAGTCTTGTGTCTCTTTCTGTGCGTGTGTGTGCGCATGTGTGTGTTTAAGGAAGGATATGTGCATGAGTAGGATGATCTCTCTCTCTCTCTCTCTCTCTCTCTCTCTCTCTCGTTGTACACTTATAAGAAATCATCTATATAACATGTGTTAAAAGGCTATTAAGAAATACATGTTCTTTACATGTTGTAAGGCCATAAAATGATCCCTTTTACTTTAATAAACTAATGGATTTTTTTGAATTGTAATTAAAAAACCCTCTTTGTAACTACAATCTTATAAATTTTAATGAATAAATTTTTTTGAACTTACACGATATCTTATATGTTCTATAAGGTGCACCCTTGGAGTGTATCTAAGAAATTACACAATGTATGTGTGTGATATGAGTATGTGTGTGTGAGTGAGTGTAAGAAAAAGAAGGGGGAGCAAGAAGTATTGTGTGTATGTGTATGTGTGTGTCGATTATCTGTGTAAAAGAGCATAGAGGAGTAGAAAAGGGTTGGTAGTAATTGTGCGTGCAACATGGGCATGAGTGTATACTATAGTAATCCTACATATGATGTAGTGTATGGGCTACACCACTAAGATTGATTGATTGATTGAGAGAGAGAGAGAGAGAGAGAGAGAGAGAGAGAGAGAGAGAGAGAGAGAGAGAGAGAGAGAGAGAGAGAGTATCTACAGGGCAACACCTTATATGATTAAGTAGTAAAAAATATGTGTATGTGTGCATGTGTGTGTGTTTCTATTATAAGAGGACACATACAAACATGTTATTTGTGCATGTTAATATGCTAATTTCCATTTTAATTCCATCTTTTAGATCAAATGCTCTTTAGCCATACGCAAAATGCATCAATAGTTTATTCATAAGAAAAACTTAACCAACACTTTTATGTCACTATCATTACTAGGAAAGTCCTCCTAGCTCAACTTTGGTCTTCCACCCTCTTTAAGGATGTTATCTCATATAATTAACATTTTGAAAAGTGTCACAATAGAAATGTCCCTAAAGTTAAGGACAAGATAGAGTTTATGTGTTAGGGATTCTTTTCCGTTTGGATGCCCCTGCCATTGTGTGCCCACCTTTTGAGCTTAAAATCTAATGCTACATCTTGGTGACTATGGCCTACTAAACCAAGTGGGTTGAACAAAAGCCTATTGAAAGGCTTATGCTTGAAAAACCATCAAGTTCACATTGGAGAATGCAACCTAGAGATGTGATTCTACTCTAGATCTTGTAAGTGACCAAGGATCACACTTTTTCAATCATGTGACTAAGTCAACATCTTCATGGTTATTCATATGCAGGTGTCCCCTTATTACCATTACACAAATGGACTAGTAGAGTGCACTACTCATCTCATCAAAAGTTAAAGTATCACTAAGCACTTGTGACTTGTAAGTCATAATATGTTTTTGAGCTTTCATCTAACCTAATGTAGAACTTTAGTAATTTCGAAAGGAGAAATGTTTTCATAGAAAAGAGTCCTTACCCATGCTCATTTGGAACAACTATATTAAAGGGAGAAATGTATTTATAGAAAGGACTTGTGCATGTTCATTTCTAACAACTATTTTAACAAGGATTTGAGCTTACATGTTAATGCCTAAATCACATATGATTTACTAGAAAAGTAGCCATGTGTCACATGGTTTATATGGAAACAAAACACCATTGGCCTATGTTTGCAAAACCTCCCATTTGTATACACAATAGTTTTAAAGAGAGACTTACATTTGATTCACCGATGATCAAATTTATGCAAGCCTTTCATAGTTTGTGTTCTTAGCTTGTGAAAATTTAGGCAATTGATGCAAGCTTTTCTTGGTATCCATTCTTAGAAAGGTAAACACAAACTTCTTCATAATTCTTAGAAATAAGGGCATGTGCAAGTGTATGTGATTAGCCTATAGCAACACCTTGAAGAGAGAGAGAGAGAGAGAGAGAGAGAGAGAGAGAGAGAGAGAGAGAGAGAGAGAGAGAGAGAGAGAGAGAGAGAGAGAGAGAGAGAGAGAGAGAGAGAGAGAGAGAGAGAGAGAGAGAGAGAGAGAGAGAGAGAGAGAGAGAGAGAGAGAGAGAGAGAGAGAGAGAGAGAGAGAGAGAATCAATTTGGTATAAAAGGAATATAAAAAGAAATCTATCCTAGATGATCTTAGTCTTTTTTACCTAAGATTGCATATCAACCATTACAATAGTATGTGCTTATAGGTGCTTATAAAGTGGGTATTTGGTGGGAAAACACTTTTCTAGACTGACATGCTAGGCTGGATTTTGGCCTACTAGGCTTACTAGCTTGTAATGGCACTCTACTTAGGCACATCACATTGTACATTGCTCTACATTGACTTGTTTGCTAACTAATGGGAAATTTGTGATGGGTCTACATGTGTGTAGACCTCTTTATATTTTTCACCATCAATAGTTGACGACTACATTTAATAAAACATAATATTGTAGCAAAGTACATACATGATAACAACCTCTTCCGTGTTTAGAAACATGCATTTTTATGAGGTTACATCACCACATTACATCCCACCCAAGGTTTGAAGCCAAAACTTTTTTTATATAAGCCTTTTCCTTGTACTACAACATGAATGATACCATAAAATAATAAATCAACTTATACAACATCATTTTAAAGATTCAAGTATTTCAAACTAGCATGTCACCCATTCATTAGACACAACACTATCAAAATATGACAAGAGCACATTGCGATTCACCTCAATGATTTTTTAAAGCATGAAGAACATCCCTATTCTACAAATACGTTTATAGACAAAGGGTAGTCATGGTAACACAAGCATAACTTCAACCAATAACAAGAGAGAGATTCCATCAAATGTCTAATTTGACATTAAATCTTCTACAATGTGTAGTCCAATGTTATCTTAGGTCCAAGGGACATTTACAAGATTGCAAGCATACTACCATCTTATTAATCTATCATCATAATCCCCATTATAGATCAAAGTATGATCTCCCATAGGTTAGGAGTTAATGAATATTTTAATTGCAAAAGACTTGATGTGGACCAATAGGAGAGGGTATGATGTGCATATTTTATCCATGTTTTCCCATTTTACCCACCACTTTTGTCCCTCTATCTCCACGTTATCCCATTTCTTTTATCTCTTGTGTTTTATATGTTTCAGCTTTCTTAAATCTTTTTAGAATAGCCTAGTTTTGTTGACATGAAAATCCAAGAGATGATTATCAATAAAATATTTCATGATGGAATTTCAAAATTAGTATCAAATATTTTACTTAGTAAATTATTCAAGAATATAATAAATCATTTATACAAATTGAGGCATAGAAAAGAGATTTCAATAGGTCATATTTGGGACTCAAGAAGAGATCAACAATGGAGCATTGAATGTCAACTCTTATTCCTTCTAGAGCTCAATGCACTATCAACTTAATTATCTCTCACCTAGTTGGCTTGTACTCTAGCTTGAAACCATCTGGCTTCTTCTCACACTCCTCATGCAAGTAAGAAATCAAAAGATTCAAAGTGTTGTAGTAGATTCACCTACTTATCTTCATCACATGTCTGAGTGCATCAAAGGTTTGTGAAGGGAGAAGCCCAAGTGAAAGCATGAGCAAGCGGAAGTAGGAGAGGTGTGAGCTATGGTGGATGGAGCAAGAGAGAGAGAGAGACTCAAGATGTGGGAACTCCAACAGTCACAATGTATAACCGGCCTTCCTTTTATTCAAATGTCACTGAAATAATAAAGAATGAAGTAATAGTGATGGGTGCTCACTACATGCAATGTGCAAGTGTGGGTACTGTTAGTGGTGTAGTAATACATGGGCGGCTAGGCACATGTGCCTTTACCCCCAACAACCTCTTACTTAAAGGCGAATGTGCCTTGAGTGAAGAGGGAACAAGAAAAAAGTGACAAAGTACAATGTGTACATAGAGTACAATAGGATGAGGAATAGAGGTCATCTCATCCAATGCCCATCAACTTCCTAAGGAAGGAAAAATGCTTTGTTAAGAGACTTTTCGTGATATGCAGGATTTTGGTAAGTTGAGATCTTGACAAGGTCAATACACTTGTCCTCAATGACCTCTCTGATAAAGTGGTATCACATCTCAATGTGCTTCATCTTCGCATGAAAGACTGGATTCTTGGCTAACTGGATAACACTTAGAATTCGAATGCAGTGTAGGGACCACCTCAGTCATACTAAGGTTTGCCACCAGTCAACTCCAATTGCAAAAGCTATATTAGGATGAGTGGCTATCATGGCATATATTAAACTGCCCATTGTGGATGCACAAGGGATCTTGGCCATCTCGGCCTTTTGCTCATCAGACTGTGGACAATTGGCTTGGCTCACCTTCACATGAGAAGGCAAAGGACAACCAATATGCTTAATATTCTACATATGAAACCACTCAATGACCTTTTGGATATACTCCTTCTATGACAACTAAAGAAGCCCTTGATAACGATCACGTGTAATGCGCATTCCAAGAATATGTGAGGCCTATCCCATGTCTTTCATCTCAAAGCTCTTCTTGAGCTGACTTTTCAGAGCATCCAACTCATTAGGAGCTCTCCTAGCAATCAACATGTCATCCACATAGAGTGCCAATATCAAAATGCTGCCATCATGAGCCTTCTTCATGTATAAACATGGATCCATATCACTGTGTGTATAGACCCATGAATGCATAAAAGCATCAAACTTGTGGTACCATTCCCTAGGTGCTTGCTTAAATCCATAAAGGCTCTTTGTCAATCTGCACACTAGGTGTTCCCTACCTTTTTTCTCAAAGCCCTTAGGTTGTTGCATATAAATTTCCTCATGCAAGTCCCCATGTAAGAAAGCCATCTTAATATCCATTTGATAAAGGTCCAGATCTAACTGAGAAATGCTAGTACCAAGCGTAGGATAATCATATTGACTACATGAGAAAAGACTTCCTTGAAGTCAACACCATGCTCTTGTTAAAAATCCTTAGCAACCAATCTGGCCTTATAGGCAGGCTTGGGGCATCCAGGGGCACTTTTCAACTTGTACATTCACTTGCATAGCAATGCACACTTTCCACTAGGCAAAGGAACCAACTTCCACATATGTTTTTTATGTAAAGAGTCAAACTCTAACTATATGGCCCTCTCTCAAGAGTGACTATCACCACGTCACATGACCTCATTATAAGTGAGAGTCTCACCTCCACCTGTTACCATCACATAATCAACAAAGGTCTCAAACTTCTCAAGAGGATGTTTGGCTCTAGAAGAGTATCTCAAGGCAGGTTGAGGAGCTTGCACATTTTGTCTAACATCATGGTCATGGGCACCAAAGCATCAACCGCTACTGCAGACTGTCTAGCTGGTTGTACGGGAGTAGGAGGCTCCTCCTGAAATATAACCCTAGATATCTTGATTCAAGCTACTTGTGCATCTTTTCCTCATTGAAAACTATATCATGGTTGCATATGACTTTTCGAGCCTGTGGATCCCATAGATGATATCCCATCTCACATGCATCCCCATAACCAAGAAAGATGCGTTTCATGGACTTAAGATCCAGCTTTGTGCACTTGTTTTTGGGTACATAGTAGAAAGCCTCACAACCAAAGACACACAAATGAGCATATGAGGGAGGTTTTCCTCCAGACCACACCTCCTCTACAACTTAAAAGTTGATAGTACTGCAAGGAGATTGATTGATCAAGTGTAGGATAGTAGTCATCATCTCAATCCAAAATTGTTGTGGTAAGCCTCCTTGGCTAAGCATACGACTTTCTTGTATTGTCTTGTTCATGCTCTTAGTGCCATACCATTTTGGGGTGGGGTGTACGGGGCAGTCAACTGATGCCTAATATCCCTCTCATTGCAAAACTGCTCAAAGGCTTTAGAGACATACTCACTCCCATTATCTGACCGTAGGCATTTCAGCCTATATCGAGACTAGTTCTCAACCAATGGAAGCCAATGCTGAAAGGTATGACTCATCCAAAGAAGAAGATGCAAGTATGTAATCATCATTAGAGTCAGGTTGCTACACTACATTGATCTCTTCGATCCTAACACTGGACTTAGTAGAGACAATCCTACGATCATGAGACTTGTCATACGCTTTCCCTTTTTCCTTTTCCTTGTGTGTCACATCATGTATTTTATGACACTACAGCCTAATATGTTCTACTTTCCCACAGTAATGGCATGTCAAATCGGGCTTATGTCCACGAGACTTACTACAAGATTGTCCACGAGACTTAGAATGAAACTTTTGTGAGTCTCTACCACAACGGTCATTCCCGCTCTTGCCACCATGGTGACCTCTATCAAGAAACATCCACATTCTTCCTATTTATCTCCTCTATCAAGAGTGCACCCTCTACATCAAACAATTTTAGCTCATTCTTGGGCATATTTGCACACATAACAGTACACGGAATGTGTTCCAAGACTCAAGCAATGTGACCAACAAGAAGAAAGGTGGAAGATTGTCCTTAAAGTCAATATCCTATGATGACAATTGGCCAATGATAGTGTGAAACTTACTCAAATAGTGAGAAACACTCATACCTTCCTTCATACAAAGGTCCATAAGCTGTTTTAGCCAATACATCTGAGAAGGAGGGCTCTGCTTATCATAGAGATTACGGATATTCTCCCAAAGATCCCATACAAATTGCCCATCTATGACAATGTTATAATAAACATGCTTGTTAAGGGATATGATAATCGTCAACATGCAAAGTTTATCTAAGTCATCCCATACATCTTGATCTTGACCTTCAGGCTTAATGCTCCTGCATTTGATCACCTAATATGAGATTTCTACACCAAAACATGCAAAATTTGAGTCTTCCAATAGCCATAATTACTGCCACCCAACTTTTCAATGTTGAAGATTAGGCACCAATACATCCCATAGAATACTTGAATAGCATGAAAGAAAATTAGGCATAGATTATCCATGTTAAGTGGTTGTTTTCCACTGTATGTACAACAGTAAGATGACAATCAAGATTGAGAAAAAGTGAGTTCAATTGAATCGCACAAGCATTCTGGGAGCATGGCCAAGTATGTGGCATCAACCATAGACATCAATGTATCATCCCAAGTAGCCAGGAAGCATCAACAAAGCAATAGGCATATGCTTTCATTGCTAAAATAACCATCAAACTTGCTTATTAGAATAGTAAAAATGACAATAAAATTGGGCCAAATATGGGCTTAAATTAGTCCAAAATCATTCCAACACATTGGCCAAACATTCCCTTAAGTGTCCAACATCAAATGAGCATCATATAAGCTAAGACCATGACATTTTCCAGACAAATAACATTTAGCTCTATTATGATAGTAGTGATATCTATGAGAAAAATGAGCTAAAAGAGTGCTCAAATCAGTCCAATAGCATCTCAAACCAATGACATATGATCGATCCCCCAAGTATCTGACAACAAAATATCGGTATACTTACATCCTAGGAAGTATATACGAGCTCAAAACATTGAAGATATGACAGTCCGTGTTTTATGACAGCATGCTACCTTGTTTGCACAGTTAATAATTGAAGCTCTGACTTAAAACCAATTCTCAATGTTAATGGTCAATGCCGAGAGGAGTGGTAAACAATGCCAAAGCCTTTGTCCAATATGCCGAGCACAAGTGCTTGAAAATGGTCACATTTTAAAAAGCGTTTTTGTATTTCTAGCCCTAAATATTGAGCTAAATACTCCCTGAAATAAGCTCAATGTAGGCTCAAGAATGCCATGAGATAGACTCAATAGGTCGTGAGAAGTCTTAGAGCAATGAGAGCTCAATATGAACCTTAAGAGGTGGAGCTATGGTTGCCAATGGTGAAACCTTGTTGTAGGTAACTCGAATGAGAGCTAAAGCAATGCTAGATTGAGCTCGAGCTCACAGAGAAGAAGGCTCTGATACCAACTGAAGGGAGAAGCCCGAGTGGAAGCACAAGCAAGCACAAGCAAGAGATGTGTAAGATATGGTGGATGGAGTAAGGGAGCAAGAGAGAGCTAGAAACTCAAGATGTGGGAACTCCAATAGTCACAATGTGTGACCGGCCTTTCCTTTATTCAAATGTCACTAAAAGAATAAAGAATGAAGTGATAGTGATGGGCATCCGCCTCTTGTAGTATGCAGGTGCAGGTGTATTGTTAATGTAGTGATACACGTGTGACTAGGCACATGTGTCTTTATCCCCAACAGTTTGTTGATGGCCTCACAACTCATGTGTTATTCTCCAACATTCCTCCTCTACTCCTTTATATCTACATTGTGTAGCTCTAATGTTGAGAGAAGAAGATAGAGAAAAAGAATGGCACAACACTCACTCTCTTACACTCTCCCTCACACACTACCTCTCACTCAACTCGTTACCCTTCCAATTATGTAAGCAAGAGGGGAAGGAGTGCCGGGGAAGCAAGAGTTGAAGATGAGCTTCATTTCCACCAGTCCCTCACTAAATCTTACACTCACTCTCAAGCAATGGTGCAACAACAAGATAGAAAAGATGGTAGAAGAGTGGAGACTACCAACCCTTTCCCATTTTGCATGCACCTTGGCATTTCTAGATGTGGTTTATGTATAAAGTGAACAGAGATTTCCTACAACATTATCATTAGTTGTGGGTGTTCTAAATGTAACTCCAAGAATAATATTCAATTTGTATGGGAGTGAATGCATCTCTCACCGAAAGTTTACATTATAGATAATGTTTTTCAAATGTTAGTAACAAATTGGAAGTATACAAGAGCACCTTGTAGATGGATGGTGCCTAAATTAACACATTAAGCTATCTTAAAATATCTTCTAGTTTACTTTCAATAGCCTTTTTCATTGTAAGGGTTAACAGGTGGATCCAATGGGTGTCCAAAGTTGTAAATGTGTCAAATGCGATTTTTTTTCCAAAGGGTCCTCATAAGCTCATTTGTGTGTATGAAAAAAAAATCTTGCTTTATATCTTTCTTCAAGAATAGCTTCTTTTTTTGAACATTATCCATTTTCCACCCACATTCCATCAAATGTTGATCTCTTCCATAGCATAGCCATGGACACAAAGCTAGCATTGCCTTTTGTACTTCCACAACCGACATTCATCTCCTACTATCATCAAATCTTTGGTTCCAAACTCCAAAAGTCTTCAAGCACTGCTAACTTTTTTGCATTCCTATCGAAACTATTTCAATTGCATCTAAAAGCCAACAAAAGGATACTCTCAAATCTATTCCAACAGCATCTAAAAGCCAACAAAGGCATACTTAGGTAATTTTGTATATAACACAAAGGACTAGGATGGATGATGGGAAGGCACAACATTTAAGAAGGATCAATGAATGATTTTCCAAATCTCATTTTGTTGCTTGTACAACCAAGAAAAGATTTTTGTTATGTCTTTCTTCAATAATAGCTTGTAATTGGATGTTCTCCTCTCCACTCCACAAATCTTTCCATCAAGATCACCTTTTATGCTCAACATAGCCATAGCCATATCCATAGCCACAGAATAACCATTGACATCTATTTTCTTTGAATATCTTTTCTCATTTGAAGTCTTAATTTGGATAATTAAATATTCAATAGTCATTGCTATCTATTTTTCATCTTATTAAATCCAATAGCATATATAAGCCAAAAGAAGTATCGCAGGATTCCATCTCTAGATTGGATGTAGAAAGGCAATATAAGATAGTCTTACTATAGTAGTCTAATATGTCCACATTACTGTAGTAAGAGTTAGAGGTGATGATTTTGTTGCAGTGGTGCAAAACGTCTACATTGCAAAAAGATTTGAAGCTTTTCCTCGACAATGCTACATGTGTATTCACTTAAATTGTACTAAATTTATTAGTTTATAACTTGAATAATTTGTAGTCCTATTTTTTAATTTTTAGAATTTTCATTCAAAGTTCACATTGGATTCTCATATGATAGTAACCATCATCAAGGCCCTTTCCAAAGTATTATGCATCTCATTAGTTCCCATACATTCTCATAGTGTTATGTGTATGGATTGTTCCCATGAATGCTCACAAGTGTATTCACTTAAATTGTACTAAATTTATTAGTTTATAACTTGAATAATTTGTAGTCCTATTTTTTTATTTTAGAATTTTCATTCAAAGTTCACATTGGATTCTCATATGATAGTAACCATCATCAAGGTCCCTTTCCAAAGTGTTATGTATCTCATTAGTTCCCATATGTTCGCATAGTGTTATGTGTATGGATCGTTCCCATGAATGCTCACAAAGTCATCTTGATGAAGAAGGAACTAGTGAGGCATGTCATGGGGACAATCTATAAAGTGTTAGAGGGAAGATGCACAAAGGCGATAGCTAGTAGAGAGAATTAAGGGCTATTATAGTTATGGCTCTTTAGAATAAATTATTGTTGGGATTTGGACACTCAGTCTAATCTTGTTATTGGACTATATTTTTTAAAATGATAGCAACAATGTAATTGTATATAAGTCTCATCATGAATTTTACAATTATAATAAGATGATAAAATTCATGTTATTGCTATTTGTAGTTTTTCTAAGTGCTATGGAAATTGCCATAAAAGTTTCTCCATATCTATAATTTCTATGATTGGTGATGCCAATTTATGGAGCTAGAAATTTTATGAAAAACAAGGTAGCAATTATGATATTTTGTGTATGTGTGAGGGAGAAATAGAGTTTAGGATCAATAGGGGAGTTCTCATGACATTTGTAGCTCATAAGATTGGTGAAATATTTATAGTTTATATGGTCGCCCAAGGGTTATGTGAGAATACCAAGTGGAGTGTGTAGGTAAAAGTGATTCACCAAGTGGAATACCAAGTCAAGTGGTGGGAACATCAAGTGGGCTATGGATACTTTTTAAAATTATTCAACCTTTGTGAAAGCCTACTATTAATTTTTAAGTTAATTGTTTAAATATCCTTAGATTGGAGTGAAAAGTCATATTTTCCATGTGCATCTATAATGCATAACAACCTTGCATCTTTATTGATCACATCAAAGTACAATTCTCATAATCAACTAAATCATCAACACACTCTTTAAGTGGGATTTGGACTCTTTAAATCACCATCTAAACATTAGGTAAGATTTGGGCTCCCCAAAAGACTATGTAACTAAATGCTAAATAGAAAAAAGGTCAACTAATGAGACTATAAGAAGGAAACATGATGTGGTTGCCTTACATTTTGATGATGATGCAATGAGAAAAATTTTAATGGTATTAAAATCTATAGTTTAGATGAGACTTCCCATAGCTACCTTAGGATGAGGATGCTCCTTGCATTATAATGGAAATACATGCGGAAAAATATTAATGTGTCTTCGACATTTTGAATGCAATAGTGGGGCTTCATTTTTCTTAGTTCTTTATCCAATATATATATATATTAATACCTCAGTATTGATATTCCATAATCTCATGATAGTGGCAAGGGGACACCCATAAGCTTAACTTTTAAACATATGCAACTTCACATCATTCTTAGTAGGCAATTATAAACAATTTCACATGAGTGATAGGAAAATTAAACACCACATTTGCATAGTTCCATTGAACACTTAACTTTCAACATAGGCAAATTCATGTCATTCTTAGATAATTATAGATAAGTCTACATGAGTGATAGGAAAATAAAACACAATATTTGCACCATCTTGTGATCTATTTTGATCATTTAATGGATCTATAGAACTAAGTATAAATTTAATGGATATTGTGATTTATGGTTAGGACTTAGCAATAGCTAGATAGGCCTTAGAAATTATTAGGTAAAAGCAAATTGATCAAGCAAGGAAAGAAAAATCCCAAAAGGATGCTATTTATGATATTTAAGCACAAAATCAAGGAAAAAAAAAATCATGAAATACATGCATGAGGGAGGTGTTTACTCAATGCATGGTGGTATTCATTCTCTTGTCATGCACTCTTATCTCTATTTTTCTTTTGCTCTCAAGTGTTATCTCAATATTTGGTGATGCAATTTAGTAATTGAGATAAAACTTGAAAGAGAGAAATATAGACAAATGCACAACAAGAGAATATCTCCCATCATGCATTGAGTGAGCACCTTCTTCATGCATGTATTCAACAATTTGTATTTCCTTAATTTTTTCTTAACAATCATGAAAAGCATCATCTTGGGCTTTGTGCTTTCCTTGCTTGAATAGATTACTTTTTTCTAGTAATTTCTAAGGCCTACCTAATTTTTTATAAGGCATAAAACATAAACCTAATCTTACAAAAATATCATGCAATAATAGTATCCAAAATAATAATCTCAAGTACCAAAGGCACTCCACTAGTAAGTACAAATATCATTGCACCTAGATCACTTCAACTACTAATAATGTATTCACTAGAAACACAAAACACATATATTCCCCACCTGTCCACCTAGCACAATGCAAGTAGTGCTACAAAGATACACATGAAATAAGTCATTATTTTGTGGTGAATAGAGATTCACAAAATAAATAAATATCTTATTTTCATAGCGTGTCCAATAATAGTATCCAAAATAATAATGCCAAGTACCAAAGGCACTCCACTAGTAGATACAAATATCATTGTATCTGCATCAATTCAAATGCTAATAATCTATTCAGTAGAAACACAAAACACATTTATTTCCTACCTATCACAATGTAAGTAATACTTACACAAATACACATACAACAAGTGACTATTTTGTGGTGAATAGAAATTCAAAAAATAAATAAACATATTATATTCATAATGATAAATTAAATATTGTACCATTTCCTAGGGACTAAAAAGCAACTCTTCTCTCAATTGATTAACAATAAAACAAGAAGCATTGAGGATCAACTAATGCAAGTATTGCCTCAATGAATCACCATTAAATCAATGAGGAAAAATGCAATCATTATGTACTACCTCATGCAACAAGTCTACACATCCACTATGAAAACAAGGAACCATGGATTCCAAAACATCGCCTCATAGTTTTTATCTCAACTTTTAAAACAAAGGTACTACACTAAAAAGTATTATGTATATATAGAAACCTAAATGCGTATCAATATGGTTACTTTAATAGAATCATATCTATATCCTACTGATTGAAAAAAGATTTACATTGAGTCAAGAAAAATCTATTACAAGATTGGCATAATTAAATTCATGTAAAAGACTTAGTCAAGCTTGCCCCTAAGCCTCCAAGTTCATGTTGACCCTCACCTTGCCCACCAACATTGTAAGGAGAGTCTCTAATCATGGGGGGGAGAAGAGAAGTTAGGGGAGATTCCATGAACCAAGATTGTCTAGAGAAACTTTACATTAAAAGTTCTCAAACATCTCTTTTGGGTCTCCATCATCACTAAAGTTACTAGTGGAGGTAGCCAATATACTCTCTCTTTCTAGGCAATGGGAATGCACTTCATTCGAAAGTTCTCCTCTCCCACTTTTATTTTCTACAATTGTTTGACACTCATTTTCAAGGACTATTCTCAACCACACTACATCATTCTGATATTTATTTATCTCCCAAGCTCAAAATGTCATATTTGTCATCCTTCTTCAGAGTTTATTGAAGGGGAGCTTCCATAGACCAAGATGGTCTAAAGAAGCTTTAGCTTAAAAGTTGGGAAAATCCTTTTTGAGCCTCCGTCAATAAAGGTACCAATGGAGGTAGCCAATATACTCTCTCTTTGCGACCAAAGGGAGTGTGTTTCATTTGCAAGTTCTACTCTCTCACTTTTTATTTTCTACAATTGGCTAACACTCATTTTCAAGGACTATTCTTAGCCACACTAGCTCATTGTCGTGATATTTATTATCTCCTAAGCTCATTATCATGTGGATGTTTGCAATAACCTACCAATCATTGCTTATCATTCTCAACAATGGTAAGTATAGACCAAGAGACATTATCATGTGGATGATTGCAATAACTTAATAAATAATAGAAAGGGGAATTAAGCTTCTTCAAAGGACCATTCAGACACAATGATATGTCAACCTATGAATCAATAATCTTCTTTCAAGTCACTCCATCTTGTAATGTCAATGCAATATGTAAGCCATGTTTGCCTTAAGGTGTCTTTGTCAAAGGGCATACACATCCACACAAATATGAAAATTGACTTTCTTCTATGAGTGATTGAATTATTCCAACTTATCTTTTTGAAGTCAAAAGCATCTAAGCCATGTTTGAGGGGTCTTATTAAGGTACACTTATCCACATGAACATGCAATGTGAAAAATTAAAATTTCAACATCTTATCTTGTTGGGTAGCTTTTGAGAGGGAGAAAATTTAACTCTGTGGATCCTAAGATGAAAAGAGAAGAGAAAAACTGTGGACTTTCTATGTGAGAGCCTCCGCAAGCATCTAATAATTTTTTTTTTGTAGAATGTATATTCATCCATAAGTTACTCTTAGCTTTACTTTGTTGACCTCATGAGTTCATGGCCTATGAAGACACTTAAGTGTTCATGAAGAATGGATAACATGAGCTCAATGTTGAGCTTTTAAGCTATGCATTTTAACTGGTTACCATGTGTACTTAAATTGTATTGTTACAAAGTATAATAGACTCATTGAACTATAGCTATGCATTTTGATTAGTTACCTTGTGTACTTAAATTGTATTGCTGCAAGGTATAGTAGACTCATTGATCTATAAAACACAAAATTTAAATTGTTTGTCTCAAAGTTGTCGAGTAGCTTGTAGTTAGACATACTAAAATGGCATTTTCTAAACAATACCATAGAACTTCTTTATGATTATGATGGGTTATGAATGCTTAGATTGTAACTTTTGAGGTTTCCAAATTCTAGATAAGAGTATATTGGTGAAAGCTTCTACTATGTCTTGTATTAAGGGATACATATATAATTTTTTCAAATTGATTGTATCAAAGTACCTCAACTTTGTGAATAATCAACCAATTCATAGATTTTTTAATGCAAGGTTTTATTGGAAATATTGATATTAATATTAGGTTTTAGTTTTTCTAATGTCTTTGTCAGTGCGACAGGGATGACAATGGAGTCTTGTGATGATACTTGCAATACACATTGGAAAGCAAGGTTCTTACCTTCTTCTTTTGTATAGATGCAAGTAACAGCTACACCCTTCACCCACTCAACCTTGGAAAGACTACTCCTAGGGACTTTTTTTTAACAAAAGCAACTCCCCCCCCCTCTTTTTATGCTCTTCAAGGAAAATTGGAGCTATTTACATGCTCAAAGTATAAATATACCTATTTTATTTTAATAAATATCACAAATTCAACGTATATCTATATTTCTTTTTTGGTTTTAAGGTAATGTATTTGTGGAAATTTAACTCTTATATATATATATAGTATTTTTAAATAATTTATTAATTTGTCAATAGAACGAACACAGACACACACACGTGTGCGCATACAAGCCTAAGAACATCATGTTGTCAGTATACATATAGAATTGACCAACTAGTAGGGATAGATCTTGATTGATAACCTTCTATCCATTACCTTCACAAGTTTCTAGGGCCAACTTTTCTCTGGAACCTCATATTTAAAAAATTCAATGTGGGGTTAGATCTACCTAAATATGTAACATGTGTCTAAGTTAGCATGCTTCAATAAGGACATCCTTAACCTTAATAGGAGCTTCAACCATAAGTAAGGTGTATGAGATGGTCTATCATTTGGTCTTCTTACCACTACTTGGAAATCAAATACTAACAACTAATGGCATGTGATAATATTGATGTTACTAGGAGGTGATGTCTTCTTACAATTAGTTGGAAATCAAATGCTAACAACCAAAGGAATGTGATGTTATTGACGTTATTGATGTTACAAGGAGGTAATGTCAAAACTTCTTGATGGTGTACACAAGAGTAAATCTCTAGTTAATGTCTTGCTAGCAAAGCTGACTAATAACTCTTTTTTCTCCAACTATGCATATGAATGATGGTGGTCCAATCAAATGTTCAAAAGATAGAGGCACTAGACATAGCAATGTTAAGCTTTTTGTAAGCCTATTTGCATTTAAGGCTCCATTATAATGAATAAGCAAGGAGTGAAGTCTAGGATGAATCTATGATAACAACCAACATGGACCATGAACCTTTCATCCTACTTATAATTGGTTGGCATGGGAAGCTCAACAATAAGTTGAATGTTGTACCTATGTTGAGTTCATTATTAGATAGAATATGTTTCAAGAGAGATCACGTGTAACCTATAATTAGGACTTAAGAGGATTATAGAGACAAAGTTCCAACATCTCAAGAAGGGTTGCCGAAAGTAGAGAAGATGTATATGAAGTTGTCCATGAACAACTTGAGGAATTGTAGAAGCATGCCCTTAGTGGAGAGTTTACACATGGGCCATTTAGATGTAGCACATTTATTCGTCCAAATGGCATGACTATATGCCTTCAAGTTGCTTGGTTTGTGATAAGATGTGCTACAACAATATTCAAGGTTCTCAACATAAATTAATGGTAAGATCATTAGGAATAGAATATATATAACAATCTCTACACAAGGAAGGATACATATGGAAACACTAAAATGAATTTGATGATGAGAGGTGCACACATGTACAATTCCAAAATGTATGAGCATTTGTTTATATGTCACACTTACAATCTTATCACACATCATAGTCTTGGTTTTACCTCAATTTGTGGTAGGTCTATGATAGCTTTAAATCTAAGACACCTAAGCTACCATGTCTTCCTAGAACTAGATAATAATGGACAAACAAGTCAATAATTCATTGCACTAATAAGGTATGACCTATAACAATAAGATTTTAAGCACTAAAATATGTGATAATGCATTGCACTCGAGCATGAAAACTATATTGGTGATTAGTAGGAATTCTAAATTTCACATGAGATTAATCCCTTGTTAAGCAATACAATAAAAATCACAAAAATTAGTTTAAGATAACAATACAATGAAATGACAAAGGCATCTAAATGATCCTTAATAGTACCCATTGCTCTCATGTTTGAAATAACTTTGGAAAATAAAGAAACTAAATCATTCCAAAAACTAGTATATTGTACACAAGATTACTTTCATAAAGCTCAAATTTAATCTAGAATAGCCTACAAACAATAGATATGAAATAATATGGAGGTAAGAAAATCTATTAGAGAAAAAACTAGATATGCACTTTCTTATGCCATATGGGTCCCATGTTTCGGTTATGGATATGCACATATGGAAACCACTTTGTAGAGGTGTTGAGACTCCCAAAGTGTTGAGATAATTTTACTTGTAATTTTAATGGTACAAAATCATTGTTGACATGTGGACCATAGTGATTGCATACAATGCAATTGTATGTGCAATAGGGCCAATACATTGAAAAGTTCCTATTCTTGCATTTGATTTACTACCTCATTAAGGACTATCATTTTTGTACATGCACAATACAATAATTGAAGTGGTCCTTATGTTTACACATAACTGAAGGATTTTACAGACTTGTAACAATGTTTAGAAATTTGATTGTATGGGTACTTTGCCTTTAATGTTAGATAAAGTTCAACCTACAATAAATGAGTGCATTACCAAAAGTATTTAAATGAGTATTACTTTTTTGAATTAATATTTTGAATAATTACCATGACTCACTTGAAGCTTTGTAAAAAGATGGATTGGATCTTTCAACTGTGAACATCTGGTTTGTCTTTAACTACAAACATCCTTTTTGTTGGGGAAGACCCTTGTCACATCTATCCAAGATTGAAATCATATGTCTTTAACATCTTGAGTGATGCAAATTTTGTAGTCATCTTGTCTGTGACATGTATGTACAGGTGATGATCTATCAATTTTGATTCCCATTGTTAACTAATCTCTTGCTACATAAATTTTTCTTTTGTGCATCCCCATAAGATTTACAGATTGTTGAACGCTCATGCCAGTTATCTGATCTGTGGTTTTACCATTTATCAACATAACAAGAGTTGATGCCTTCATGAAGAGCTCACCTAAGTATATTGGTAGTCGTGACCTAATTTAGAGTATTGCAAGTATTTCTTAGCATAGTTGAATCTAGTTTTTTAGTTTTTTATTGGAATGCATATTTTGGAAATAAGGATGCTAAAAAATTTAGAAAAATAGTTCCTTTCTCGTACATGCATCGATCCCATTTTTCATTTATCAAAATTTTGTATGAAAGATTAGCATATCTTGCATATATTTTGTTCATTCATCACTATACTAATGATTTAGCCTCCCATATTTATCATCATTTCTTATTACTTTCATTTATGATGATGAGGCCAATATTTTCTTAGTGATTTCCTATTTTAAACTAGCTTTAGTTTTAGCCCCTAAATTAGTAGACGTTGAGCTACTTTGAACAATTTTCTTCAATTTGCACCATAGTGGCATAACTATAAGGGACTTGTGCTAAGTATTTTTTAGTATTGCAACATCCATTTTTAGGATTGTAATATTGCTACTTTTTAGTATAACTCAATTCTACTATTTAGTCCATCTACCCCTACAACAACAAAATTCTAACATGGTAGTGTAATCTCTAGGACCAATGATCATGCATTTTGTACTACTATTATCATTATTTTTCATTGGTGGAAATGAAGCATATACATTAGGCATATATAAGGTATTGTAAATTATGATTGTAGATCTCACTTTTTAATCGTGCTACATTAATATATAATACCATTGTACTTTTTGTGGATTTTCTCCTCTTAAAAAAGACATGGTAGCTCTTTTTCTAAAACAATATCTTACATTCATGGGGTGTTTCTCAACTATCAAACTCATTCATGCATGCCATGGGAGTGCAATAGTAGACTAGTTACATGGATTCTTAAAGTAGGTCATATATAGAGTATACAAATAGATGCATGATGATAGTTGTCTAGCTTGGTGCATATTAATCTATCTTGCAAAACATAGTCAATCTAAAGTTTAAATGAATTGAAATACAATGAACATTCCATGACGTTTACCAAATGTACACAAAATGTAGATGAGAACCTAAAAGTTGATGTCCTTGATATTCCTTTCCAAGCCAACTGTATGTGGTTTCACCCCCTAAATGTACATTAAACATCATCAAAGAATACAACATTGCAACAAAATCATCTTTTATATACAATAGACACTTAATTGGAATTAAGAGTAACAATGAACAAAAAATATGTGAAAACTAATTGAATTCATAGCCATTAATAGAGTTGACAATGCTTAGTCGATGCTACTAGCCATCAAAGGGAATAGTCATAAAATAATCAGGTCTCCATGTAGTGAATTATAAAGCCATAGCCTCAAATTTTGACTCAAGTCACACAATATTGAGGCAAGGATGCTAGATTGGAAGGGGAGGTATTTGGTAAGGCAAGATAATGATATTGGGATGGCAAGAAGGAAAGGAAGAAAAAGGGTAAACAAAAATGACAAAATGGATGGAAGTACCAACATGGAAGGAAAAGAAAGATGTGACAAGGGATAGGTACTTATAGACCTAGCATTAGTATTTCCATAGGTAGGGTTAGGTTTTCTAGTTTAGGTAGCCATTAGGTGGATTTGAAGCTAATAGGCTATTGATAGGTGCATTTTGTTAGTTAATAGGTGTGTCTTGACTGCTCAACCCATATCATAGAAATTTCTAGGCCACCCTTTTCATAGCCTAACAAAAACATCAAAAAACATTTCAAAGAATCGACAAAAGTAACTTACAACCATAGTATTAGAGGCCACACAAAGGCATGCCAAAAAGTGGAAAAATAAATGCTAAGATTCCATTTGTTTGGGGTCCATTGGAGCTACTTTAATTGATAGACACAGATAGGATTGGACACATGGATATTTACATACAACCACCTATCAATATAACTGCCTAGGATTCGAGTCATTCTTTCTATAGAAGGGTGAGGTCAAGTAATTCGCCTATTCTTGGAATGGGGTATTTATTTTTGATGGTTGCTTCATTCAACCCCCTGTAGTCAATGCATAGGTGAAGCATTCCATCTTTCTTCTTTTGGAACAACACTGGAGCTCCCCATGGTGAACTATTAGGATGGATGTAGCCTTGATCTAACAGTTGCTTGAGTTGCTCTTTCAGTTTGATAGCTTTCGGGATGGACATTTTATATGGCCTCTTTGTGACCAGTGCAGCTCTTGGCACAAGTTTGATTTCGTGGTCGACTTCCCTTTCGGAAGGAAGTTCCGTCAAATCTTAGCACATGTAAGCAGGTGCTAATGTCTCTTCCTCCTCCTCATCCATTTCTGTTATTGTGGCAACTCAAAGCTTCACATGGGAATCTAGCATGGGAGGCTCGTGTTGAGATATCGAGCTCCACTCGTGATACGCCAGGGTGACCGTTGTGTATTTATGTCACCGACTTGTCAGTTGCAGACGCGGTTGGTACACCGCCTATGAATAATAGCTACATGATAGCTATCCTTATCTACTCTAGTTTGTGGCTTAGTTAGTATGCCACCTTAGTTAGTTGAGTTTGGTTTGAGACCCATTTATAGGGTTCTTCTATTTCTTTGTACTTGAGTTCTTTTGGCTTACACAACTAAGAAGAGGAAAACTGTTTTCAGCCTCCACCCTTGTGTGTCTTCCCCCATTGTGCAAGCAAGAAAGCTTCAAGCGAGACTCCTTCCTTCTCTCCCACAATCTTGACATGGTATTAGAGCCTTGTTCGTGGTAAGGAGCTCAAGAAAGCAAGCCAAGCTCGCGGTGTTCTGGTAAGAGGAGCAATGTTGCTTTCATTTTCTGTTTTGGGAGCAGATCTCTGCAGGTAGCACAGTCGGAAATTGCAGGAGTGCATTGTCTCAGGTTGAGACACCCTTCGCGGTGAAGCAAGAGGCCAGTATATGCTACAGGCAAGGGCTTTAGCCCTTGGCGACCCTGTTTTTTTGATTTGAGGCCATTTCAGGACCTGTTTTGGAGGCGGAAGTTTTCTGCACGCACTCAGGAAAAGGCCTAGTTTTATGCTGTGCAGCCACTGTTCTACAAGTCGGTGAAAAGTTTCTGTAGAAATTACATCGTATGCTTGTGCGCAGAGACATTGGGAGTTACAGAATCATCCCTGTTGCCTGTTGATGCAAAATCGTCACTAGGAAGTGACTGTGTGGTCAAATACCACTTTCGCCAGTTTTGCAGATTTGCCCTTGTGAGGGTGAAGCTGTGTTTTTTGCAGTGACAGAATTTTTTGCAGTGTTCTGTAATGGCGTCTGATTCTCTTTCACAGATTGTCACTGAAAAGCTTGACAAGAACAACTTCCAAGCATGGAAGTTTAGAATGACGAATTTCCTTATGGGAAAAGGATATTGGGAATTTGTTGCAGGAAATGAAGAAGAACCAGTTCTTCCTGATGTTCCCAATCAACAGCAAATGCAGGCATTTAAAGCATGGCATGAGAGAGCCAGGAAAGTTATGTATTGGTTGTCTATCAGCATTTCAGACTCTATGATTGTGCATATTCAGGATGCAAGTACGCCAAAGGAGGCATGGGATACTTTGTCAAAAATGTATAGCACAAATACGCAAGCCAGGAAAATGCAGCTCAAGCAGGAGTTGCACAATGTGCAAAGAGAAAATATGAGCATCAACGACTACCACATGAAGGTGAAGAAGATTGCAGATGCACTTGCTTCCATTGGGTCACCAGTGGAAGATGATGATTTAGTTTCTGTGACCTTGAACGGTCTAGGAAAGGATTATGCACAGTTTCGGACATCCATTTCAGTTCGTGAAAGATTTCCTGATTTTGAGGAGCTGATTGCTCTTCTAATTTCTGAGGAGCAAAGAAATGGTGGTGCATCTTCTTCAGGAGGAACTTCAAAAGAAGCTGTCTTCTACTCAAATGCTGGAAGAGGTAGAGGCAGAGGTAGAGGAGGCCGATTTGGAGGCCGTGGCAGAAATCAGAATATGCAGCAAACTCAAGAAAACCAGTCCTATGGAGGAGGACGTGGTAACTCTAGAGGCAGGGGGAGCCAAAGAGGTCGTGGTGGATGGCAAAGAGGCCAAAATGCAAACAGTAATGTTGAATGCTACTATTGTGGTAAAATGGGTCATATGGCTAAAGACTGCTATAAAAAGTAGAATGACATCATGAATGGAAAACTACAACAAGGAAATTATGCATCTTCTAGTAGACAGGGTGATGACAAAAATGAGCATTTGTTTATGGTGCAGCACATGAACAATTCTGTGACAAATGCAGAAGAAAGCAATGATGTATGGTATGTTGACTCAGGTGCATCAAACCACATGATAGGTCATGCAGAATGGATGGAGGATGCAAGGAAAATGGAAAAACCAGGATTTGTGGAGACTGGTGATGATACTGCACATCCTATTGTGCAGATTGGAAAAATTCCCTTGTCTATGCAGGATGGGAAAAAGAAATACCTGTCCGATGTATTTCATGTCCCGAATATCACCAAGAATCTGGTTTCTATTGGTCAAATGGTTGAGTAGGGCTTGCAGGTCAGATTTAATCCTCATGGATGCTTTGTTGAGGATATGAAAAATAAAGGTCGCTTGATAGCAAAAGGAAAGAAGAAGGGCAGAATGTTTACATTGGATGCAGACATGTCTGAATTGAGTGCAGCAATGTTTGCACATGGGAACGGTGTTGTTGTAGATATTGATATCTGGCATAAACGCATTGGTCATGTTAATGTACAGCGACTTAAATCAATGCAGGCCCAAAATATTGTTGCAGGTTTGCCGAAATTCAAGGTTGCAGAAATGCATAAGGTATGTGAAGCCTGTCAATTTGGAAAACAGGCAAGGAAACCATTTCCTAGACATGTTCAAGAGAGTAAGAAGCCATTGGAATTAATCCACTCTGATGTGTGGACAACTAAAGCTGCATCTCTTGGAGGCTGTCATTATTTTGTTAGTTTTATTGATGACTATAGCAGAAAAGTGTGGGTGTATTTTATGAAAAAGAAAAGTGAAGTTTTTGGGCATTTCAAAATCCTTAAAGCTATGGTTGAAAAAGAAACAGGCTTGCAGATAAAATGCTTAAGGTCAGATGGAGGGGGAGAGTACCTCTCAAATGAGTTTGCAAGGTTCCTGTAGGAGCATGGCATAAAGCAGCAATATTCATGCAGTCATACCCCACAACAAAATGGAATTGCAGAAAGGAAAAACAGGCATATTGGAGAGGTATCTCGTGCCATGCTCAATGAAAAAGACTTGCCAGATTTTTATTGGGCTGAAGCAGTTGCTACAGCAGTCTACATAATGAACAGGACTCCCACTGCAGCAATACATGGAATGACTCCAGAGGAGAGGTATACTGGTAGGAAACCAGATATTTCTCATTTGAAAATTTTTGGTTGCATTGCCTATGTACATGTGCCAGATGATTTGAGATCCAAGTTGGATCCAAAAGCTGAAAAGTGCATCTTTATTGGTTACTCTCTGCAGCAAAAAGGGTATAGATGCTATAACCCTTCTACTCGTAAGTTTACAGTGAGCAGAGATGTTGTTTTTGATGAGATGAGTAGCTGGTATAAACCAGTAAATGTGATTGATGATGTAGATGCACAAAATGGTAATGCTGCACATAATTCACAGTAGCAGTCACAAAATATTAGTGGACCTGGAGCGTCCTCTAGCAGTGGTTCACATTCTTCGCCATGGACAGGAAGATTGAGATCAGGAGAATCTTCTCAAAGCAATGCAGATAGTGGTATGCAGGTATCACGAAAAGGAAAAGAGAAGGTTGATCAGCCCATGTTTGATGTGAATGCAGGTCACTCTTATGTGGATGGTGAATCCAGTGGCTCAGAACAGAGCATTGATGATGAGTTGGGTATTCCTTCTATTGTTACACCTGGAGTAAGGAAGACCAGGGATGTTTTGAGAGCACCTGGGAGTGAACCCACTTTGCGCAGGTCTACCAGAGTTAGGTATCCTGTGGATAGGCTAAAATATAATGGATTTACAGCCATTCACTATGCATATATGGTCAAAGTGATACATGAACCAGAACCCACTTCTTTTGAGCAAGCCATGGGAAAAGAAAAATGGGAGAAAGCCATGGATGAAGAAATGGATGCCTTGGAAGCAAATGCTACATGGGAGTTAGTACCTTTGCCTAAAGGTAAGAATGCAATTGGCTGTAAGTGGCTTTATAAGGTGAAGCACAATGCAGATGGTTCTGTGAACAGATACAAGGCAAGATTAGTAGTCAAGGGGTATGCACAAACATATGGCATTGACTATGAAGAAACATTCAGTCCAGTTGCAAGGATGGCAACTGTAAGAGCAGTCATTGCTATGGCTGCATCAAAGGGATGGTCTTTACATCAGATGGATGTAAAGAATGCCTTCTTGCATGGTGATTTGCAAGAAGAGGTCTATATGGAGCAGCCACCAGGTTATGTGCATGCTGTTCATCCTGAGTTTGTTTGTAGGTTGAAGAAAGCCTTGTATGGCTTGAAGCAAGCACCTAGAGCATGGTCTGACAAGATAGGATAGTATCTTGTCACTATTGGCTTTCAGATTTCCAAGGCAGATTTCTCACTTTATGTGAGAAAAATAGAGAAAGGTATTATGCTACTTGTCATTTATGTTGATGATTTGATTATGACAGGTGACAGTGATGAAGATATCCTTCATGTGAAAATGCTATTGAAGCAGAAGTTTGAGATGAAGGATTTGGGAGAGCTGCGTTATTTCTTGGGCATTGAGGTGATTAGATCACCAAGTGGGATACAGCTCTTGCAGAGGCAGTATGGATTGGACATGCTGTCCAAATATGGGATGACAGGCTGTAAGCCTATTTCAGTTCCTTTGGAGCAAAATGTGAAGCTGAGCACAGATGCAGGTGAGCTTCTAGAAGACCCTACTATGTATAGACGCATAGTAGGAAGTTTGATTTATATGACTATTACCAGGCCAGATTTGAGCTATGCTGTTGGATTGGTAAGTCAGTTTATGCAGGCTCCAAGGAAACCACATTTGGATGCGACTAGACGCATACTCAGGTATGTGAAGTCCACATTGCAGTATGGACTATTTTATGAGATTGGGGTTCAGATACAGTTGCATGGATACACTAATGCTGATTGGGCTGGTAGTATTTCTGATAGACGATCTACCAGTGGATATGTGTTCTCTTTTGGGAGTGCTGCAGTCACTTGGAGCAGCAAGAAACAGCCTACAGTTGCCTTGTTGAGCACAGAGACTGAGTACAGGGGTGCAGCAATGGCTGCATGTGAGGTAGCTTGGTTGCATAAGCTACTTTATGATATGCATCAGTCTACAGATGGACCAGTTGTCATTTATTGTGACAACATGAGTAGTATACACTTGGCAAATAACCCAGTCTATCATGCTAGAACAAAGCACATTGAGGTGCATTATCACTATGTGCGAGAGAGGGTTTTACTAGGTCTTATTGATCTAGTTTATGTCAGCACAGAGGATCAGGTAGCTGACATATTCACGAAGGCATTGGGCGCAGAGAAGCTGCGCAAGTTCAGAGACCTGCTTGGTGTGCAGGAATTGGGATTGAGCTCGAGGGGGAGTGTTGAGATATCGAGCTCCACTCGTGATACGCCACGGTGACCGTTGTGTATTTATGTCACCGACTTATCAGTTGCAGACGCGGTTGGTACACCGCCCATGAATAATAGCTACATGATAGCTATCCTTATCTACTCTAGTTCGTGGCTCAGTTAGTATGCCACCTTAGTTAGTTGAGTTTGGTTTGAGACCCATATATAGGGTTCTTCTATTTCTTTGTACTTGAGTTCTTTTGGCTTACACAACTAAGAAGAGGAAAACTGTTTTCAGCCTCCACCCTTGTGTGTCTTCCCCCATTGTGCAAGCAAGAAAGCTTCAAGCGAGACTCCTTCCTTCTCTCCCACAATCTTGACAGCTCGTGCATTGGATGTGTGGGAGGGTAGTACTTCTTTATGTGGCTACCATTTAAGAAGCCTATTCCCTCTTCATCTAGGGTCTTAAGCTCTACATTGTTGGGTACGGCTAATAGTGCAGACTTAGAAAGGCCCTAATCCCCTAAAATTCATATTTTGTTTATGGCCTTTTACTTAGTATAACAACACTAAGTCACCTTGCTCGAATTCTGGCTACTTGATATGCTTGTCAAACAAGCTCTTGCATCACACCCTTTTGCAAATCAACGTATGGGTGGCAAATATATTCTCAAAGATAGATGTCATATTTACATATTATTAGATAAGGATCAAAGAAGAAGATATCCTAAAGACTGCATTCAATACAAGGTATGGACACTTCGAATTCCTAGTGATGTCATTTGGGCTGATGAATGCTCCTGCTACCTTTAACAGGTTAATCCAAGATATCTTTAGGCCCTATCTTGATGACTTCGTACTCATATTTTTTGAAAATACCCTAGTCTACTCAAAACAGGGAAAAGATCATGAACCCCATCTTTGCATTGTTCTTGAAACAATGAGAGCACACAAGCTTTATGCCAAGAAGAAGAAGTGCACATTTTTCAAGTGACAGATTGAATATTCATCTCATCAAAAACAACATCTCTGCTCACTGTAAACTTACGAGTAGAAGGGTTATAGCATCTATACCCTTTTTGCCTGCAGAGAGTAACCAATAAAGATGCACTTCTCAGCTTTTGGATTCAACTTGGATCTCAACTCATCTGGCACATGAACATAGGCAATGCAACCAAAAATTTTCAAATGAGAAATGTCTGGTTTCCTACAAGTATACCTCTCCTTTGGAGTCATCCCATGTATTGCTGCAGTGGGAGTCCTGTTCATTATGTAGACTGCTGTAGCAACTGCTTCAGCCCAGTAAAAATCTGGCAAGTCTTTTTCGTTGAGCATGGCACGAGATACCTCTCCAATATGCCTGTTTTTTCTTTCTGCAATTCCATTTTGTTGTGGGGTATGACTGCATGAATATTGCTGCTTTATGCCATGCTCCTGCAGGAACCTTGCAAACTCATTTGAGAGGTACTCTCCCCCTCCATCTGACCTTAGGCATTTTATTTGCAGGCCTGTTTCTTTTTCAACCATAGCTTTAAGAGTTTTGAAATCCCCAAAAACTTCACTTTTCTTTTTCATAAAATACACCCAAACTTTTTTGCTATAGTCATCAATAAAAGTGACAAAATAATGATAGCCTCTAAGAGATGCAGCTTTAGTAGTCCACACATCAGAGTGGATTAATTCCAATGGCTTCTTACTCTCTTGAACATGTCTAGGAAATGGTTTCCTTGCCTGTTTTCCAAATTGACAGGCTTCACATACCTTATGCATTTCTGCAACCTTGAATTTAGGCAATCATGCAACAATATTTTGGGCCTGCATTGATTTAAGTCGTTGTACATTAACATGACCAATGTGTTTATGCCAGATATCAATATCTGCAACTACATCGGTCCCATGTGCAAACATTGCTGCACTCAATTCAGGCATGTCTGCATCCAACGTAAACATTCTGCCCTTCTTCTTTCCTTTTGCTATTAAGCGACCTTTATTTTTCATATCCTCAACAAAGCATCCATGAGGATTAAATCTAACCTGCAAGCCCTGCTCAACCATTTGACCAACAGAAACCAGATTCTTGGTGATATTCGGGACATGAAATACATCAAACAGGTATTTCTTTTTCCCATCCTGCATAGACAAAGGAATTTTTCCAATCTGCATGATAGGATGTGCAGTATCATCACCAGTCTCCACAAATCCTGGTTTTTCCATTTTCCTTGCATCCTCCATCCATTCTGCATGATCTGTCATGTGGTTTGATGCACCTGAGTCAACATACCATACATCGTTGCTTTCTTCTGCACTCACAGAATTGTTCATGTGCTGCACCATAAACAAATGCTCATTTCTGTCATCACCCTGTCTACTAGAAGATGCATAATTCCCTTGTTGCAATTTTCCATTCATGATGTCATTCTGCTTTTTATAGCAGTCTTTAGCCATATGACCCATTTTACCATAGTAGTAGCATTCAATATTACTGTTTGCATTTTGGCCTCTTTGCCATCCACCACGACCTCTTTGGCTCTCCCTGCCTCTAGAGTTACCACCTCCTCCTCCATAGGACTGGTTTTCTTGAGTTTGCTGCATTTTCTTGAGTTTGCCTCCTCTATCTCTGCCTCTACATCTTCCAGCATTTGAGTAGAAGACAACTTCTTTTGAAGTTCTTTCTGAAGAAGATGCACCACCATTTCTCTGCTCCTTAGAAATTAGAAGAGCAATCAACTCCTCAAAATCAGGAAATCTTTCACGGACTGAAATGGATGTTCGAAAGTGTGCATAATCCTTTCCTAGACCATTCAAGGTCACAGAAACTAAATCATCATCTTCCACTGGTGACCCAATGGAAGCAAGTGCATCTGCAATCTTCTTCACCCTCATGTGGTAGTCATTGATGCTCATATTTTCTCTTTGCACATTGTGCAACTCTTGCTTGAGCTGCATTTTCCTGGCTTGCGTATTTGTGCTATACATTTTTGACAAAGTATCCCATGCCTCCTTTGGCATACTTGCATCTTGAATATGCACAATCATAGAGTCTGAAATGTTGATAGACAGCCAGTACATAACTTTCCTGGCTCTCTCATGCCATGCTTTAAATGCCTGCATTTGCTGTTGATTGGGAACATCAGGAAGAACTGGTTCTTCTTCATTTCCTGCAATATCCTTTTCCCATAAGGAAATTCGTCATTCTAAACTTCCATGCTTGGAAGTTGTTCTTGTCAAGCTTTTCAGTGACAATCTGTGAAAGAGAATCAGACGCCATTACAGAACACTGCAAAAAATTCTGTCACTGCAAAGAACACAGCTTCAGCCTCACAAGGGCAAATCTGCAAAATTGACAAAAGTGGTATTTGACCACACAGTCACTTCCTAGTGACAATTTTGCATCAACAGGCAATGAGGATGATTCTGTAACTCCCAATGTCTCCGCGCACAGGCATACGATGCAATTTCTACAGTAACTTTTCACCGACTTGTAGAACAGTGGTCGCACAACATAAAACTGGGCCTTTTCCTGAGTGCGTGCAGAAAACTTCCGCCTCCAAAACAGGCCCCGAAATGGCCTCAAATCAAAAAAACTGAGCAACCATGGGCTAAAGCCCTCTCCCGCGGCATATATTGCCCTCTTGCTAAACCGTGAAGGGCGTCTCAATCTGAGACAATGCACTCTTGCACTTTCCGGCTGTGCTACCTGTGCAGAGACTTGCTCCCAAAACAGAAAAAATGAAAGCAACACTGGTCCTCTTACCAGAACACTGCGAACTTGGCTTGCTTTCTTGAGCTCCTTACCACGAACAAGGCTCTGATACCATGTCAAGATTGTGGGAGAGAAGGAAGGAGTCTCACTTGTAGCTTTCTTGCTTGCACAATGGGGGAATACACACACAGGTGGAGGCTGAAAACAAATTTCCTCTTCTTAATTGTGTAAGCCAAAAGAACTCTAGTACATAGAAATAGAAGAACCCTATATATGGGTCTCAAACCAAACTCAACTAACTAAGGTGGCATACTAACTGAGCCACGAACTAGAGTAGATAAGGATAGTTGTCATCTAGCTATTATTCATGGGCTGTGTACCAACAGGATCTGTAACAACTGACAAGTGGGTGACATAAATGCACAACGGTCACCCTGGCATATCACGAGTGGAGCTCGATATCTCAACAACCTCAATCCCTCTCCCATGAGCTTCATCCTCCATAGCCACACGCGAGACAAGAGAAGAGGAGAGAGGAGGGGAAGATGAAGAGAGGAGAAGGAGAGCTTCTTCTCCAAGATCCCTCACTCTCACACAATCACTCCCTCACTCCCTCACACTCTCTCAATCCCTCTCTCAAGCACAAGCAAGAAGGCAAGAAACAAGAGAAGAAGAAGAAGAAGTTTTGGCCACACACAAGAATGAGCTTCCCATTCACTTTCCAACTTTATATACATGCCCTACTTTTCATGGGCGGTCATCCCCCTTTTTTACATGGCCGGCCATTAGCCTAGGCCCATTTCTCATTTCCCACCGTTCTAGTCTATCGTATTCCCAATAATGCATACAATTTTCACAGGAGTGAGCCTGGCGCTCTCTTACAAGGTTTTGGGAGCGTTTTCGTACTTAATGGTGCACTTTTTATTCTTTTACTCTCCTTGGGTGACTCTAAGACTTCTTGAGGATCGTGCCCGTGCATTTAATTTTTTCCAGGGTCTAGTTTCCAGTTAAGGTGCCTTTTTCTTCTTTTCTTTTTTCCATTTTCCACTCTTCTGTGCTGCGGTAAACATATGATTATGGTGGAGATCTTCATCAACATTAGGTGGTTAAAGGCAAAGCTTTTTTTGAAATTTTCATGAGGATGCTCACAAGATTGGAAGGGGAATAATGTTTATCTGACAATTTGTGCAACAAGTAGGCACATTTTGAGAGCTTCATTGGCAAAATCTCAAGATTCTAGACATTCAAATTATGTAATTTCTATGCAAAATCCATTTTAAAATCATTGTAAAGGCATGGCTCAAATCTATAAACTCACGACCTTGTGGATGTGTTTTCAAAGTTTGAAAGAAGCTGGGAGACTGTTCTTTTGCAAATGAATAAGGTCTCTTAGACCTTAGTTCAAAATTATAGTATAAAATATTAAAATAATAGAGAGAAAAAAGGTGGTTGGAGGAGTTGGTTGGGAGAGGGCACAACACATTTAGGTGCCTCTTTCCACTTCTTTTCTTCTCTCTTTTCCTCACGCTCTCTTGCAGAATTCTCTTCCTCTCTTGAGCTTTCCTATATTTTCTTATCTCATAGAGGTTGGCAGTATTGAAGAGGGTGAGGACGATGGTAATTCTTATTGTGGTCAAGTGTAAGTTTTCATAGCAAGAGGGCATGCTTTTCAGATTTCATGGTTAGAGGCCAGGTCTCAACCATATAATTCGATGCCTTGCAACCCTTTATGGCTGTCGTGGGAGGGTTATCACTACAATACCTTGTAGCTTTGGTGGCTTGCTCCTAATCTCATAGTCAAACTCCTGCAAAGAGATCAACCACTTGGCTAGGAAATTAGGGGGTTGGAGCTTGTTGAGTAATAATAAGTGCAATCCCTTTGCCTTGGTGAGAAATACTAGCTTCTTATAAAGAATATAGTGTCTGAACATCTTTGTGGCAAACACCATAGCCAAGAAAATCTTCTCCAAATAGCTATAATGAAGCTCTGGCATTCCCAACTGTTGGCTTGTGAATGCAACAGGATGATGAAGTTGTGCCTCCCAAATTTAGGATAGGCAACAACTAATTCTATGTCTTGTCATAGCCCCATGAATATATAAAAACCTAACCTCTTTTTGAAGCTTTTAAAACTGATGCTTTGGACAATTCCATTTTAACATTTTCAAACACCACTTTGCATGCTTCTGTCCATTCAAAACCATGGTTGTGAGATAAAAGATTCATCAAGGGCAACAAACATTTAGCTAATGCATTAATGAATTGATGATAGTACCCCATGGATGAAACAAAACTGTGAGCTTTCCTAGGGAAAATGGGTGAGCTTAGGGCCACAATAACAACCACCTTTTTAGGGACATTGGCAATACTAGCTGCACTCACAACATGCCCAATAGCAAACCATAAGGCACCTTGAATACACACTTTTGAGGATTCGACACTACGTAATAATCACGATATTGCTCAAAGCATGCACATAGAACAATCAACTATCTACTATGATGGGTCATGGTAGCTACTCCAAAATCATCTAAAACCTTTCGCTCATCATGGGATATATCGGCAAACATCTTGTCATCCATTCTTTGCTAAGACCTAGGAGCATTACATAGGCCGAAAGCCATCACATGATATGAAAAAGTATCAAAAACTATAATAAACGTCCTCTTTAACTTATCCATTTTAGCTTTGGTCATTTGATTATAATTCTTGAAATAGTCCATGAAAGTGTATATCTCTCACCCTACCAGTTGATCTAAAATATGATCGACAAAGGGCATAGGATAATAGTCATTCACTGTCTAATTGTTCAATTCCTTAAAATTGACACATAGGTGGATTTGATTGTTATTTTTCTTTCTTATTCCCATCAGTGAGCACCATTCTATATGTTCAATAGGAAAGATCAGACGAGTCTTCCTTAAACACATCAATCCCTCAAAAAGAGGCTCTCTTAGCTCAACAGAGATACGTTTAACCTTCTGTCTCACTAGCATACTATCTTCTTTCAATGGTATCTTATACACATAAGAGAGGGGGGAATCTCCTTCAGTTTTTCATAACTCCATGCAAATATATCCCTAAACTCTCGTAGGAGTGCTAGCTAATCTCTGCACACTCATCAATGGATAGTATAGTGTCGAGTTTAATGGGCCGGGGATTGTTGGGAGTCCCAAGATCAAGCTCTATCACATCAACATCATGAATCCTATCCTTTGCCTCTATTGTCTCATTTAAATATTTTTGGTAAACCTCCTCATTAATAGTAGAACCCTCTTGAAAATCACTCGAACTTGGGGTTCCAATAGCTAAGGTTTAATGGGGTGGGGATCGTTGGGAGTCCCAAGATCAAGCTCTATCACATCAATATCATGAATCCTATCCTTTTCCTCTATTGGCTCATTTAAACATACTTGGTAAACCTGTAGTAGAACCCTCTTTAAGACTTGAAAATCACTCAAACTTGGGGTTCCAATAGCTAAGGTTTCCTCGAGTGTCTCCCATTCTATAGTGGGAGGTAATGCCCTTTCATCCAATGGGTGTTTTTAAGGGTATGCATCTAGAATTATTCTATTTAAACCATGCTTAAAAATTGGTTGACCAGCTGGGATTTCCACCAAACAATCGAAATGTAATATCCATGGACATCCGAGTAACAATTGATAGCTTGGCCTCCTTGCAAATCAAATAACAGGAAAGTCAAGGATGCACTCAATATTAGTAATTGTCACATGTACTTGCGCTATCATTCCTTCTGATTATCTTAGGCTATCATCAACCATTTTTACAATTGTCATGACATCCTTTTGGATTGGTAGACTTAGCCTCTCTAATAAATCTATGCTTATAATGTTTATAGATGAGATGGGGTCCACCACTACATTTTCTATCAGGATTCCATCGACATATGCCTACACCCTAGGTCAATGCTTCTCTATATGATCCCACCATTCACTACCCACTCGATGGACACCAAAAGGTTCTACAATAAAATCGTAGGATTTTCTTGAACTCCTTATATGAACATTTGATTAAAATTGGATTATTTGTAGCAAATTCACATCTGGTTTGACTTTGTATAGTGTGTCTACTAAATGAAACTCACAGAAGTTTGCCACTACACTTTGCTCTTTTCACACTAGCCACTCTCTTGGACTCTTGATAATCTTAGTACCCACCTTTTCTTTCAATTTATGTTTTCTTTTGAACACATGCTCCTCTAAAATACAATCTTTTTTAAGAGGACCTGCATGGGAATCCAACACCTTCTTATTCATGCTAGACTTAGGGTTTACTTTGCTTGTACTAGGGTCATGTTTCTAATCATCTTTTAGTTTCTGACCCCTAGGTACCACCTTGACATTGTTAGGAGATAAACTCTCACTAATGAGTAAAGTTTTAACCAGACTCACCCCACTAGGCATTTCCTCAACCATGGCTTTACCCCTTTGTAAAATTTGCTTAGGGCCCTCTCCTTTAGTATTCTTCTTATTCGCTCAATGATTCATAGGCCCAAGTTGCTAACTACCTTGATGGAGAGAACTAACCCTGGTCCAATGTGTAGTGGCTAAGTGACTAGACTTTCTACACATATTGCATTTTGATAATCATGAGAAAAATGATGTCCACCACACCACTTATAGCTAAATCGTGATGGGCCCATATCATTAGGCTTTCTAGTACCCATCACATTTTGCTAATGCTTTAAAAAATTAACATCTACGATGATTTGGTGGTATTGCTCAGTGATCATATCTGTATAATGTTTTATCATATCTTTTACTTTCTGTACAATGTTTGATGGAGAGAACTCATAACCATTGGCTTCAAGAGCTACCCCCCCACTAGGTTGCACAACTCGCAAAGGGGGTGCTACTTGTACCGACCCTTCATTTACAAAAGGAGCACTTTGGCTAGCTATGGGCTTAATGATATTTGGAGGAGCTAGCAACAAAGTCACATTTTGTATCATGCTTCCTCTACCATTTGGCTTGGTCATAGGGGTACTAATTACACCTTAATCTCCACTGCCAAATTATTTCCAAGACTAAGGCTCAAATTTAGATTTTCTCTCGATACTTCAAAAGGCTATATAAAATAAATCGATTGTGGTTATGGTATTGACTTCTAAGCCGTGATACCACATTGTAGCCCTCCTTTTTAGGGTCATGTTAAAGAACATCATTAGATGTCCCTCATCTTGAATTCAAAAATTAAACATGAGTTTTTGAAACTCACTGATGTGAATCAGGACCTAAAATGGGCCCAACATTGGCTCTATATGGCACTAGCCAGGCCTCTACTACTCACCTCAAACCACCCCACATGGCCTCGCAGCTAGGAGCATCTAAGGACTTTGTGTTTGTATGATTTTGTAGTCCAACAAATAATTCTTCCCACCCCTCCTTAGAGAGAGTCCCTAAACATGTCGGTGTTACACACACATAAACACATACAAAGGGAGCATCCCTCAACTGATTACTGTGGCTCCATTATAACTCTCCTACACCTCGGGGATTGGCCCCAAGATGTGTCATGAACACATAAAATACATTCAAAATAAAATCTACTCTTTTGATAAATTGATCCAAGAGATAATAGATAATCCTTGCTGAGTATCCCCCAAAGAACTGAATCTTTAACCCTATAGCTTGGGATACCTTGCACTCTCAATGTAGGACATTGCTAATACAAATAAGTGCTATGCATCTAGGATGATACCATATGGTGCGTGCAATGTAGTTGTGTATGCCTACCATGCATAAACAAGTTTATCCATTAACAATCAACATTGTGAAAGTGCAAAGACAGTTCTTTTCATCCTTTTCTTCTAATACGTGATTGCTTCATTGCTTAGGGCTAGTACCGAGCTTTTTCGTGTCAGTAGACCATTTTAATTTTAGAAAAAAATGAACCCTATATGAAATTCATCATAAAACATCATAATTCAATGTACTTTAAACACTCAACAATCCCCTTCTCCCTATCCTTAAAGAGTTATGAATTCTTGGTAGGTTTAAGGTGTACTTTTCACATATTTTTCTTTTGCAAAAGCAATAAAAATTCACTTTAACATACAGATAGGGCTGAACTAAGGCTAAACCTCATGCTTTAGCTCTACCATACATTCACAAATATAAATCTTATTTTTTTATTTTTTAGTTGCAAAAAACCTATGTTTTCTCTTTTAGATTAATTATTTCTATTTATTTATAGAAATTATTGATATTTACTGATTTATCAATTTAGATTGATTGATCTTAGTGAGAATGATTTTCTTATCATGTTTCAACCCATAGGAACATCATATGCATGACAAAAACCCAAAACCGCATAATTTTCCTTAGATCTCACAATCTCGAGTTTTACGTGTTTAGCATAAATTTTTATATGACTCATTTTTTGTGGTTTCTTCAACATGACTAATAAATCAGAACATTAGTAACCAAATACAAGAATTTCCAACCATTTCTAACCAAAATTTATCATAAAACAATGAAATATATGACTTATTCATGAAATTGTGCCTTATGACGTACATATTTTGAAATTGGAGACCTGTTGACACTCTTCAATAGCCTATTGATGATCCATCCAACTCCAATCAACGTTCCTTTGCACTCCCACATCATCGCATGCTCAAAATCCTTCATCTCAATCCATCCCCTTCTCTCATACATTACCATGAGAATATACAACAAGAGGAGAGAGGAGAGAGAAATACTAAAATCAAATCTCTTCATCGAATGCATCAATTTCTGATCCGTTTTTTGCGATGGAGGTTGAGGAAATTGAGGAACTCATCGTCTGGAGCATTCCTTGTATCATCAACAGGTTGAAAATTGGATTTTTAAATCATTTTGGGAGCATCGAAAAAAATGACGCTCCCCCCCTCCCCCCACATTTCATGAAAAAATGGTGTCTCTTCCTTTCTCCACTAACGCAAGCTCATTAGACTTTAAACACACAAAAAATAGTTTATGTCCTTGTGTTCACACTTTGGCAAAGTGGTTTTTTCCATTTTGGTGGGGCAAACGAGCTCGCATTTGAGATCATGTCTAGCCGGATTGGCTTTGTGACGCTGAAATCTATAAACCTTGACTCCGTCATACACCTTTTGGTTGTGCGGGATCACATAGCTACTTCATATCGCCAAACCTTGCGGGGATTAAATGGGGGGTCAAATGGACTCCGATAGATGAACTGAGACTTGCATTGGATTCTCGGCATCGAACTCCATCTATGAAAACTCTAGGGCATTGATCCGTAACCATTTCATTTTGTATGAAAAATTGGTCTTCTATGGTCTCCTAGCCTCTTTTCCGCTTCAAAATGGGCTCTAAAAATCCTCTCTCATTGGTGACCACGGGGATAAGGCAACTCAGCCCGTCGAATCTCACGAACTAATCTATACAAATAACAACCATAAAGAGCATCAAGTTGCCACAAAAAAATACTCAACAAAGCTCAAGAATATATCTCAGTTTACTCCTTGACAAAATCAAGGCATGGAGATCCCCAAGGGGATAGGCTCATCATAATCTGACAGAAATCCAGAGTGACGCTAACTGACTACTCCAACACACACTGACTAAAAGAACCATCAAAGAAATCATCCTGGTGGTGGCCTAAACTACCTACCTAACTTAGGACAACTAGACCATGACCTCCTGCTAGGCGAGGACTCCTATAGCTTGGTCATTGTATACATTCTTTTAACACACTTTATTTCCAAGTTTCCATACTTGACCGTGTGAGAAGGAGGGAGCTAAGTGTAGAGTGACCCAAGGATAACATGGCATTGGCCTCAAGTCATCTTGATTTGGCACCCAAGAACCTTCCAAGCTCTCGTGAGGCGGCACTTAATTTTTTTTTCCTGCTCACTTTTATTTTCACTCTAACCTTCCTTATTTCTTTATTCTGGCTAGCTGCTACCTCTAGGAAGACAAGGCATTGGCCCCTCGGGTCTGACTCCTTAAGCTTTTTCTTTCTTTACTTTTCTTATTAAGGGGTTATAACCCCTTTTTACACACCTCTGTATTGTTTTATCTTTCAAGTATATGCATATTTTCCTCTTCTTTCTATTTTTGCAGTCTTCTCTAATTGCCTTCCACTAGCAAGAACTCCTAGAAAATAGCTGCCTAGCAAGCTAGTGGAACAAGGGCACTAGGACCACCTTATAAAAGAGGTCTTTCAATGCCTAACAATGTCATTACAGGAGGTAGAAAACTATTCAAACCTCCCTAGATATATCTAACCTAACCTTAGGACTTCATGCCTTAATTGCCGATCCCCACAAATGAAAAGAACATATAACACTACCGACTTAAGGGAAAAACTCGAAAAGGCGACGACACCACATGGAATGGCCATAAGAAGCTCCCCCACAGCAAAGGCTTCCTCAAGGCAATTCATCAAACTTGTCTGATGCAATCACTAAAACAAAAAAACATTAAATGTACTCGTACCAAATAGACATATGGCACTCTTAGCCTAAAGAAATATAGCATTTCACAACCAACAAATTGGCTCTCTTGCCCTTAGCCAATCAAGCATTAAACCCCAACAAAAACGACCCTCTTGGCCTTATGAGACAATCCATATCACTACCATTCAACAAAGCAAATTGCTAAAATAAACCCTTGGTCCTAACGTAACTCTACTAAAGCACAAGATCAACCAAGGATAAGGGCTCCTCATGCCCCTACACTAAGTGCATCAGGTTATGGCTAACCCCCAGCATAAATAGTAAGGGCTGTCTGATGAATTTGACGATAAACAATCCTATGCATCCATGATAGAGTAGGAAGGTGCTCAATTGTTATCTGCTGACTCATAACCCAAACTAGCCATCGGTGGTCAAAATAGAATGTGTCAACAAGAAGACCCCAATGTAGTCTAGGGCTAATGTTAGAAGGTAATTGTAAAAGCTCCCATGGACCACAATTGAAAAAGAAATCTTCAACAAAAGCATAATTAGCCAAGGAATTTGCAAAGTGATTCCACTATCGAGGAACTAGCTGACAAGTCACCGTCTCAAAAATATGCAACATATCCAAGGTTGCACGATGATACATCCATAAGATGGGATCTCACACACTGTAGGTCCCATTCATCTCATTGATTACTAAATGCAAGTCACCTTTTACTAATAATCGACGGATACCACCACATCAGGCTACATTCAGCCCCATGATCAAGGCCTTATATTCTGCCATATTATTAGTAAAATAAGGTCCTAAAAATACCCCCATTTTCATAACAACCCTACATTAGGGATATTTAATGACCACACCAATGCTCTCATGTTTAGTGGGCCCTCTAGAAACTTCGTCAAAATACAAAGTATAGACCTAGTCTTCATGATAGGCCATGCCATATTGATAAGCTCACTTGTACTTATGATAATCAAAGTCAAGCCGAGAGAGAAGATGTATAACATGTACAATCCCTCTTCCTTGTTGAACTCAATAGGAATGCTAGTCAAAATTCGCTGACAATGGTGGAAGTAGACCTTAATCTCCCACATAGAAGATCTGTCATACCACTCAATAGTTTGATAACCTTTACTCCACCAGATCACTCAACCTTGATAGTAACATTGCTCTAGATACAGATGCTCGTCCCATCTGATCATCTTGGTATCTACTATAGGTTAAAGATGAATCCTAAAGGACTTGCATAGGCACGAAGCCCATTGTCAACCCTTACACATAATAAGGCTTCAACTTATTAAAGTTAAATTTATTTTTAAACTCTATCCCCTACAAATGTGCTAAAAGGGATATAGAGCCATTCTTTCATAAATGTACAATTTTGTGTGGCCCATTCCATTTGGATTTCAACTTACCAGGAAATAGCTAACGACAAGAATCATAATACAATACCAATATTGACCCTTCACAAATTTATATTTCTTAGGCCAAAGGTCATGAAGGGCTTTCATTCTCTTCTTTGCTACTTCTTGATGTCGTAAAGCTTGCAACCAAATCTCATCAAGATGTGCAAGAGAAGTATATCTATCTTGTAACGCTTCCCCCTCTCCCAACGATAGCTCTCTTGAATGTCGTGTTGTAAGCCCACACTATCACATATAATTTCTTATCCCAATCGTGCTTACTTTCAAATACTATATTGGATAAGATTTCCACCAACTATTTATTTGTACTCTCAACTTGGCCATTGGCTTGAGGATTATACATGGTAGTTTTAGTGTGCTTAATCTTTAAAGCTTTCATCAAGGCTACTATAACCTTGTTCAAGAAGTGTGTCCCTCAATTAGACACTATCTCCTTAGGTGGACCAAAACGGCAAAAAATTTTCTCCATGATGAAATTGGCTGTTTTGGTATTTTTTGCCATTTTGGTCCACCTAATCTCTATGGCTAAAATTTTCTCCACCTAATCTCAATTGGCAAGAAATTTTCTCCATATAGCTTCTATGGCTTACTCCTAATCTCTTTATCAAACTCCAGTAAAGTGATTAGCCACTTTGCTAAATGGTCACCTAGCTGAAACTTATTCATTAATAGTGTAAGTCCTTCCGTCTTCATAAAAAATACTACTTTCTCATAGAGAATAAAGTGCTGGAATTTCTTTGTTTGCGAATACCATTCCAGGGCACAATTTCTCCATGTAAGTATAGTTTACTTCAGATATCCCCAATTTTTGATTGGGAAAGACAATTGGATGATACCACTTCTCTTTCCAAATTTGGGCTAAACGACAGCTGATACTATGCATTGTGGCTGCTAAAAATATATAGAAAAATTCACCTCTTCTGGGTGCTTCTAGGATTGGCTAATTCTTGATTTACATCCTCAAAAGACACCTGACATGCTTCACTCCAATTAAACAAATAGTTAAAGGATAACAAGTTTGTCAATGGCAACCTTCTTTCTACCAATGCATTGATAAATCTCTGATAATATCCCACTAATGACAGAAAGATGTATACCTCTTTTGGAGTACGTGGTAGACTCATAGTAACTATAACCTTTATATTTTCAGGGTCTGTTGCAATACCAATCGAACTAACCACATGGCCCACTAACAACCCATAGGGGCACCCCAAAGACACACTTCCATGGATTAAGAGCAATGCAGAACTATCTACAACACTCAAAATATTTCCTTAAAATGATCATTTGCCTTTCCCTTGTGGTGGATGCCCCTAGGTCGTCAATGAAAACTTTTAATTCCTCAGGGAAGATGTTACCAAAAGTCTTATCAAGCAGCTGTACATTACCAAGAACTAGGCGCATTGCATAACCCAAAGGCCATCACATGATATGCAAAGGTATGGAAGATAGTGATAAATGTTATTTTCAATTTTTCTTCCTTCGCAATAGCCATTTTGTTGTATCCAACAAAGCAATTCATAAACGAATAAATTTTCCTACCCAACCACTAATTTATCTAAAGTTTGATCAATGAATGTCAATGGATAATAATCTTAATAGTTTGCTTATTAAGCTCTTTGAAATCTACACAAAGCAGAATCTGATTATTCTTCTTCTTCCCGATAACAACAAGTGAACACCACCACTCTATGTGTTGAACTAGAAATATTAGACCATCTTTTCTTAGTTTTGTCAATTCTTCGAATAGCCCATCCCTTAGTTCAAAAGGCATATGCCTTACTTTTTGACACACATGGCGGCTACCTTTCTTTGAAGGAATCGTATGAACAACCAGGTTGAGAGGAATGCCTCTCAGCTTATCATAGCTCCAAGCAAAGATGTTGTAGAATTCTTCAATCAAGGACACATAGTCCTTGTTTTCTTCCAAACTGAGCATGGCTAATTTGATTGGCCATGAATCATTCAATGTGTGGTGGGACCTAAATTGGGCTCGACATTGGATCTAAGGCACTACTGGGCCTCTACTACTCATCTAAAACTATCCCACATGGTCTCACAGCCAGGAGCATCTAAGAACTTTGTGTTTGTACGATTCTGTAGTCCAACAAATGATTCCTTCCCCACTCCTCAGAGGGATTCCCTAAACATGCTGGTGTTATACACCACGTAGCACACACAGGGAGCATCCCTTGGTTGATCACCATTGCTCCACTATGACTCTCATACACCTCGGGGATTGGCCCCAAGATGCGTCATGAACATAAAACACATTCGAAACAAAGTCCACTCTTTTAATTAAATGATCCAAGAGATGATAGATAAACGTCACCAAATAATTCCCAAGAAACCAAATATCTAGCCCTACGGCTTGTGATACCTCACACTATCAATATCAATCATCACTTATACAAACATGTTCTATGCATCTAGGATATGATACCATGTGGTGCATCAATGCAAGTGTGGATATGACCATTGTGCTCAAACAATACCATTGAAAATCAACAACATGAAAGTGCGAAGACAATTGTTTTCATAATTTTCTTCTACTACGATAGTGCTTCGTTGCTTAGGGGCTAGCACTCAGCTTCCTCATGTTATCGGTCCCTTTTAATTTTTAACAACCGCGAACCCTATATGACATGCACCATGAAACATAAGCATTTAATGCACTTCAACCACTCAACAACCCCCCTACTCCCTACCATTTAAAATTTTGCATGCATTGATAGGTATAAGGTGTGATTTTTAATGTATTTTTCTTTATTGAAAGCGATAAAAACTCACTCTAACAAAAAGATACGACTGAACTGAGGCTAAACCTCATGCTTCAGCTCTATCATATGTCCACACACATTAATCTTATTTTTGTGATGCAAAAAACTTAATTTGTTTTTTTTAATTTTTATATTTATTTATAGAAAATTATAGATAATTGCTGATTTTCTAGTGTAGACTAACTACTCTTATAGAAAATGATTTTCTTTGCATGTTTCATTCCATAGGAACGACAAATATAAACCAAAAACCCAAAAACTGCATATTTTCCCTTAAATAACCTAGTCTTGACTTTTACATGTTTTGCATAAAATTATTATACGACTAATTTTTTAATGATTCTTTCAATATGACTAATCAAACTGAGGATTGGCAATAAAATCCAATCATTACTAACCGTTTCAAATAACAATTGATAATAAAATGATAAAATTTACATTTTTCTCATAAAACCGCTCATTATATGATGCATGTGTTTCGAAACTGGAGGCCCATCGATGCTCTTTCATGGCCATTGATGATCCATCCAATCTCAATTCATGTCTCTTTCCACTCCCGCATGATCCTTTGACCAAAAACATCCATCTCAGCCAATCCCCCTCTCTTTTACATTGATCCATAAGAACAGCCCACAAGAGGAGAGAGGAGAGAGAAAGACTAGAAATTAGCAATTCTAATTAGGTAATGATTTCACAAGTAGAGAATGGTGATAAAGAGTGAAAATTTTGGAGAGATCATCCATGTAATCAATATTTGGATTGGTTGTGTTTAGCCTCTCCATGCTTCCTCACCTCGGGTAAGTTACTCATGAATATATGCGTGTATCACGTGGGTTCAAAATAAGGTATTTTTAAAATGCTATTTTTATATAAAAAAGGGTATAATATAAAGGGGTTATTTACAGATTGAATAGAAAGGGGTTATGTTTTATTCAGAAAGAATTCATAGATAAGGATATTTATAAATAGGCCTTGAATGCAAGTGATGTAGAGGATATACATATAGTAACTTCCTTGAGCTCCTCACCCCAAATCGTCGCCAGGGGGAGGTGTGTATAATCATGCCATTTTTTGAAACCCCCCCTCCCAATGAAAAAGACTAGGGGCCATTGGACCCCTAAAGCCCATGCCCACTATTTTTCCCCTTTTTGTCAATTTTGACCTTTGAAATGACCGGCCTTCCGCACTTCCTCCTTTTGGTGATTGATTGCAAATCCGAAGAATCTTGCATGTTCGGCTTGATGTCCCAAATAGCTAAGAAGTCATTTTTATTCAATCCAACCATTGAAAAAATTATACAAAATACGCATCCACTGCAATGGTCAAAGTTTGCATTCCCATCTTACATGGTCTCTTAAAATTGTCGAATCCACGTCTTCCTCTTCCATCAGTTTTGAATTTCCCCATAAAATTTGCATTATTCCGCTTCTTTTCGACATTTCTTGGGTATTTAAATTTTTCTCTCATTAGCAACCACAGAATAGGGCAACTCGGCCCATCAAATCCCATGGAAAAGGACCGATTTGCACAAACAACAACCATGAAAAGCATCAAGCTGCCACAATAACATTACTCAACAAAGCACAAGAACAGCTCTCACCCTACCCCCTTGTAAAAATCAAGGCATGAAAATCCTCAAGGGATAGGCCAAGCACAATTTGATAGAAATCTAGAGCAAGTTGCTATCCATTTGCTCCAACAAAAACTAGCTAAAAGAACCATCAAAGAGATCATCCTAGTGGTGGCTGAAACTATCTACCTAACTTAGGACAACTAGACTAGGAACTCCTACTAGGCGAGGACTCCTATAGCTTGGTTAGCATACATTTTCTTTTAACATGCTTTTCTTCCAAAGTTTCCATTTGGACTCAATTGTCTTATTATTCACATAGACAGGTTATTCTAGCTTCCTAAAGGTCTCTCCTTTAGAAAGATCTATGGATTTTGGCTCATTTGATCCTTCCATGTTTAGATTTTTGAATGCGCCATTGTTACTACCCAAACTAGGTATGGATTCCATCCTAGGCCCATCACAATGATGCATCCCAAAGTGGTGCACATTGGTAGATGTATTATTATGGCTTCTGGTCTCATCCACTAGGGAATTGACCATGGTATATCCATTTGTAACTCTTTGCCTTTCATCTAGCACATCAGCCACACTTTTAGAGATTTTGGGCCTCCAAACCCATCTCCTCTTTATTATTGCATGGCTCGATTGGTTGCCACCATTCCTTCTATTTTTATATTCTTTCACAATGGCCGATCTATCTCGGCTCACTTGCTGTCTATTATTTTCTCTTAATGGGATCCTTTCACTAGATTCCACTCTAGGTGGATCTCTACCATTGTAAACCCTAGTTTTCCTATCACTTTGGCTCTAAGCAGTTGAGATAGCCTCCACAAGGTAGCATATATCAGCTATGTTTTGGGGCATCATATCATTGCCATGATTTTGTTTCAAACTTAGACCATTGATGGGTTTCTAAACCACTTTGCTTCCCCCATTAGATCTACATTGATTTCCATATAACTCATGGCTTTGGAACATGGAATCGACTACACTAGGAGGCTAGGGTTCCTGGGTCTTAAGATCTTTAAAGTTAATGCTACGATTCTCCCTAGCATACTTGTCATTTGCACCTCCAGCATGACTAACATTCAGTAAATGTTGCCAATCCTTATGGATTTCAAGGGTGTGGGGAAACTCCAATAGCTCTCCCAAAACTTCTAAACATATCTCTCATAATCATCTACATAAACCTTTGCCTGCTTCATTGACTTAGGGTTTCTCATCCTAACTTGGAACTGCGTGTTTATTTCCCAGCCACTGACAAATATCGTAGCCATGTGTTATTGTGTGCATATTAACCATTGTTATCACAGTCTTTTAATCTAAAAAGTCATCATCATTAGTGGATGACTAGGCCCACTTAGCCTCACTTTTCCTTTCTATTGTTTTCTCTAACTCCCATGGCCTATTGATCTCTAACCAAAGATCCCACTAAACCATTTAGGATGAACAAAGTATCTTTCGGGTTATGGGGATTCCTTGGATAGATCTCGTCATGTTGATAATCCAAAGTGTTAATCAACTTGAATTTAATATCAACTACTTCAAGGAGGCTCTGATTAGAAAGTAAGAAGAATAATGGGTCCCTTATGGACAAGATTTGAAAGCCACCACTTATTAGCGGCTCCTAGCAAATGCATCACCTGTCCGGACCTAAAATGGGCCTTACACTAGCTCTAAGGCACTAATTGGGCCTCTATTACTTATCTAAAACCACCCCACATGGCCTCACGACTAGGAGCGTCTAAGAACTTTACGTTTGTATGATTTTGCAGTCCAACAAATGATTCTTTCCCCACACCTTAAAGGGAGTTCTTAAGCATGGTATTATACACACGTAGCACATACATATGGAGCACCCCTCACTTGATCACCCTGGCTCTCACTATGGCTCTGCTACACCTTGAGGATTGGCCCCAAGATGCACCGTGAACATAAAACACATTTGAAACAACATCCACTCTTTCAAATTAAACAATCCAAGACATGATAGATAAACCTCACCTAATAACTCCCGAGGAAGTGAATATCTAGATCTATGGCTTGGGATACCTCACACTCTCAGCTTCAGTCTCATCACTTATACAAACAAGTGCTATGCATCTAGTATATGATACCATGTGGTGCATCAATGCAAGTGTGGATATGACCATCGTGCTCAAAAAAATTTAACCATTGAAAATCAGCAACGTGAAAGTGTGAAGATAATTATTTTTATGATTTTCTTCTACTATGATAGTGCTTCGTTGCCTAGCATCGAGCTTCCTTGTACTACTAGTCCCTTTTAATTTTGAACAACTATGAACCCTATATGACATGCATCATGAAACATCACCATTTAACACATTTCAACCACTCAACAATTCCCCTACTCCCTACTACTGTTTAAAATTTTGTATGCGTAGACAGATACAAGGTGTGTTTTTAATGTATTTTTATTTATTGAAAGCGATATAAAAACTCACTCTAACAAAGAGATAGGGTTGAATTGAGGCTAAATTTCATGCTTCACCTCTATCATACGTCCACACACATTAATCTTATTTTTTCTTATTTTTATGATGGAAAAAACTTAAAATTTTCTTATTTTTATGATGGAAAAAACTTAAAATTTTCTTATTTTTTATTATTTATTTATTTATAATAAATTCTAGATAAGTACTACTTTTTTAGTGTAGACTGATTGCTCTTATGCTGGGAAATGATTTTTTAAGCACGTTTCATTCCATAAGAAGGGCAAATGCATACTAAAAACCCAAAAATCACATATTTTCCCTTAAACCACCTAGTCTTGGGTTTTGTGTGTTTTGCATAAAATTATTATACGACTAAATTTTTAATGATTCTTTCAACATGATTAATCAAACACAGGATTGACAATCAAATCCAATCATTATTAACCGTTTCAAATAAAAATTCATCATAAAATGATAAAACCTACATTTTTCTCATAAAAATGCTCATTAAGATGCTCGTGTTTTGACATTGTAGGCCCATTGACGCTCTTTCACAGCCATTGATAATCGTCAACCTTGATTCATGTCTCTTTCCATTCCCGCAATATCATTTGACCAAAAATGTCCATCTCAGCCCATCCCCCTCTCTTTTACATTGGTCCATAAGAACAATCCACAAGAGAAGAGAGGAGAGAGAAAGATTAGAAATCAACAATTCTGATAAAGTAACCATTTTGCAAGTGGAGAATGGTGATGAAGAGCGAAAAAATTATAGAGATCATCCATGTAATTAGTTGGATGGGTTGTGTTTAGCCTCTCCATGCCTCCTCACCCCAAATAGTCACCAAGGGAGGGGCGTGTCTGATCACGCCATTTTTTGAAATGATCCCTCCCCCCAAAAAACAATTAGGGGCCTTTGGGCCCCCTAAAGCCCATGCCCACTATTTTTCCCCTTTTGGTCAATTTTGATCTTTGAAATATCTGGCCTCCTGCAGTTTCTCCATTTGATGACTGATTGCAAATCCGAAAAAAACCGCATGTTCATCTTGATGTCCTAAATAGACAAGAAGTCATCTTTCTTCAATGGGACCATCGAAAAAATTATGAAAATTTTGCAACCACCCCAATGGTCAAAGTTTGCATTTTGGTCTTCCACGGTCTCTTAAAATTGTCGAATCCACGTCTTCCTCTTCCATTAGCTTTGAATTCCTATATAAAATTTGGATTAGTCCACTTCTTTTCAGCACTTCTTGGGTGTTTAAATTCTTCTCTCAGCATGCAAAGGTCTATCTCAATTACGCCTGCATCTCTTATCCTCTCCTAAGCCTATATTGGCTCATTCAGAGCTACTTAATAGATTTCCTCTATAGTGGACCCCTCGTTGGATTTGTCACTTGATGATGACCCACTATCGGATGGACCATCTAATGTATCCAACTCTAAGGAGGATAAAGGAACTCTCTCACTTTGAGGAGATTCATGATAGGTATCATGATAGGTTGTCTCAAACTGTCATCAACCATTCAGAGAATCATGGAGACATCTTTTTTTATTTTTAATTCCAATCTCTCCATCAAATCCAAACTCATAATGTTGATGGAGGATCCTATGTCCACAATAGCATGATCCACTAATATTCCATTAACATATGTTGCTACCCTTAGACAATGATTTTTAGTATGTTCAAACCAATCATCTCCTACTCGTGCTATTCCCAAGGGATCCACAATATACCCAGTGCAAAGAATCTTCTTAAATTCTTTATGCACTCCAGGAGACAATGTAATCAATTGCAGGAGGTTTACATCTGACTTAACTTTGCAAAGAGAACTCACTAAATTGAAATCATGATAACTAGCAAGAGCCCTCTTTTCTCGCCAGACCATTCTCTCCTTTGGTCTTTGAACTGGCTTTGGTGCCTCTTTCTTGGCCTTTGCCTTCTTCTTTTGCAATTCCTTATTCTTTCTAGGGTTAGCTTTACTAGCAGCGGCTTTCAGAGGTTCACCTTCCATATCGGTGTTAATGACTTGCGTCCTCTTATCATCTTGCTTGGGGTTTCCCTCGACAAGTTTTACCTTGTCTTTATTAGCTTCTTTATCCTTTTCACCTCTTGTAATGACTAGTAAATTAGAAGCTTTAGTGCCATTGAAACAAATAGCTTCTATAAGACAAACTCCACTACCATTAGGAAACTCCTTGACAATAACTTTCTCTCTTTGCAATATTTGTTTCAGTCCCTCATCTTGATGGAGATTATTTCCTTGTGCTTGATGATTAATTGGATCTGGATGTTTACATCCTTGCTAGAGAGATCTAATCTTGCTCCAACAAGTACTAACTAACTGGCCAAAATGTTTGCATATGTCACATTTAACATTTGAAAATTTTCTAGGGAAATGTTGGCCACCACACCACTTACAACTGAATCTTGAGGAGGCATCCTCTTCAGGGGAATGACTCCCTATCAAATCCTACTGCTTCATAAGGAAATTTAAATCAATGGCTATTTGCCTATATTGTTCATTGATCATGTCAGTATAGTGCTTCATCATATCCTTAACTTTGCCAAGGACATTCGAGGCACTTGCCTCATAGTAGCTGCAATCATCTACCTGTCATTCCATTGACCTAATCACTTGATTAGGAATTGGTTGTTGGTTTCCTAGAACAATTGGTAGGATTTATTGTTTGGCTTCCAACATTTGGTGGAGCCATCTAACTAGCCATAGGCATGGTCACACTGGGAGGAGCTGGCAACATGGGTACATTTTGAATCATAATTCGTCTCCCATTGGGAGTACTCATGGATCCCTTGACCTCCATTGGTTAGTGCTAAAGTATTTTCAACACCTAGACTTGGATTCCAGTTTACCCTAGAGTTATAGACCATTTGTAATTGTGATTCTACCTCCTCTGCTCTTATAATAGCCGTATCAATATCAAAAAGAGCAACACTACTCAACTGCACTTGAATATTAAATTCTAGCCTGTTAAAAAAGTATTGCAATTCAATAGCTAATGGAATAGGATTATAGGTTTGCAACTAACAAAATACTTCCTTAAGTTTCTTCACATACCCACAAATATTCTTGTGAGGTTCTTGATGTGTTGCATTGAGAACACATAACCAGAAAATTTGACCTTTTCTTACAGGGGAAAAATCTATTTGAAAGGCTGCAAAAAAGAAGTTGATCATAGATATGGTTCCAGCATGTAGGTTATGATACCATACTATAGCTTGTCCTTTCAAAGTCATATTAAAGAACATCATCAAGTGTCCTTCATCTTGGATTCAATAGTTAGACATTAACTTTTGGAATTCATTGATACGAGGAACCCTAAGGCTGGAAAGTCCTACGTTCCTGCTACGATTGCAATGGTTTGTACCATAATAACAACCAGATTTACTGAAGAGGTTTGAATGATGGAAACTATTATTCCACTCAAAGTGGATTAACTAACTAGAAGAGGAGAAGTATTAGAGCTTCCTCCTCTTAACCAACTATGCATAGGATTAGGGTTGCTAAGACCCCTCCCCTGTAAGGATATTGGACCACTCCTTTTTGTGGAGAATATCTTCTCATAATTTCAGCCCATCGTCTAGCATATTCAGCTCTTTCTTACTTTTGAAGCTCGGCTTGATAGTTTGTTGGATCTATCTCATTGCCTTTTGGCATACGCTAATAAATTGGTTTCTATTGATCAAGATTCAAAAACGGTTACTTATCAGTGGGTCTTGGAAAACGCACCAATTGTCGTCTCTCGGGACCTAAAATGGGCACAACACTGGATCTGTGGCACTAGTCGGGCCTCTACTACCATGTCAAACCACCCCACACGGCCTCGCGTAGCCAGGAGCATCTAAGAACTTTGTGCTTGTACGATTTTTTAGTCCAATGAATAATTCTTCACACCACTCCTCAAAGGGAGTCTCTAAACATGTTGATCTCCTACACCTCGGAGATTAGCCCCAAGACGTGCTGTGAACACATAAATGGATCCAAGAGATAATAGATAATACTCTCTAACTATCCCTCAAAGAACTGAATCTCTAACTCTACAACTTGGGGTACCTCACACTCTCAACGTAGGTCATCACTCATACAAACAAATGCTATGCATCCAGGATGATACCATATGATGTGTGCAATGCAGTTGTGTATGACTATCATGCTCAAACAGGTTTATTCATTAACAATCAAAAATTGTGAAAGTGCAAAGATAGTTCTTTTTATCTTTTTCTTCTAATATGCAATTGCTTCATTGCTTAGGGCTGGTACCAAACTTTGTCATGCTACTAGATCCTTTTAATTTTAGAAAATAATAAACCCTATATGACATGCAACATAAAACATCATAATTTCGCGTAGTTTAAACACTCAACAACCCCATTCTCCCTACCGTTTAGAGTTATGCATTTGTTGGTAGGTTTAAGGCGTATTTCTCTTTTGTGAAAGCAATAAAAACCCAATTTAACATAGAGATAAGGCTGAACTAAAGCCAAACCTCATGCTTTAGCTCTACCATACATTCACGAATATAAATCTTATTTTTTCTTATTTTTTGATGTAAATAACTTTATTTTTTATTTTTTACTATTTATTTGTAGAAAATTTGTGATATTTACTATTTTACTAGTTTATATTGATTGATCTTATTGAGAAAGATTTTCTTATCATGTTTCAACCCATAGGAACAACATATGCACGATAAAAACCCAAAAACTGCATAATTCCCCTTAAAATGCATAGTCTCAGGTTTTGCATGTTTAGCATTAAATTTTTATATGATTGATTTTTTGTGATTTCTTCAACATGTCTAATAAATCAGAACATTAGTAACCAAATACAAGCATTTTCAACCATTTCCAACCAAAATGTATCATAAAACAATGAAATCTATGACTTACTCATGAAATCACACCTTATAATGTACGTGTTTCGAAATTGGAAGCCCACTCATGCTCTTCAACAGCCTGTTGACAATCCATCCAACTCCAGTCTATGTCCCTTTGCGCTCCTGCATCATCACACAATCAAAATCCTTCATCTCATCCCACCCCCTTCTCTCATACACTAATCCATGAGAACACACAACAAGAGGAGAGAGAAAGACTAAAATCAGATCTCTTCATAGAATGCATCAATTTTTTATCCTCGTAAAAAAAAAGACTCTCTCCCCCCCACGTTTCATGAAAAAATGGTGTCTCTTCCTTTCTCCACTAATCCAAGCTCATTAGACTTTAAACACAAAAAAAATAGTTAATGTCCTTGTGTTCATACTTTGGCAAATTGATTTTTTCCGTTTTGGTGGGGAAAATAAGCTTAGATTCGAGATCCATCTGACGGGTTGACTTCGTGACATTGAAATCTATAGCTAGCCTTCATCATGCACTTTTTCGACTCTCGGACTACAGAGTTGCTTCATACCGCCAAACCTTGTGGGAATTAAATGGTGGGTCAAGAGGACTCCGATCGACGACCTGAGACTGTGTTGGGTTCTTGGCATCAAAATCCATCTAGAAAAACTCTAGCTCATCGATCTACAACTTTTTCATTTTGCATGAAAAATTGGTCTTTTATGGCCTCCTAGTCTCTTTTCCGTTCCAAACAAGCTCTAAAAATTTGCTCATAGAAGCTCGGGTGTGCTCCTCTACTAACCCATTAAAGATGGGTAGAGGGAAAACTAAAGCTAACAAATTAAATGTTCTTGTAGGAATTACAATAGGTTGCACTATAATGACAATTAGATTTACTATAGGAGTTTGTAATATTGTGATTGCACCCCCACTTGAAGTGGATTGATTTACTAGGAGAAGGAGAGCTCTAGAGCTTCCTCCTTCTCCTAATGGATTGTTTATGGCATTAGCGTCACTAAGACCTCTCTCGTTTGGGGGTATCAAGCTGCTACATTGAGAGGAATACCTCCTAAGTATTTTAGCCCGACCGCCATGTAGCCCTTTCCTCTCTTTCTTGTTTTTGGATCTCCCCTTTTGATGCTGTTTATTGATAAATAATGTGTCTATCTCGATGCTCTTTGGCATAAACTGACTAGTCCCTACTCAACCAAGGGTTAGAAACCACCACTTATCGACTGCGGATCTCGACAAATGCACCACCTATTGGGACCAAAAATGGGCCCGACACTGGCTCTAGGGCTCTAGCCAGGCCTCCTATACTCACTCAAATAACCCCACGGCCTTGTGGATAGGAGCGCATATACATTATGAACTGATTTATTGAAAGAACACATTTATAGATACAATCTCTAGATTGTAGTCCAACATGATACCCTTCCTGATTCCAAGTAGAGGGAGTATCCAAACATATAGGTGGCTAGCACCTCGTAACACAAGCAAAGGGAGCACCCCTTAGTTTATCGCTATAGCCCCACTATGGTTCTCCTAAGATTTGTCTTAACATATAACATATATGCACAAAGTCCACTCTTCAAAATATTCGTTTCAAGAGATAGTATGTTCCTCACCAAATCAATCCCCAAGGAAATGATTATACTAAACCTATAGCATAGGGAGCTTCACACTCATTGTGGGTTAATAGTTTGAAACCAAGTGCTATGTATCCAGGAGATAGTTCTCTTTATACCATGTGGATGCAATGCAGTGCAAAGTAGATGGCTTTGAGTATACAAATATTTTACTTTAAAAAATTAGCATTTTGAATGTGCTCAAACATTCCTTCTATGATTTTCTTTCACTAATGACTTTGTTGCGATGATGATAAGGTAGTGCTGGACTATTCATGCCACTGTACCTCTTAATATTTAAAATAAGATCAAAACCTATATGAAAAGTGCAGCAAAAAAATACAGTTTTGAACCATATTCAGCACATAAAATCCCCTCTCCCCCTACCGTTTAGGATTTTGCTTGCAATGGATATGTTAAGAGTTGTTTCCATGTATGTTTTTTCATAATGTAAGCAATAAATACACACTAAAACATACGAATGGAGGTAAGCTGTGGAAAATCCACATGCCCTACCTTCGTTATACTTGCACAAACATAGTCCTAATTTTTTATAGTTTTTAATGTGCGATATCTAAATTTTTCTCAATTGAAACTCATTTTTCTCTATTTTTCATAATTATTTGTAATAAACTTCTAGTTTTTTTTGTATTTTCTAATGAGAAATACTTAAGATTACTGAGATTCATTATTACTCCTCATTTCCTTCCATGGAAATACAATTTGCCATGATAAAACTCATAAAATTGACGATTTTGCATAAAATCACACTTTTGTGAGTTTTGCATGGTTTGAATAAAAATGTATAAACGATTAAGACTTGTTGTTCATGTTGATATTTCTAATAGAATGAAAAATTTTCAAATACTAGAAACCTTAGAAAAAGAGAGGAAAGTTGCCTCTAAAAATAAAGAAAATTTTCCTCGAGTAGAGTGTAACGTGTCCACTTGTTCACTTGTAGGACACGTCTTAGTAGTGCATCGGGAAAATAGTCCAGAAAGAGCTGCCTGGCACTCCCATGGAATGTCACGCGGTTTGCGATCTAGGTCTTCCCGAGTCTACCACAAAGCGGAAGCATTCCGGCCGTTCCCACTTACGATCGACCTGAATCAGGGTTTCCCTAATGGTCAGGTTCCTCGGAGGTAACTAGCGTCAAGCCCTGGATGAACTACTTTACGCAGAAACATCAAGGTCGAAGCCGATTTATACTGCACTTGGTTCAAGGAGAATGGGAAACGAGAGGGATGCGAAGCTCGACCTCTCTACCTGTAAGGCATAGTCCCATTCCGTTCCCCTAAAACAATATAAATTAGGACTCTAGCTTTCTAGATTCTAGGTCATTGTTACCTTGCTGTCAATTCCTTTGAGAAAAGTTCCCGGCCAACCGGGACCACCCTTCCGTAGGACGGACCCATGGTCACATCCACCGCACTTTCCTCAGGGTGTTTTAGTTATCCAATTACCTACCACATTTAGTTTGACATGCAAAAGTAGCTTCCTTAATTAGCCAATTAAACATTGGTTCCTTCACATAACTTAAGCACTGACATAGAAAAAGAATGTCAAACAAGTTCCTTTTCAACCTTTGATCTTATTTATCAGTCTTTGGAATACATCATAGAATCCAGCCCGAAGGCTAATCCATAATCTGCTCGAAGGCAAGCCCGAAGGCAATTCCATAATCCACCCGAAGGCTACTCCAGCAATCCTCAAGGATCGCTATTCCAAGTTTCTGCCCATTGACTAGTATGCGGACCTCGAGATCCAATCTCGAGTCACGTCAGCCTCTTGTGCAGGATGCGGAGGCAAGGGATTTATGGCCAGAGCCCCCTGGCACCCAAGCGTCCTCCTGCTCCAAGTAGCACCCACAGAGAGACCTCTCGTGGCGGGTTTGGTCCATGTACCTGGCGCGGCTAACAACCCCCTTGGATAGGGCAGGCAGACAGTCGGGGGTAACTGATGCTGCCTCTCCCTCCAAACTTTCAACCTGAAGCATTAGTTATTTTCGAGCATTAGTTCCTTGAGCAAAGAAGAACAAACAATGCTGCTAAGTGTACAAACACAATCATTCCAGTGGTCGTTTGTACGGCCAATAGCTAAGGTGTGAATCCTTCTATATGAATGCATCCAACATTCGATCCGAGATCAATTGCGACTTGGCAAGATCCCAAGGGTTTCGTAAGCTAAGTTGCTTGTTTACCCCTTTATCCTTGGGTTAGGGTTTATACCCTATTAACCCAATTTATCAATACCTTATGTTTCCTTATATTAAGGTCAATAAATCCTGGACAACCCCATTGTCCTCCCTTGATTGGTCAATTGCTTGCTAGGCAACTCATTATTACCCTAACTTGGCAATTCAGCCTCAAGGAAGGGTGATGTAGCAGGATGACTACTCATTCTCTTGCAAATTAGACTTGCACTTAGAACTTGCCAAACTTGTTCCAAGGAGTAGCGATACCTATTTTATGATTTAGACACAAAACCATGCGACGTTGCAACTTGTTGCATAGGTGTCGCGCCTAACATGTGGGATTATTTCACCCATCACACGGTATTCCTTGGTCAAGAATACCTTTGGTCAAGATGTAGGGTTTGGGATGTCCTCTTGACCCAACCCAACCCTAACCCTACTAGGCCGATGACGCTTTGGACCTAGGGTTCCTAAATCCATACGGAGGTTTGGAATTTGGACAATTGATCCCTAGGGTGAGAACCCTAGATCATTCTTGCATGGGCATTTAGCTAACACTAACATTCTCTGAATGTGGGTAGGATCTTTGGGATCGAAAGTCTTGACTTGGCATCCAAAGTGCGATACTAGGCAGAATTTTTAACGTAACTTAACCTTGCCTAGCACTTTGAGGTGATCGTCATATGCAATGTAATCGTACCTTTATGACCCCCATGTGGGTTACACAAATTGCAAGTGATTTAATTGTCTAATGTCAAGAGGTGATCTTTCCTTAGAGATGCAAATACTTTTCCTAAAAGATGTAAATAATTGCAAGATTTACCTTTCCATGCAAATATGCGATTCATAGACTTTTTCCTTCTATGCAGCTATAAGATCTACAATGATCGTTACTTTTCCTTGCCTAAACTATAATGAAATTCAGAGCTAACATGTATAAACCCTACATTGATGCAACTAAATCAAAGCTTTAATATTTTTGATGGAGATGCATTCAAATTTTGATAAGAGATCTTCATGCATGAGCGAATGCCATGAGACCATTATTGATTTAATATTTCCTTTTGTTACTTAACCCGACCTAAAATGCAATCATCCTCGCAACAAGCAATTTGCAAAGTTCATAATTCCTTTCCATGTATTGCGACGATTTGGACATCATTCAATGGGCGTCTAAGATTATCCTCTATATGAACCACGACCATGAACTTTATTCATGAGTGCATCATGCGACATAAGCTCTATCCTTCTTAGCACGATATCATCTTCTAAGTTATGCATTATACATTCAAGAAAATTGCAAATACCCTTGTCCACGAGAGTGCGAGCAATTTCAAATATTCGACATGCACTAAACTTTGTAAATCGAATGAATAAATGCATTTATAACTTCCCTACGATAATTAAATATGCTTAAATGCATTATTTTCATGCGGGTTTATTAATGGAACCTGGGCATTAGGGATCGAAGCGTTGTCCACACGTGTACTCAAGTTGGAAGCTCCCGCATGTGCACCTCGTGACTTCTGCTTGGGAGCCATTTATGCAGTGAATTTCTTCGCAACAACTCCCCCTTGGATTACTTGTGTGTTCCGAAGTCTCTCAGTCTGAGAACTCTCTCTTCTGCGTAGGACACGGTCCTTGCAGACTTGGTTTTAAAACCTCGAGGGAGGCATGGGTGAATAGGGGCTATGGGAAGCTTTTATAGAAGCTTCCAAGCCTCTGGAGTACCAGAGATGACGTGGAGAGAGAAGATGAGGATGATTGGGAGAGGATGATGATGATGATGATGATGATGATGATGGTGGTGGTGGTGATGCAAGCGGCAGCAGCGTGGTGACTAGGGCGGCGGTGTTTGTGGGTTGACTGTGGTAGCACGGCGTCCTTAAGCGGAAGCAACAGCACGTCAGATCCTTCCTACTCCCTCAAGCCTGAGAGGGGGGAGGTCATATAGGTAGAGGGGGGAGGGAATGGCCACACACGTGGCCAGTAGCATGCCTCCTCTCCCCCATGTTTTCCTACACCACACTCAATTTCTTCTCACTCTCCCTCTCCCCGCCATGCAAAGGCTGAAGGGGAGGGGGTTATTATAAAAAAAAATTGTCAAAAATTTATCCATTATCCCTTTTACTTTTCCCATGAAGGGTGTTCCCGTGTGGGCTTGCGGTCTTTAGCCACGGTCTTCCATACATGACGTGGGTTGGTGTTTATTGAAGCAAGCGGGGTAAGCACTTAGCCAAGGGTCTTTTTGTCGCCGGGAGGTCACTTGAATTTGCTCTTGCACAGGGTGTGCGGGGTCTAAAATCATTAATATTTCGTGCAGAAATATTACATTCTCTCCCCCTTAGAGGAATCAAGATGTCCTCATCTCGATAAAAGCTGGGGGTATTGTTGGTTGAGAGTACTTTCTTCCATCCAAGTGGCATCCTCTTCGGGATAATCTTTCCACTAGACGAGGTATTCTCTCAAGGTCCTAGATCTCAAATGCCTCTCTCTAACATCTAAGATCGTGTCACACTGTAGCTCAAGGAATCCTTGGCTAGGCATTACAACTTGTTGATCATCAAGCACGTGACTAGGGTTAGGCACACACTTTTTCAATAGGCTGATATGGAATACATTATGAACTTTTAGATTTTCAGGGAGTTGCAGTCTGTAAGCATTAGGCCCTACACACTTGAGAATCTTGTAGTGTCCACAATACCTTAGACTTAGCTTTTTGCATTCACCCAAAGATAGGGAACTTTTCTTTGGACGTACGCGAATGAAGACCCTATCACCTTCAACAAAGGATCTGTCTTGCCGTTTCAAGTCCGCATAAGCCTTTTGTCTGTCCTGTCTTATTGACTTGATTTGGTCATCCATGTCTTCCAGCATCTGCTTTGAGGCTTCAACCTTCAAGGTTGGATCCGAAAAGCTCAAGGGAATGTGACAATCGTGCCCATACAATGCTTGAAATGGGGTCATCTGAATGCGTTGTTGGTAAGAAGCATTGTAGGCAACTCAACTAGTGGAAAATATTGAATCCACTTTTTGGGTTTGTGACAACAGTGTGCCCTAAGCATATCTTCAATGACTTGACTCGTTTTGTTTGACCATCAGTTTGGGGATGATAAGCTATACTAAAACAGAGTTGAGTCCCAATGGCCTCGAAGATAGCCCTCCAGAAGTGTGATGTGAAGAGAGAGTCACGATCACTAATGATTCTTCTGGGTAATCCATGTAGTTTGAAAATCTCCTTGATGAATATCCTTGTGATATCTGAGGCTTTATAGTTTGTCTTAACAGGGATAAGATGTGCAACCTTGGTGAGCATATCTACTACGACCATAATGGAGTTGTATCCTCCCTGAACTTGGGGCAGGCCAACAGCAAAATCCATACTAATGAATTCCCATTTCATTTGGGGAATGTCAAGTGGTTGCAATTTCCCTGGCATTTTGACATGTTCGGCCCTAATGCGTTGACAAGACAAACATTCCGTGACATATTTAAGAATGTCACCTTTGAGCCTATCCCAGTAATAGCTCTTTCTGACCACATTGAGGGTCTTAGCATAGCCAAGATGTCCTGAGAAAGGGGAGTCATGGGCTTCCCAAAGTATCTTTTGCTTGAGTGATTGGCTTTCCGGGATACATAATCTCGTCCTATAGTAGACAAGTCCACTATTGATAGAGAATTCTTGGTACTTTGTTTGTAGTTTTGGGTCTTGATCCTTGATGGGGATCTCCCTTAGCATCTTCTGATAGGTTGGGTCATGGCATGCCTCTTCTTTAGCTAGCTCAAGAATTGGGTTGTTTGGCATGGATACCTTTATGGCTAGAGATCTTGCTGTTGAAGGATCTTGCAAAATCAGAGAATTAAAAAATGCCTTGCAACTGAGTGCATCGGCAACTACATTCTCCTTTCCACGGCAGTATTTGATTTCAAAGTCATATTCCTCCAGCACTTCAATCCATCGACGTTGCCTCATATTGAGCTCATTCTGGGTGAATATCCATTTAAGACTCTTATGATCTGTCACTAAGGTAAATTTGTTATCGATCAAGTAGTGTCTCCAAAGCTTGAGAGCATGGATGACAGCCAACAACTCCAGATCGTGGGTAGCATAATTCCTTTCATGGCTCTTTAGTTTCCTTGAAGAGTATGCTACGGGGTGACCTTCTTGCATAAGCACACACCCTAAGGCAAGTGTGCTAGCATCAGCTTTTATCACTTCAAAATTCTTACTAAGATTTGGAAGCTTCAGGATGGGTGCTGATACCAAGCTTTGCTTTAGTTTGTCAAAGCTGGATTGTTCAGTAGGTGACCATACAATTGGTACTTGCTTCTTTAGTAGATCGGTTAGCGGCGCTGCAATCAAAGCATAGTTTTTGATAAAGACCTTGTACCATCCTGTCAATCCAAGAAAGCTATGTATTTCTTTGATAGAAGTTGGTGTTGGCCACTCGAGAACATCTCTAACCTTGGCCGAGTCTACTGAAATTCCTTTTGCTAATACAATGAATCCCAGATATTCAATCTATCATTTGAAAAATGCACACTTCTTCTTCTCGGCATAAGGCTTGTGTGCCCTCATTGTTTCAAGAATAATGAGAAGCTGGGGTTCATGATCTTCTTCCTGTTTGGAGTAAACTAGGGTATCGTCAAAGAAGACGAGTACGAAGTCTTCAAGATAGGGCCTAAAGATATCCTGCATTAGCTTTTTGAAGGTAGCAGGAGCATTTTTCAGCCCGAATGACATGTCCAGGAATTCAAAGTGTCCCTACCTTGTGCTGAATGCTATTTTTGGGATATCTTCTTCCTTGATCCTTATCTGATAGTATCCAGACTTGAGATCAATCCTAGAGAAGATCTTCGCACCTTGAAGATGGTCAAGAAGTTCATCTATTCTTGGAATAGGATACTTGTTTTTAATGGTCGATTGATTCAATCCTCTGTAGTCAATGCATAGCCGAAGCGTTCCATGTTTCTTCTTCTGGAACAACACTGGAGCTCCCCATGGTGAACTGCTAGGATGGATGTAGCCTTGGTCTTGAGTTGCTCCTTCAGCTCAATCGCTTCTGAAATGGACATCCTATATGGTCTCTTTGCGATTGGTGCAGCACTTGGCACTAGCTTGATTTTGTGATCAACTTCCCTTTGAGGAGGAAGTTCTGTCAGCTCTTCAGGAAATACGTTTGCATATTCCTTTAACCATGAAGGTTCTTCCCTAGATTCCTGATTGTGATCTAGCTTATTTAGCTTAATCAAATAGACAGGTAGCCCCTTTCTAACTCCTTTTATTACTCGTGTTGCTTTGGCTAGTTGGATTTTTGGCTTCCCAGCTTCTCCTTGAGTTGTGACTAGTTCCCCTTCAGAATTTTGAAAGGAAACTTGGCCCTTTCCACAGTGAATGTGGGCATCATTGGGTATTAGCCAATCCATACCGAGCAAACATTCGTGGACACCTAGGTTCATTACCCTGAATCTGACCAAAGTCAACTTTCCACCTAGTAGGAATCTCACCTTAGCAGTTTTCCCGGTACAAGTGACCTCACGACCATTTGCTAATTCCAGAAGTAAGGTAGGTGCAAATCTTTTTGCACAGACTAGTGAAATGAAGGAATGTGTACTGCCACAATCAATCAAGGTTTTGAAACTTTTACCTTGATAATCTGATGGATTTTGAATCACTGAGAAGTGGCGATTTGGGCCTTTCTTGTGAAGGGCAACATGAATGGTTGCCCTCTCAAGGTCAACTTCCATGGTTGGGTCTTCTTCATCACACAGCTCCTTGTTGGCAACACTGGAGGTTCTCCCTTTGGCCCAGACGATGGCTCCTTGTCCATGGGCGGCTCCTTGAAATGGCCCTTGACGTTGTCCTCTGCTAAGCTGGGGACACTGTCTTTTGAAGTGACCAGGCTTGTTGCAATGGAAGCAACATAGATTTGTCAAGAATCGCGTGGTGGGGGGACTTGCTCAAGATGCTGTGCAGAACACACACAGAATGCACAAGGAGAAGCTCACTCAAGAGACAAGAAGAGAGATTGAGGCCAAAATGTTTTCTTGCTGATTTCTTCTTCTTCTTCCACACACTTTACAATATACACAAAGTATAGATAAGATACAACATAAAGGAAAGTGGCCTACTAAGTCAAACAATGCATAACCGACTATGCTAGTCGACTGGCGCTATAACTATGCCAGCTGTAAATAGGTGTAACAACCTGAATATAATAAGTAATGAGTTAGTGGCCATGTGAGAGTCATAATGACCACGGACGTGCTAAGTGTAGACGTGTGGACCCATCTAACCATGCGGTCCATCATCAATGTCCACATGTGTTGAGCTTGTCATCTCAACACTCCCCCTCAAGCTCAACTGCATCTTTGCAACTCCAAGTAAGCTTCGAAACTTTTGAAGCTTCTCTGTACCCAATGCCTTCGTGAAGATGTCAGCTATCTGATCCTGTGTGCTAACACACACCAAGTCAATCTCACCTGCTAGTACCTTCTCTCTCACAAAGTGGTAGTGTACCTCAATATGTTTTGTCCTGGCATGGAACACAGGGTTCCTAGCCAACTGTATACTACTCATGTTGTCATAATAAATGACAACTAGACCTTCCACCTGCACATCCAAATCAGCCATTAACTTTTATAGCCATACTACCTCACTTGCTGCAACAACAACACCTCTATACTCAGCCTCTGTACTCGACAAAGAAACTGTAGATTGCTTTTTGCTGCTCCAAGCAACTGCTGCACTACCAAGCGAGAACATGTATCTGCTGGTAGATCTTCTATTAGACATACTACCTGCCCAATATGCATCTGTGTATCCAAACACTTGTACATCTGTACCTGCCTCATAGAAAAGTCCATAATGTAATGTGGACTTCACATATCTCAATATGCGTTTGATTGCATCCAAATATTGCTTTCTAGGTACTTGCATAAACTAACTCACAAGACCAACATCGTAGCTCAAGTCTAGCCTTGTAATGGTCATGTAGATCAAACTCCCCACTATCCTCCTAAACATAGTAGGGTCTTCTATCTCATCCCCAACATCAGCACTCAACTTTACATTCTGCTCCAACGGGACTGAAAGTGGTTTGCGTTCAGTCATACCATACTTGGACAACATATCCAAGCCATAGTGTCTTTGGGACAGCCATATACCATCATCACATCTGATCACCTCAATGCCAAGGAAGTACCTTAGCTCACCTAAATCCTTCATCTCAAACTTCTTCTTCAAGAAGTCCTTGACTTCAGCAATCCCACTATCACTATCACTTGTAATAATCAAGTCATCCACATAGATGACTATGATGACCAAACCTGCATCTCCCTTTCTCACATAAAGTGAGTGATCAACATCAGAAACATAAAAGCCAATATTGACAAGATACTCTCTGATCTTGTCAGACCATGCTCTAGGTGCTTGCTTGAGCCCATAGAGCACCTTCTTCAACCTGCACACATACGTGGGATGCTCAAAATCTTCATAACTTGCTGGCTGATCCATATACACTTATTCTTGCAAATCACAATGCAAGAAGGCATTCTTCACATCCATTTGCTACAACCTCCAACCTTTGGCTGCTGCCAAAGCAATCACACATTTGACAATTGCCATCCTAGCAACTAGACTGAAGGTTTCATCATAATCTATGCCATATGTCTGGGCATAGCCTTTTGCAACCAACCTAGCTTTGTACTTACTAATAGAACCATTTGCATTGTGCTTAATCTTATAAACCCACTTACATCCAATAGCTTTCTTGCCCTTCGGCAATGATACTAGATCCCAAGTCTTATTGGCCTCTAATGCAGCCATCTTCTCATCCGTTGCTGCATCCCAATGAGCATGATCAATAGCCTCCTCAAAACATGTGGGCTCAACATCCTCAACTAGTTTCACCATATAAGCATAATGGTGAGCTGCATAACCTTCAAAACCAAATCTTTTAACAGGGTATCTCACCTTGCTAGACTTGCGTACCACTGGATCACTCAATGGAGTCTTTGCATTAACGAATGCTCTCTGCACACCTGGAGTCCTCACTGAAGGAATGCCAAGCTCATCATCCAAGCTCTCTGAGCCACTGGAGTCTCCATCAAGAACTGCATCAATGCCTTCTGACACTTTATTCTTTCCTTTGTCTTTACCTGTAGTGCTACTAGATGCACCTGAAGATGTAGAGGTACTCCTTAGTCTCCCAGACCAAGGACTACCAGATGATGTCTCTGGTCCACTAAGAGTCCGTGATTCTTGCTTTTCAGCTTGCACATGAGTGTCATGATCATCATCATCATCCAATGCATCACCACTAGATGCATACCAACTACTCATTTAATCAAAGATGACATCCCTGCTCACTCTGAACTTACATGTGATAGGGTTGTAACAACGATACCCTTTCTGCTCTAAAGAGTATCCAATAAAGACACACTTTTCAGCTTTTGGATCTAGTTTCTTCCGCAACTCATCCGGCACATGAATATACGCAATGCAGCCAAACACTTTCAAGTGTGAGACATCAGGCTTCTTACCTGTAAAACATTCTTTGGGAGTCATCCCATGGACTGCAACTGTGGGAGTTCTGTTCATAATATAAACAGCAGTATGAACAACCTTAGACAAAAAATGCTTAGGCATATTCTTTTCAGCCATCAAGGTGCGTGCGACTTTTGCAATATGCATGTTTTTCCTTTCCGCAACCCCATTTTGCTGTGGGGTATATCTGCATGTGACTTGTCTCTTTATCCCATGAGACCTCAGAAAATCACTGAACTCATTTGAGAGGTACTCTCCCTCTCCATCTAACCTCAAGCACTTTACTTTCAAGCCTGTTTCTCTTTTAACTGAGCCTTGAAAGTTCTAAAGTGCTCAAAAGCTTCACTCTTTTCCTTCATAAAGTATACCCATAGCTTTCTAGAACAATCATCAATGAATGTGATAAAGTATGAACTGCCTCCAAGAGATACATTTTGTGTAGGCCCCCAAATGTCTGTATGCACAACATCAAGGATATTTTTGCTTACATCTCTGTCATGTGAAAAGGGTTGTCTTGCATGCTTACCAAACTGACATGCTTCACATACCTTATGAAATTCTGCAACTCTAAATGTAGGCAAACCTGTGACCAACCCTTTGGACTGCATTAATTTTAGCATTAATTTCGCATACCTTATGAAATTCTGCAACTCTAAATGTAGGCAAACCTGTGACCAACCCTTTGGACTCCATTAATTTCAGCCTTTGTACATTTGCATGTCCAATGCGTTTTTCCAAATTTTAATGTCTGCAACAACACCTTTTCCTTTAGCATACATAGTAGCATTCATAGTAGGAATTCCAGCATCCAGAGTAAACATACGTCCAACTCTACTTCCCTTTGCAACTAACCTGCACTTGTCATTGAAGTCTTCTACAAAGCAGCCCTTTGCATTAAATCTGACTTGCAGGCCTTGCTCTACCATTTGACCGACTAACACCAAGTTCTTTGTAATAGATTGCACATGTAATATATCTGAAAGACTCTTTGTCTTACCGTCATGCAAGGACAAGGGAACTTTTCCAATGTGTAAAATTGGGTGGCATGAATCATCACCCGTATGCACATAACCTGCATTTTGCAAATCCTGCATCTCTCCAAACCATTCTGCATGGCTGGTCATATGATTGGATGCACCTGAATCAACATACCAAACATCATCATGTGTTCCATTTCCTGTAACAGCATTCAGCATATGCTGCATAACAAACATACGTTCATTTTTATCTTCATTCTGTCGTGAAGACAATGCATAGTTTCCTTGCTGCAACTTACCACTGTGGATATCATCTTTCTTAGAATAACATTGGGCTACAATATGACCTATTTTGCCACAGTAGTGGCACACAATACCAGAGTTGTTAGAACCTCTGTTCTGCCATCCACCTCTTCCTCTAAAGCTCCCCCTACCTCTAAAGTTACCATGACCTCCTGAAACCTGCATATCGCCAAATTGCTGATTCAATCTGTTTTGCTAGTTGTTACTACCACGTCCTGTACCACGGCCTCTTGAAGAGAACCTGCCACATCCCCTTCCTTAACTGGAGTAGAAATCTTGGACCTGTTCACCAGTTCTTTCAGATGTCTCACTCTGCATGTTGATCTCTTCAGTGATCATAAGGGAGACAAACTCATCAAAATATGGAAATGGCTTTCTAACATATACAGAAGTTACAAAAGACTTCCAAGCCTTTTCATTGTTAAGTTCACCCAAGGTAGATGACACCAAACCATCATCATCGGGCATTGCATCAATTTGCGAAGGCATCTGCAATGCTCCTTACCTTCAGTGCATACTCATTGATAGACATCTTCCCTTTCTTCAATGTATTCAACTCTTGCTTGAGTTGAATCTTTCGTGCATTTGTATTTACAAAAAACATACTTTCAAGTATGGTCCAAGCTGCATATGAATTCTCTGCATTTCTAATGTGTCCCAGCATATTATTGCCAATTACTGCAGACAACCAATACATGACCTTTTTATCTTTTGCATTCCATTCCTTTCATGCCTTTGTCTCTTCTGCAGTTAGAGGATCACTCACCTCCGGCTCCTTTTCCTCACCTGAAACAAACTCGTAGAGGCCTTTTCCAATAAGGAAGTTCGTGACACGGAACTTCCATGAAGGGTAGTTGTTCTTGTCGAGATTCTGAATGATGGGGCTTCCACTATTCTTTGCCATTATCACAAAAATAATACCAAACAGCAAGCAAATCTTCTACAACCCTCGACCTGTAGTGCACAATAATACATCAGACAGCCTTTTTCACTGTCTGCTCAACAATACATGCAATCTGCAACCAGTTTGTAGATAAACCTTGTGTTTACCTGCTGGTAAACACCTTTGAGCTTACAGATCTGAAATCTGTAACCTGCGTACCTACTTTCGGTCAATACAGTCAAAGTCATAGTGTACCCTGAAACTGCTATTCGCAACCTTGCAGCTCTAAAACAAGGCCTGAAATGGCTGAGATTTTTGCTCGACCTTGCTTCCGGTGCCTCCACAGGCACTATCCAAGAGAGAGAGTGGAAGAATGGGAGAGCTTCTTACCTGTGGCTTGCTTGCTCAAACCTTGCTTCTTCTCCTTCACTTCAACCTTCGAAATCAGCCTCTCTCAGTGGCACGGCTCTCATACCATATCAAGAATTGCGTGGTGGGGGGACTTGCTCAAGATGCTGCGCCGAACACACATAGAATGCACAAGGAGAAGCTCACTCAAGAGACAAGAAGAGAGATGGAGGCCAAAACGTTTTCTTGTTGATTTCTTCTTCTTCTTCCACACACTTTACAATGTACACAAAGTATAGATAAGATACAACATAAAGAAAAGTGGCCTACTAAGTCAAACAATGCATAACCGACTACACTAGTCGACTGGCGCTATAACTATGCCAGCTGTAAATAGGTGTAACAACCTGAATATAATAAGTAATGAGTCAGTGGCCATGTGAGAGTCATAATGACCACTGACGTGCTAAGTGTAGACGTGTGGACCCATCTAACCAGGCGGTCCATCATCAATGTCCACATGTGTTGAGTTTGTCATCTCAACAAGATTGCGGCCATTACCTTGGGTAGGAATGAAATTATTGACAATGTTGGTCCTAGATTTCTTCCTTTGTCTCTAGCTTTGGCCCTGCATTCTCTTAGCCTGGGACCTATACACTCCCTTATTATGATCCTTGTATGACCAAGTCATGTTATTCCTTGGCTTGGTCTGCACCTCCTGTATTATCGGTGAAGATTGAATGAGTGCATCTTGTAGATATGTTGGGCACATTGACTCCAGGCGGGTGTTTATAGGTGGGTTTAATCCAGCACAAAACTTTGACACATGTTGTGTCATATCCATTTGTGGCACGTACTTTAAGAGAGAGATGAATTTTGAATAGTATGCATCAAGAGATAGATCAAGTTGCTTCAGTTCATAGAACTCGTTCATCTTCTGTGTGTGATAGGCAGGTGGCAAATATCTCCCTCGTACAGCCCTTTTAAGCTTCTCCCAAGTAACTGACCCTTCCGACATCCCTTGGTCTCTGCACCATTATTTCCACCAAAGCCTTGCTTTGCTGGTATTGGCGAGCATAGCCTAGTTAGCGGGTGTAGTACCTACTGCTTCGAAATAATCCTCCATGGATTCGATCCAGATCTCAGCATTAGTTTGGACAGTCCTTCCCTTACCATCGAATTCTGGTGGCTTGATTTTCTTGAGAAGGAACTTCTTCTATTGAATTACAGTTGTACTTGGTGTAGGGGTTGGACTAGAAGTCTGCACTTGCAGTTGTGCCTGGGCATTAAAATTCCTTATGTTAAAATTTGCTAGAAATTTCTCACATTACATTACATGGCCAGTTCAACTTTTAGCCAAGTGACCTAATCACTTAACTCCTTTATCAACACTTATAGCCAAGACAGATAGTGATAAAAAGTTTATTTCATTCATATGGGCATAGCCCTTCTGAGTACAATTATTTTTGGGAAGGTAGAACAAGCTGATACATCAATTTGGGGAGAATAAGATTGTGTTACATTCAGCTTCTACGGGAACTAAGTAATAATATGGATTGGGGTCATGGATTTTCAGGAATCGATAGGTCATAGGAAGCTTAGGGTACCCTTTCCTTTGATACCCCATTCTTCTCATAACATCCCAACACCTTGATTCTGTCAACAAGGACTATTCGAGTCACTTCCTCGTACACATACTTGTTCTGCTTGACCTTTCGTCCCCGTCGACATGTAGGGTTGCATTTGCGTGAACCTCGACAAAGATGAACAGCTTCATGATTTTTAAGTCCTCCATCCACTTGATTCTCTTCAAGTTGGTTTGAAGGTACGCAAGTAGGTGGGCAGCTATGTAGTAAATTCTTGAATCACTCGTCCATCTCCGTTCCACATACAAGGGTGAAGGATTGTAGATGCGGTCTAGGATATTCATCATACCTAGCCTTCATCAATAATCAGAAGCATGCATTGTAGTCATAAACATAACCTGAAACACCAATAATTTGTTTCATGCTTCGCGACTTTGCATGCCAACATTGATAAGTAATTAAGGAAATATTCTTAACAACAACATTTGCTCTATTTCCCCTCATTAAGTTTCCTTGTAAATATTAAATCTCGTTGGTTCACTCTGATACCAACTGTAATGTGTCCACCTGTCCACTTGTAGGACACATCTTAGTAGCCCATCGGGAAGAGAGTCTAGAAAGTGCCGCTCGGCACTCCCACAGAATGTCACGGGGTTTGCGATCTAGGTCTTCCCGAGTCTACCATGAAGCAAAAGCATTCCAGTCGCCGTTCCCACTTAGGATCGACCTAAATCAGGGTTTCCCTAAATCAGGGTAACTAGCGTCGAGCCTCGGATAAACTATTTTATGCAGAAACATCAGGGTCGAAGAGGATTTCTACTACACTTGAACACCATATTGGGGAATATGGGAATTTCCCATAAGTTTGGGACACGTGGTCAAATCTTTGGATTCGTCATAACTTGAATACTATAACTCCAAATCAAATGCTCTATAGCTCAATGGATTCCATTTTTCAAGTGCTTTCCAATGATAGGTCACATCATATGGTTTTGAGAAACTTATGGGCATGTTATCCAAGTGCCACCTTTTTAGTATTCAAAAAATGGGAATTGGGAGATTCCCAAACTTACTAATATTGTGTTCTTGGTTCAAGGAGAATGGGAAACAAGAGGGATGCGAAGCTCGACCTCTTTGCCCGTAAGGCATAGTCCCATTCCGTTCCCCTAAAACAATATAAATCCGGACTCTAGCTTTCTAGATTCTAGGTCATTGTTACCTTGCTATCAATTCCTTTGAGAAAAGTTCCTAGCCAACCGGGACCACCCTTCCGTAGGACGGACCCATGGTCACATCTACCGCACTTTTCTCAGGGTGAGTTAGTTATCTAATTACCTACCATATTTAGTTTGACACGCAAAAGAAGCTTCCTTAATTAGCCAATTAATCACTAGTTCCTTCACGTAACTTAAGCACTGACATAGAAAAAATTGTCAAGCAAGTTCCTTTTCAACCTTTGATCTTATTTATCAATCTTTGGAATACATCATATAATCCAACCCGAAGGCTAATCTACAATTCGCTTGAAGGCAATTCCATAATCTGCCGGAAGGCTACTCCAGCAATCCTCAGGGATCGCTATTCCAAGTTTCCACCCGTTGACTAGTATGTGGGCCTCAAGATCCAATCTCGAGTCACATCGGCCTCTTGTGCAAGACCTGGAGGCAAGGGATTTATGGCCAGTGCCCCCCTGTCACCCAAGCATCCTCCTACTCCAAGTAGCACCCATGGAGAGACCTCTTGCGGTGGGTTTGGTTCACATACCCGGCGCGGCTAACAACCCCCTTGGATAGGGTTAGGCAGACAGTCGGGGGTAACTGATGCTGCCTCTCCCTCCATACTTTCAACCTGAAGCATTAGTTATTTTTCAGCATTAGTTCCTTGAGCAAAGAAGAACAAACAGTGCACCTAAGTGTACAAACACAATCATTCCAGTGGTCGTTTGTACGGCCAACAGCTAAGGTGTGAATCCTTCTCTACGAATGCATCCAACATTCAATTCGAGATCAATTGTGACTTGGCAAGATCCCAAGGGTTTCGTAAGATAAGTTGCTTGTTTATCCCTTTATCCTTGGGTTAGGGTTTATACCCTGTTAACCCAATTTATCAATACCTTAGGTTTCCTTATACTAAGGTTAATAAATCCTGGACAACCCCGTTGTCCTCACTTGATTGGTCAATTGCACAATTCATAATTACCCTAACTTGGCAATTCAGCCTCAAGGAAGGGTGATGTAGCAGGATGACTACTCATCCTCTTACAAATTACACCTGCACTTAGAACTTGTCAAACTTGTTCTAAGGAGTAGCGATACCTATTTTGTGATTTAGACACAAAACCATGCGACGTTGCAACTTGTTGCATAGGTGTCGCTCCTAACTTGTGGGATTATTTCACCCATCACACGATATTCATTAGTCAAGAATACCTTTGGTCAAGATGTAGGGTTTGGGATGTCCTCTTGACCCAACCCAACCCTAACCCTACTAGGCCGATGACGCTTTGGCCCTAGGGTTCCTAAATCCATACGGAGGTTTGGAATTTGGACAATTGATCCCTAAGGTGAGAACCCTAGATCATTCTTGCATGGGCGTTTAGCTAACCCTAACATTTTGTGAATGTGGGTAGGATATTTGGGATCGAAAGTCTTGATTTGGCATCCAAAGTGAGATACTAGGTAGAATTTTTAACGTAACTTAACCCTACCTAGCACTTTGAGGTGATCGTCATATGCAATGTAATCATACATTTATGACCCCCATGTGAGTTACACAAGTTGCAAGCGATTTAATTGTCTAATGTCAAGTGGTGATTTTTCCTTAGAGATGCAAATACTTTTCCTAAAAGATGTAAATAATTGCAAGATATAACTTTCCATGCAAATATGCGATTCATAGAAATTTTCCTTCTATGCAGCTATAAGATCTACAATGATCGTTACTTTTCCTTGCCTAAACTATAATGATTGAAAATTCAGAGCTAACATGTATAAACCCTACGTTGATGCAACGAAATCAAAGCTTTAATATTTTTGATGGAGATGCATTCAAATTTTGACAAGAGATCTTCATGCATGAGCGAATGCCATGAGACCATTATTGATTTAATCTTTCCTTTTGTTTCTTAACCCGACCTAAAATGCAATCATCCTGGCATGCAATTTGCAAAGTTTGTAATTCCTTTCCATGTATTGCGACGATTTGGACATCATTCAATGGGCATCTAAGATTATTCTCTATATGAACCACGACCATGAACTTTATTCATGAGTGCATCATGCGACATAAGCTTTATCCTTCTTAGCATGATATCATCTTCTAAGTTATGCATTATACGTTCAAGAAGATTGCAACTACCCTTGTCCACAGAGTGCGAGCTATTTCAAATATTCGACATGCACTAAACTTTGTAAATTGAATGAATAAATGCATTTATAACTTCCCTATGACAATTAAACATGCTTAAATGCATTCTTTTCATGCGGGTTTATTAATGGAACCTAGGCATTAGGGATCGGAGCGTTGTCCACATGTGTACTCGGGTTGGAAGCTCTTGCATGTGCACCTCGTGACTTCTGCTTAGGATCCATTCATGCAGTGAATTTCATCGCAGCAACTCCCCCTTGGATTACTCATGTGTTTCGAAGTCTCTCAGTCTCAGATCACCCTCTTTTGCGTAGGACACGATCCTTGCAGACTTGGTTTTAAAACCCCGGGGGAGGCACAGGTGAATAGGGGCTATGGGAAGCTTTTATAGAAGCTTCCAAGCCTCTGGAGTACCAGAGATGATGTGGAGAGATAAGATGAGGATGATTGGGAGAGGAAGATGACGATGATGGGATGAGGATGGTGATGGTGATGATGATGATGGTGATGATGCAGGCGACAACAGCGTGGCAACTAGGGCGGCAGCATTTGTGGGCTGACGGCAGCAGCATGGTGTCCTTAGGTGGCAGTAGCAGCACGTCAGATCCTTCCTCCTCCTTCAAGCTTGAGAGGGGGGAGGTCATATAGGTAGAGGGGGGAGGGAATGGCCACACACGTGGCCAGTAGCATGCCTCCTCCCCCCCATGCTCTCCTACACCACACTCAAGTTATTCTCACTCTCCCTCTCCCCGCCATGCATCGGCTGAAGGGGAGGGGGTTATTATAAAAAAAATGTGTCAAAATTTTTTCCATTATCGCTTTTTCTTTTCCCGTGAAGGGTGTTTCCCACGTGGGCTTGCGGTCTTTAGCCACGGTCTTCCATACACAACGTGGGTTGGTGTTTATTGAAGCACCCAGGGTAAGCACTTAGCCAAGGGTCTTTTTGTTGCAGGGAGGTCACTTGAATTTTCTCTTGCGTGGGGTGTGCGGGGTCTAAAATCATTAATATTTTGTGCAAAAATATTACATAGAGCTAAAATGCTAAATTGATAAAAGCACGCCAGACCACTCTAGATATATAATCATGGCATGCAATAGCAATATATATATTCATACATTTCGCAATAGATCACAACAAGGACAAGGAGAAAAATACTAATGAGGAGATATCGACTCAAGTAGGGAACTATAATTTATCTATGGATGGCACCATGGGTCGCTAAAGCATGGGGAATATGTCCTTACTAAGGTGATGACTTGGGCAACCTTGGAGGTGTGTAATAATGCCTTTAATATATCCCTAAGAGCATAGCAACCAGCTTTATAACCTTTGTGGCTCTATCCATGGTTAGCCCCTTGGGATGGGTGCATGTCCCCAAATCTAGAGGGGGAATTGCAATTAATGGCATGAAAGTATTGTATCAGATGGCAGCTCCATGGAACAAAAAGTGAACTTTCTGCATTTTGCATGTACACTACCTGCTGCCCATAGCCTCACCCCCTAGGAGAGAGGAAGAGAGAGATTAATGCTCAAATCATAATAATGCAAGCCATCAAAGCCTCACATTTAAGAAAATTAACATAACTAGTAATACAATCAACCTTGAAAACATGTACAAATCAAGGTAGAATTGACCTTGGCTTTTAATGGCATGTTAAATGTCCATAGAGATGACCACATAGGACTCCTGCTCAAAACACCACATCATTTTAATATAAAAAACAAATGTATTTTCCAAGCTTTCATGTTGCATGTCAATCAGCTCATGTCTACAAAAAACCATTTTAGTATGACCAATTGTGCACCAACATGATCATCACATAGAAAGAAGGAATTATTTTCAATTCTTACACATTATGTCAAAAAAGCACCTTGTTCCAAGATACTCAATACATTAAGATGCCCCAAAATTTTGAGAAAACACATGGCTTCAACATCTATTGTATACAAATTCACCCATTAATGAGCCTTGATGATGCCACAAAGTGTTATTGTTGAGGGTAAAGGCCCCTGTGCCTAGCCACACATATACATTGAAAATACTTGCACCCTGCTTTAGTTACCCACATTGTGTATTAGTCACCCACACACCTATACACTACAGGTGTTGGATACCCATCATTTTCACTTTATTCTTTATTATTTCAATGACAGTTGAATAAAGGGAAGGCCACTCACACATTGTGACTATTGGAGTTCTCACATCTTGTGTGTGTCACTCTCTCTTGCTCTTTCTCCTTCCACCATAACTCTTGCTTTTGCTCCATGCTTCCACTTTAGGGCTCACCTCCCTTCAACTGGTATCGGAGCAAGATCGTAGAGCTCAACCTGATCTTCTCTCACATTGTGTTTAAATACCTACAACAGAGGTTTTGTGGCCACCATGGCCCCCTGGGGTTCCACTAGGGTTTACCGTATGATACCAAATGAGTGTAAGGGAGGGGGGTTATCTAAGGGAAGGAAGGTACATTTTATAAGGTAAGGTCGCATAAATAGGGGAAAAATAAGGGGTATTTTCATATATTTCTTGCACACAGGTGATGTCTCCTTATTACTATTAGTGAATTCCCCGTGCCATGGCCTCAATCTGATACGGTATGTGTTTACCCTCCCCACTCCTAAACTTGTTTGACATTTCTTCAAGCCATTGTTGAGGAGACTTTGAAGCCCTCTTGAGAATCCTTATGATTAGCAAGCACAACAATAGCTTAGCGTGTTCCCAAGTTTGTTGGTGCCTGATCATTGGATAGCACAAGAGCATTCTTCAACTGCTTTGGTTGACAATTGGGATGCTTGAAGTCTTTGTCTTCAATCCAAGGCTTGTTTAGCGTCCATATTGGTACTCCCTTGTTCCCTCTCTACTCTTGAACATATGCCATAACCTGTTTTAGTCAACATGAGTTAAGAAATTTGCACCTACTATTCAGATGATCCTCTTGGTTATCACTTGTATCCCCCGCTCATTATTTATGGCTTGTGAAAGCTTCTAGATTGATTAGTAATCTCAGGCATTGAGTCACATGCTTTCGACATTATATGCATTAAATTTGAGCTCTTGTACTTTAGTTCATTGCTATATACAATAGTTACCTTGTTGAAACCTATAAGGGAAAATACACTTCTCTATGTTTGCAGCTCATATAATGATGCCATTGATGCCCATATAAACTTGCCTTGATATTAGGATATATGATAATGTTTTGTCATGCTTTTGGGACTAATTTGAGCCCACATTTGGCTTAGTCTTAGAAAGATATCACTGCTAAAAATAGAGTAGCATGCTGGTTACTCATAGGGATAGCCACTAATTCATGTCATGAGCTTCATTGATGCTTATTGTGGACATGGCTATGATGCTGGATGTTATGACAAGGCTTGAACATGCTTTGAGCTTCATGTTGGCCTAACATATGTCAATTTATGCAAAGATTTCGACTGTTGGTCATTGCTTCTAGCCTGTCACTCACTTGGATAGCTCTATGTATTGAAGCACTTATGCCATTTGGGGATTACATTAGATGCCATTGATGGCACATGTTTGATTATGCTATGGCAGAGATTTGAAATTCATATTTGAGCTACATTTGCATTTTTGGGGCTAGAATACATTGCCTTGGATGCCATGGGGGACTATCATTTATTGTGCGTGTTATGTTTTAATGCTACATTGGTTTAGACCTATGAGCTTGAGGTTACCTTGAGGTCTATGCTCCTATCACATGCTACATGATATTGGATGTATGGATGCCTTTCCCATGATGTTTTGAGATTTTTTTGCTTGACTTGCATTCAATTTTTGTTCTAGTGGGAGCTACTACTTGACACTTGGATATTACATTGAGCATTTTGTTATGCAATTAAGCTTGAGGGTCTTATAGTGAGACTGTGGGACTTGGTGACATGTACATGCTCTTGTCATGTTTCATGTATGCAATTGATACTTAATGGGCTAATCTCACATTAATTTTGGGCTAGAACCTATCCTTGTCATGATGTTATCAGTTATGTATGCGACTTGGTTGGTTATGTATTAATATTCTGTTACATTGCTTGGTCTATTGTGCCTTTGGTTGGTCTCTTCTATTACTCATGAGACCCCCTCTCTGCATGATGGTTATGCCTATGGGATATCTCTTCGTTTGACACACTGATTCTTTGATAGTTCTCAGTGCTAGTTTCATATTCACTCATCAGTGCATATTCACTCATAAGTGCTAGTTGCATATTCACTCATCAGTGCTAGGTACATTAAATAAGTCGGTTCTACTTCTGGTGTGAATGGTCTTTATGACCTTAGGTTGTATATGCACTAAAGCGTGTGTTGAATGAATAATGAGATGAATGGAGAGAGGAAGCATGTTGCTTCACTCTGGGTTGCTCTCTTTTCTGCATCCATGAAAGTTAACATGGTATCAGAGCCATGAATGGGCTCACTGGTGGAATGCACTGAAGAAGAAGACTTCAAGATTGACCTGAAGGGCTAAAAAAGAAAGAGGACTGACAGTCATTTACATCAATGGTCACACAGAGGTATGCATTGTTAAGCATTGGATTCTCATTGCTTGAAGGAGGAGCTGTGGCTTGCCGAGGAGTCTCCTAAGGATTGGTTGAGCACTAGTGAGTGCTTCATCATTATAATAATCAACAAATCGTGTAGCAGTAGAGGTCAGGCCAACCATCGTGATTGCACCTGTTTTCAGACTGAACTCCATGGCTGAGATTTAGTACATGGATTGCTCACCAAGGCTCCATTGAGCATTAACAAGTGTGTGGCTTGTTTGGAGACTCACCAAGGCTCCATTGAGCATCAACAAGTGGGCATTCATCATCATCACCAGAAATCTGATCTGAATATACTCTGAACTGTCTATGTGGATTGTGCCTATGAACAAGTTGCTCTCATTGGCTGAGATTCAAGGTGAATAGCACTTGTCAAGTGGCATAGAGCATGGATGCATACCAAGGAAGGTTCTTGAAGGGTATACTTTGCTATTGCTCTTGTGGGAGCTCATGTGTGAGCTGTAATAGAGGTGTATAGATCTGAATACATAGGGCTGAACTATTATTGAAGTTACAGGGACATTATACACTTGTGATGTCTGCATTTTGGATGCTCTTTGGCATGTACATTGAGTTTGAATGTAGCACTTGATGCTTGGTAGAAGACATGTCATATTTCTTGGGTATTTTGATATAGACTTGGAGCTTGGAATGGCCTGATCTGAGAGTTTATGACAGGCTGAAAATTGGAAAAAAAATTGCAGACATAAAGCACTAATTGGTTACTCCTGAAGAACTAGTTGATAGTCCCACAGGTACTTGAAGACTTGGTCTGTGCTGTTAAATGCTTGAGCATTGGAAATGGAAGTGATGCAAATGTTTTATGGTTTTTTGGGACTAAAATTAATCCCTGTTGCTAGTGCATTGGCTGTTTGAAATCTGGGAATGTAATTACGACATTCATATATGATGGTTATATACTGTTTTGTGGTTCTATGCCTATGCACGGCTTGACACATGTACTAATAGCTATCTATCAAAGTTTGGGACATGTATGACATGTATACCACTCAGTTTTGGGCTTGAAACCACTGCTGGCCACTCACAGAATTACAGTTTTCAAACTGCATATATGTACCCTGGCAGTGAGGTTGCAGGAGCTCAAACTAAAGTAAATACATAGCATTTGTACTGATTGTCTTACCCACAGGTTAAGCCACTTGTTTGTGGGCTGTTTTGGGTTGTCAGTGGGCTGAAATACCCTGGTTTTTTACTGCATTTAATTGCAAAAAACTGTCATAAATAGTTCGCTGAAGTTGAACTGTTAAGAAGATCTTGGTTTGCAGGTAGTCAGGCAAGGTATACAACATGGCAAATGCTAATAAAACTTATAATGTAACCCAGATTGTGGGAGAAAAGCTTGATAGCAACAATTATGCAATATGGAAGTTCCTCATGGAGAACTTTCTGATAGGAAAAGGATATTGGTACTTAGTGACAGGTGTTGAGGCTGAACCTGAAGTTCCAGAAAGGAATCCTACAGTTGATCAAAGATGAGCGCATCGAGCGTGGACGGAAAGGGCTCGCAGGGTTTTACATTGGTTGTCGTTATGTATCTCGGATGCTATGGTGATGCAGATCATGAACTGTAAATCCCCAGCAGATGCATGGAATATATTAGTCAAATACTATGGCACAACCACAAGTGCCAGGAAGATACAATTGAAGCAGAAATTCAATAACATGGAGAGGAAGAACAGATCCATACAGGATTATGTCACAGAGGTTAAGACCATAGCAGATCAGCTGGCATCTGTTGGTTCACAGGTTGAAGATGAAGACATGGTTGCAGTGACTTTGAATGGCTTGGGTCCTGAATACAAGTCTTTTGACACTTCAGTGTCTGTGCGGGCTAAAATGCCTGACTTTAATGAGTTGGTTGCATTATTGATTCATGAAGAGGTGAAGCTTGGCTTAGCTACAGGGTCAAGCAGTTCAAAGAATAAGGATGCAACTTTTTACTCGAATCAGCGTGGCTGTGGAAGCCGTGGTAGGGGCTATGGATCTAGCAGAGGAGGCCAGCAGAATGCGTCCTATGGTAATAGCAATCAGCCATCATCAAATGCAAGAGGTGGTGGAAACTTTCGAGGTAGGGGCAGATCTAACTCCCGTGGTAGAGGCTCATGGCAACAGCAGCTTCAGTCAGACAATCCAAATAAGGATAAGGATTGTCACTACTGCCGAAAGTATGGGCATATTGCGAAGGACTGCTAGAAGAAGCAGGGAAACCAGAAGGGCAAGTAGCATGGACACTATGCTACGTCCAGTTAGGCAGATGGCTTTGGTGATAGACTGTTTGCCATGCAATATGTCAAAGATAAGGCTGCTGAAAAATCATCTGATGATATAGTGTGGTACATTGATAAATGAGGTATTAGGAAGTTGTTAATGAAGCAAATTATGTCGATGAAGATCCATAAGAGTCATGTGGAAGCACTTCGTGTGAAGAAACATCACAATGAACTTGAAACAGTGAATTGACTGCTTGGTGTCTAAATAGGGCTGCATCAGTAAAATTGCCATAACTTTTGACTGGAGTGTCCAAATTCAATTTTTGAAGTGTTTGATGGCATCATCCCATACCATCAAGACCACTTTTTGATGTCATTAAAGCAAATGAATAAATAACAATATTTTAAAATAGCAAATTGTTCCCTACACAGACTATCATCATTCATCTTGCAAAAGCCATGGAAAAGTGTCCAAATAAGAAGAGGGTTGCCAAGTGGACTCTTTCATAGGTAGCCCCTTCCATTTGATAAAAAATTCAGTGAGAGTTTGGTTCCTAAGAATCTTTTTATGCTTCCCAATAATCTTCTCAGGTTCATAGACAATCAGTCCATGTTCATTAAGTGGTGGAAGCTCTTCAATAACTTGTACATCCTGCCCAATATACTTCTTCAATTGTGATACATGAAAAACATCATGTATGTGAGTAGTTGAAGGCAATTGGAGCTTATATGAAAGCTCTCCAATCTTTTCCAACACCAAATATGGGCCATAAAATTTGTGAGCCAACTTGTTATTTCCACCCTTAAGGGATACATAATGAGTCTTGGGCACCTTCAAGAAACCAATCTCCAATATCAAACTCCATGTGACTCTGTCTATCATCAGCATAGAACTTCGACATGACATCTTGTGCCCTTTGTATGTTTTCTTTACATTGCTTCATAAGCATCTTCATTCTTTCTAACTCATTCTTTGCTTGTGGATTCACATCTTCATGAAATATGGCTAAGGAATTTGAACCCTGTATCCATAGAGTGCTTCAAAAGGAGCCATCCCAATGCTCAATGATATGTGTTGTTGTAGCAAAATTCAACAAGGTGCAACCAATTATCCCAAGATGATTGCGTGTCATGACAATAATGTCTTAATTATACTTCCACCCATCGGTTAACCCTTTTGGTTTGACCATTGGTTTGAGGGTGGTAAGCCGTACTTGGGGCAAGAGTAGTGCCTATGGAAGTGAACAAACCCTTCCTAAAATTTTCCATGAATCTAGTGTCTCTATCCGACATTATCCTCAAGGGCATACCATGTAACTTGAACACTCCTTCCATGAATTGACCTGCTACTTGTTTTGCTGAAAATTGTGTATTGGTTGGAATAAAATGGGCTGATTTGGTAAGTCTATCCACCACAACAAAAATGCTATTCCAACCATGCCTTGTGGTAGGAAGGCTATTAATGAAGTTCATTGAAATGTCGGTCCATTTTCCTTGTGGGATAGGCAATGGTTGAAGGAGACCGGCTGGTAATAAAGAAGAATCTTTATTTTGTTAACATTCCAAGCAATGAGAAACATACTCCTTCACATCCTGCCATAGGCCTTTCCAATAGAAACTCCTGTGCACTTTGTCAAAAGTCTTAAAGATACCAAGACGACCAGCCAAGGCCAAAGAATGCATTTCTTGAAGAACTTTCAACCTAAAGTTGCTTTGAGAGATCAAGTAGACTTTTCCCTTATACCATAAAAGTCCATTATGTCATTTGAAGTTTGGATAATCTTCATTTACCCCTTGTTGTAATTTCTACATTATTGTGGCAGCATGCTCCTCTGTTTGCCACTACATTGTCTTTTCCAGCCATGTATGCTATCTCAAAATCATATGATTGAAGAGTTGCCAACCATCTTCTTTGCTTAGGAGACAAGTTGTGGGCTATGAGAGGAAGTAATTCAACACCCTATGGTCACTTTTCACTTTAAAGTGACTTCCAAAGAGGTAATGATGCCATTTTTTGATTGCATGTAGTGTAGCTAGTATCTCTTGCTCATATACATGCGTTTGGCTCTCTTTTTCATCAAATTTTCTGCTCTCGTATATGCAATGACACCATGTTCTTGGGCTAAAACAGGCCCCAATCCTCTCCCAGGAGCATCCACATAGATCACAAAGACCTTAGAAAAGTGGGGACAAACCAATATGGGTGCTGAAATGAGGAGTTGCTTTAGCTCATTGAAGCTTTTGTCGGCTATTTCATCCCAAAAGAAAGCTTCTTTCTTTAACCTATCGGTCAATGGTGCAGCCACATGAGCATAATTCTTGATAAATCTTTGGTAGAAAGGAGAATAACTAAGAAAATCCCTCAATGAAGTGGTATTTGTTGGAGTAGGCCAATCTTTCACACATTGGTTTTGGGTCAACCTTGATGCCATTTTCTTCAACAAAATGTCCCAAGTATTCTACTTCTTTGGCCATGAATGTACATTTGGTTGCTTTAGCAATGTCTCCTCAATATGTCAAAAACTTCTCTAACATTTTGTAAATGCTCTTCTTTGTCTTTACTATATATCAATATGTCATCAAAGAACACCAAAATTGTCTTGAACAAAAGTGGGTAAAGTATTTTGTTCCTTAAAGCTTGGAATGTGGCTGGAGCGTTTGAAAGACCAAAGAGCATAAAGGAGATGAACATTACTTCAAAGTGGAGTCTTAAGGATGTAAGAGACACCTTGGAGTTTCTAGAAAATGTTATTCCTAGATATAAGATCAAGGTAAATGGTTTTGTAATTGGAAAAAGAGCTAAGTGCTGTGTATCATGTATGAGCTATTTGCCTTCTAGTGTTGTGAGTTTTGGACCATAAATATGTATGTATAAATAATTTTGAATCTTTCTTTTGCTCACAAATATTGTTGTTGTTGCCTATCCTTTGGAATTTTTAGCTGGGAAAGGGGAATCTAGGTCCACATGTGTAATTGCCCTATCTAAAACTAGTTCAATACACCTCTCCCATATTCACCACATGTATGACTTAGGGTGGTCTCTAGACTGTAACAAAGCACACAAGTTATTTGAAGCAGCAAGAGACTTTCAATATAAAAATGATAAAGCATATGAGACTTACATTCACCCCCTCTACATTTAGTAACTTTGAATCTATTATCCTCAAAGCATTTGAAACCACTCTCCAGCCACAACTATGTATGTCATTTTGCAATGGGACCTCTTGAAGAAAAAACTTGAAAGGTCTTAGGATCAGCAATAAGTTTGTTACCTATCATTTCTTGATTGGAAAAATTGGTTCCTAAAGAAAAGAAATAATCATCCATCGACTCAATCCATATCTTCACATCTGCTGCAATGTCTATCCCTTCTCCATGAGACTCAGGTGCCTTAATTTGCTTGAGAAGGAAATTTTTCTCTTACATGTAAGGATTCGTGGGTGCATAAGGTGCCTGACAATCAATCCACACCACTTTGATTATTCTATTTAGGATATGTCTACAAACCATACATTAATCAATCTTGTAGCATTACAAATTTTTGCTTTGATACCAATTGTAATGTAATGTGCACGTTTTTAGTGGTCCCATCGAGAGACAAGTCTAAGAGACGCTGCCCGACACTCCCATGGAATGTCACGAGGTTGTTGCCTAGGGTTTCTTGAGTGTTGCATTGCAATGGAATGTTCCCACTAGGATCGACCTGAAACTTGGGTCCCTAGTGATCAAGATCTCCTAACAACATTCTAGCATTAGGTCCTAGACATCCTACTTTACGCAAAAATACCCAAGATAAAGCAGATCCATGTCGCACTTGGTTCAAAGAGAATGGGAAGCGAGAGGGATGCACTAGTCAACCTCTCTACCCATAGGGCATATTCCCATTCCGGTCCCCTAAAATGGCATGAATCAGGGTTCTAACCTAACAATTTCTAGGGGTCAACATCAGCAAAACCATGAGAAAGCCTCCTAGTTCTCTGGGCAAACCCATCGCGGGTTCCATCCACCTGATTCCCTCAATAGCTTTAGTTTTCTAATTAGGTCCTATCACATTTATGTGTGATATTTAAAATCAGCTTCCTTAATTAAGCCTTTTTAGGGAACAAGATTCGTTCGCGTAATTTACGGCACAAACACAAATACAGAGCAAGCAATCTTTTGACAAAAAAGTTCAAAAATTTTCCTTAACTTATCTTCATATTAATCTTTGTCTCCTACCCATACAGGAGAAATTGTGTATCCCTTCTATCCAATAGAAGTACTCGATCCAAATCACATGGCACCATAATTTCCATCCTTTATCTAGAATATGATCTTCCAACACCATAGATGTTGGGCTCATGGCACTCTTCAACTCCGTTCCAGACTAAGCAAGGGGTGTCTAGAGCTCCACCTGACCCTAAGCGACCTAGGAGAGAGACACAAATTCCGTGGTTGACCTTTTCACCACTTAATCTTTGGCCCGTGATTTGAGCAGTGCCCTCTTGGGTTGAAATGTGGTGCGACCTTGGAGATGATCCACCCACGCAAAATATCCTTCCTTAATTAATCCAATTAAGAATCAAGCACAATCAAGGCAATCATCCTAATATTATCTTCCAAGAAAACATTCCTTTATTTCCCCATGGCAGCTTGTCATTACTGACCCCTGCCATGCATTTACCATCAAACACAAGCACTTCGAATAATCATCCAAATCACATCCCAACAATCAATTTAATGCAAAGGCATTTAGGAGGTTATTTGATCAATCAACAAAACCAATGGTATCCTTTTTTAAACATTACAGGAATAGTCGTGATAACCTTTCCATTGTTAGAATATCAAGCTCCCGTTACTCTTCAATTAGTCTACTTATGTGTGTGACCGTTGTACACATGTGTGACATTCAATAAGTTGGTGTAGTTAGTGACTTAACCACATTTAGTCTTGGTTAGTCATACCTATGTGTGTAAGTCTTTTTCAGTGAGCATGATGGAAGAATAATGGAAGAAGAACAACAATGAGTTGAGGCTCATCTTCCGCTCCACTTTGTCTCTCTCTCTCTCTCTTCCAACATCGTATCAGAGTCTGAACGCCTGAAGCCTGAAGGCTTGGTAGTGGCCATTTGACATCAAGACATCAGATTTGAAGAAAACGTCATCAAAAGAGACTATGCATGCAGGCCAATTTTTTGCAAAAGCTATATCTTGCTAGAAAAATGGTTTTTGGAGAAATAGCTCACGTTGCCTGACCGTTTCAACGTGGTCTACAACTTTGTAGAATTTTTTTTTTCAAATTCCTCACAGATTTTGAGATATTTAGCACAGACCTATGCAGACTCGCTGTTTATTGTAGTAAATAGCAAGTGATTCCAGGGCAGTGGTGGCTCTCATCCTAACAATGTATATGCCCTTATTATCATGGATTTGAGCATGATATTGGAGTGTTAGATGCTCAATTTTGGAGCTTATTTATAGGCTGGAAACAGTGAACTAGTTGTTGTCCTGAATTTGGAAATAATATACCTACAGGGTTGAAGTATCTGTGATGCTTATTTGCTACAGACAAATGCTTGGATCATACTACTTGAGTGGTAGATGCTTTTTGGGATATTGTGAGTGCTGTAAATCCAAAGTTTGGACTGATTTGTTGATATTTATACCAGGATATTGACTAGTTATTGTCTGCAAGAAGGATACCTATCATCTTTACTTGACATACGTGCAAAATATTTTGACTAGTTGGACATGTATCAACTCCTACATAGAGCGGCAACTGAATGAGATGTTTTGAGATTGTTTTGAGATCCGAATACTCTTGTTTTAATGGAGAAAATACTAATGGTTATAGCAGTGGGATGGTTGTATTTGGTACTGCTACTTGCATACATTGCAAACATTGATACTTGTATGGACATAGTCTGTTGCTGGGATGTTTTGCCACTACCATAGAATGTTTTGAATTGATTTGAGCTTGGTTTATGCTCAGTTGACTATGTTTTTTCATTGTTGGAATATAGTTTATAGCAAGCAGGTTGTCAGGAAAATTGTCTTGAATTGCAGGAAACAGTCGTGAATAGTAGGAAACTGGTCTTGAACTGTAGGAAAAGGAGTTAGATACTTACAAGTTGTATACATCACTGAATACCTAAGTTGCAACTATGGAAAATGCTCAAGGCACTGACAATATCACTTAAAGTGTGGGAGAAAAGCTGGACAACAAAAATTTTGCTCTATGGAAGTTCCTTATGAAGAATTTTTTGGTTGAAAGAGGTTATTGGGACTTATGTACCGGTGATGAGGCTAAACCTCAGATACATGAAAGGAATCCGACAAATGATAAAAAAAGGGCTCATAAGCTATGGATGAGAGAGCATGCAAGGTATTACATTGGTTTTCCTTATGTATATCAGATGCTATGGTTGTATAGATTACTGGATGCAGTTCTCTAAAGGATGCATGGGACATACTCATGAAGAATTATGAAAATGTAACACATGCAAGAAAGATTCAGCTAAAGCAATAGTTCAGTAACATGTCTAGGAATGGTATAAGCATTTAGGCCTACACTACTGAGATCAAGAACATAGTGGATTAGCTTGCCACCATTGGATCTTCAGTGTCTGAGGATGATATGATTGTAGTGACATTGAATGGACTTGGAAAAGAGTATAAAGCATTTGACATGTCTATTTCTGTGAGAGTTGAATCCCCTAATTGGGATGAGCTGATTGCTTTGTTGCTACATGAGAAAGTTAATCTTGGCTTGAATACAGGTTTTGGTACGTCTCAAAGCAGAGACAATGTTCTTTACTCTAGCCAATGTGGTAGAGGTGGTAGAGGCTATGGCTCTTTTCAAGGTCAAGGAGACACTTGAAACACTTATGGATAGCAATATTAGAATGCCTGACATGGCACAAATACACAGGGCCAGCATGGATCTCTGGCGGCTTTAGAGGAAGGGGGAGATCACCCCATGGTAGAGGTGGTGGATGTGGCTCATGGCAGATAAGTCAAACAAAGATAAGGACTATCATTACTGATGTAGATATGGACACATTGCAAAGGATTGTTACAAGAAGTAGGGAGATATGAAGGCAAATGGCAAAAAGCATGGGTACTATGAATCTTCTAGTGGTTCTCATGATGAGCAGGTTGACAAATTGTTTGCCCCATGCAGCACGTGACTAAGAATGCATCTAGGCAGAACATAGATGAGAGATAGTACATTGATTCAAGGGCTTCAAATCATATGACACCCCATGGAGAATGGTTTGATGAGATGGTTGCAGGTTCACATGGTTATGTGTGTACTGGGTGTTAGATATGATCAATGCCCCACCCTCATTAGGTGCTACCAATGATCCATGGTGCTCAAAGTTGTAAGGCCCCCATTATGAGGAGAAGCCAAATGTGAGCCCGGACATTGGTTGAGTCCTAACTTGTATATCAGATGAGGTCTATGTGACCAGATGGAAAAAAGGTGACTGTTGTGGTCTAATCTTTGGGTTAGACAGAGTGGTTAAGCTGGTAGAAACTCGAGGCGCATTGCATCGAGTTGCAGTGTAAGGGAGTTAAAAGGGGCCCCTATTGTGGGGTCTGAGGGCCGCGGAAGGGAATATTCATTGGAATATTCCCTGGCCGACTAGTGGAGGCTCATATGGTAGGTCGGTCAGCATGCCGACCTAACGACCTTCGCGGGCTATAAAAGCTAAACCTCTTCGCAGCCATCTCTCACTCATCTTTCACCCAGTCAGAGTTGTTGTTCCAGCTAGCCTTAAGCTCTTCACCTATCTTCTGTCTAGATCGCCATCTAAGCTTCACACAGTGGAAGCGCAAGGGTGGACAGAGCCATCTTTGTATCAGTTGTTTGAAGTTAAAGAATTTACTGATTCTCCTCTTATCTATTGTGTACTCTCTATCTCTTTCTCAGATTCTGCTTGCTGTGCCGTGTAATATTTTACACTGGGGATGACACCCAACATGACATTTATCACACGAGAATTGTTCCATTGTTGATGCCTGATGGCAAGAAAAAGAGCTTGCATGATGTACTACATGTACCTACAATAACCAAGAATCTTTTGTTAGTTGGACGACAGATGGCAGAACAGAATCTGTAGAGATTTAATAGAGATGGACGCTTTGTTGAAAAACATGGTAATGGCTGCAAATTGATTGCTAAAGGCTGAAGAGATGGCAGAATGTTTACTCTTGATGCGTCAATTCCAAAATTGAAAGCAACCATATTTGCACATGATGATGGTGCTACACGAGATGTTGAGATATGGCATAAGCGGATTGGCCATGTGAATGTACAAAAGTTGAAATCTATGCAACAGAAAGAGATTGTGCTTGGACTACCTAAGTTTAAGTATCATGACATTTGACATGTATGTGTTGCATGTTAGTTTGGAAAGCAAGCAAGGTTTCCATTTATGAGACATGTACGGAATAGCTCGCGACCCTTGTAGTTGGTACATTCATATGTATGGGGTCCATCTCATAATGCTTCATTTGGTGGTGCTCGTTACTATGTATCCTTCATTGATGATTTCAGCAAAAGTATACTTGACTTTACATACTGAAACATAAGGATGATTTATTTGATGCATTCAAGGACTTCAAGAAGCATGCTAAAAATGAGTTGAGCTGTAAAATTTCATGTCTTAGATCAGATGGAGGTGGAGAATATGTCTCTAGTTACTTTGACAGGTACCTTGCTAAAAATGGGATCAGAAGATAGTTAATTTGCAGCTATAGATCGTAGAAAAATGGTGTAGCAGAAAGGAAAAATATGGTACTGATGAAATTGGCAAGAGCTATGCTAAATGAGAAGAGTTTGTCAAATGGTTATTGGGCTGAAGAAGTAGTGATTGTTGTCTATGTGATGAATAGAACCCCTACAGCACGGATTCATGATGTAACTCCATATGAGAGGTTGTATGGTCATAAGCCTGACATTTCACACCTGAAGGTATTTGGAAGCATTACACATGTTCATATTCCTGATGAAAAGAGGAAGAAATTGGATCCTATAGCTATCAAGAGTGTGTTCCTTGGTTATGCACAAGATCAAAAAGCTTACAAGTGTTATGTACTATCTACATATGAGACATTGATTAGCAGAGATATTGTTTTTGATGGGCTGGCATCGTGGTATGGTAATTCGATTGCATGGCTATTGATGGATCAATCAACACTAGTAATGCTAAAAATACACCTATAGTGAGTACATCTATGAGTGGTCCTACAAGTGATGGGTCACCTATAGTAAGTCCTTGGTTAGGACGCTTGTGGAGTTGTACTCCTACGTCCACTGACACAGATATTTCAGTGAGGGGGAGATTGGATAAGGGAAAATAAAAGATGCTTGAGGATGTGATAGGTCCACTTACAACAGGTTATGAGTCATCCAACAATGACAGTTTGGATAGTAAGTTGGGCATTCCATCTATTATGATGCCTGGAGCAAGGCATAGTCGTTATGTACTGCCTCATGAGAGGCAAGCTTAGAGTGAGCCACAATTATGGAGATTTGAGAGAGTCAAAAAACCAATTGATAGGTTTACATACACTGGTTATTCAGCCTACCATTATGCATATATGGCTTGTGTGACAGGTTACAAAGAACCTACAAAGTTTGATGATGCAGTTACAGATGATAACTGGTGTGCTGCCATGGATGAGGAGTATGCAGCCCTGGCTGAAAATGAGACATGGGAATTGGTTGAGTTGCCTAAAGGAAAAGTCCCCATTGGCTGAAAATGGGTTTACAAGGTTAAGTGCAAGTCAGATTGTTTGTTAGAACGCTATAAGGCCAAGCTGGTTGCAAAAGTGTATGCACAATAACATGGCCTTGACTATGAGGAGACTTTCAGTCCAGTGGCGAAAATGGGAATAGTCAGAACTTTCATTTCTATGGCAGCATGCAAAGGTTGGAAATTATGGAAAATGGATGTCAAGAATGCTTTCTTGAACTTGAGGAAGTATATATGGAGTAGCCTGAAGGCTATGTTCACACGAACTTTCCTACACATGTATATAAGTTGAAAAAGGCTTCATATGGACTGAAACATGCGCTTAGAGCATGGAATTCTTGGATCAGTAGTTATTTACAACAACATGGATTTAGATTGGGTGATGCAGATCACAGTCTATTCACGAAGAAGACAGATCATGGATATGTGTTTCTAGTGGTTTGTGTAGATGATCTTATCATCACTGGAGATGATGAAGAGGACATTGCTAAAATTAAATCATGTTGACAGGCTAAATTCAAAGTCAAAGACCTTGGTGAACTAAAGTATTTTCTTGGGATTGAGGTAGTCTCTACGCCTCAATGTATATGGCTGCTATAGAAGTAGTATGCTCATGACATGTTATAGAAGTATGGTATGGCTGAATGCAAGCCTATGGAGACACCTCTTGATTAGAGTGTCAAGCTGTAGATTGATGTTGGGAATGACATAGAGAATGTGACCATGTATCGATAGATGGTGGGCAGCTTGATATACTTGACTATTACTTGTCCTGACTTATGTTATGCAGTGGAGCTGATTAGTCAGTTCATGTAGAAGCCTTGCAAACCCCACATTTAGATGCAATCAAGAGGATCATGAGATATGTAAAGGGTACTATAGATTATGAGATGTTTTATGCATATGGAATTGGGTAGCAGTATCATCAGTTGGAAAAGTAAGAAATAGCCTACTATTGCATTGTCTAGTATAGAAGCTGAGTATAGAGGAGCTGCCTTAGTGGCTTGCGAAGTAGTTTGGTTGATGAAACTACTGAAAGACTTGGGAATATAGCTGGAAAGCAGAGTGAGATTGCATTGTGATAACCTCAGTAGTGTTGTGCTGGCTAGCAATCCTATCTACCATGCTAGGTCCAAACATATTGAGGTTCACTACCATTTCATCAGAGAAATGGTTCTTACAAGGTAGATTGACTTGATTCATGTGAAGACTGAAGACTAGGTAGCAGATATATTTACCAAGTCTCTTGGTAAAGAAAAGTTCATATACTTTAGACAACCACTTGGAGTTTATTAGATGGTTTGAGCTTGAGGGTAAGTGTTAGAATATCAAGCTTTTGTTACTCTTCAATCAGTCTATCTTTATGTGTGTGACCAACATTAGCTGGATATAGTTGTACACGTGTGTGAAATTCAATAAGTTGGTGTAGTCAGTGACTTAACCACAATTAGTCTTGGTTAGTCATACCTATGTGTGTAAGTATTTTTAGTGAGTATGATGGAACCCCTCTCTTCCAACATCCATTGCGTATTTTCACTTTCCTTTGGGATCAAAGAGCAATACTATGCAAAATTTTAATTAACACTCCCTTTCTTCGGCTAAGGCATATGTTACGGTTTCAAACACTATCCAAGACATAAGTTCTATTAATCACTTACATTGATTGATAAACCAGCCTTCTTCTTGACAAGTCGATTGACTCGGGCTTTCCTAACCCCTTGAGCTCTCTACTTGCCTTTGAGGCCCAAAGTTGTTGTTTGTATCTAGCCCAATCCCCAAATTTGGATTGATAAATGTAGTGGTTATTGGACGGATCCCAAGGCATCTTAGACTCTAATCCTTTTGATCATTGTCTATACTGGCTAGGTACAATGTCAAGATTCCCAATCTATCAAACATGAGCTATTAGCAAGAGCTTGGGCAAAGGTATAGAGCTTCAGAAATGATTCTCGTCTAGGCTAAGTTACTTGCCAAGCAATCCTTTAGGCATGCAAGTTTGCAACATATAACTTCAAAGTGACGAAAATACACCTATTATTGCGAGGACGGGAAGTTGACAATGCTTGAAGCCTTATATGTTGTTTATGAATTCATCGCATAGCATCTAAATACAATTAAATTCTCTGGATACTCGCATTTGGAGAATCCAATCCTTTGAATACTTGCAATGCAGTTTATCCTTTTCAATGTCCTATTCTCGTGTGGGGATCAAAGTAAGCATTCATCAATTTGGAAATCCATTACTTATGACTAGTATTGCAGTTGGATAGGCGGTGATGCCCTTACTTGAGGCTTTCGTTGCAGGATTGCCATCTGAGTGTGACATTTTCTACCTGGGGGCCATTCTCGATCTTTGTCTCCCCTAGATGTGAATCACAAAATACTTCCACACCTTTTCCTTGATTAGCGGGGGTCAATAGGGGAGAGAATTGATCTTGCGAGTGGAGGATAATCTTGCGAGACATGGTATAAATTTGTTGCCAATGGGGGAAGAAAGGATGTGTGTGGACACCCTCTAAAGAGGGGAAAAGAATGAGATTCTTTAGAGGGTCTCTCTCTCCCTCTCTCTCTCCCTCTTCTTCTTCTTCTTCTTCTTCTTCTTCTTCTTCTTCTTCTTCTTCTTCTTCTTCTTCTTCTTCTTCTTCTTCTTCTCACTTCTCTTTCTTCTTCCTCTTCTCTCTCTCTCCCTCCCTCTCTCTCTCTCTCAGCCCATGACATGGCCTCCTTGTGATGGGGAAGAGAGGAAGAAGGGGATCCCAATTGGAGCGCGGGGCGGGGGGGGGGGGTATAGTGGGAAAGGGGGGGTATTATTGGGGGGTTGTGTGGGGAGGAGGTGGAGTGGTGCAACCACTGATCCTTTTTGCATGGCAGACTAGTTGAAAGAGAAGGGTAGTAGGCCTATGGCCTCCCTCCTCCATCATCGTCATCATCACCTACTTCTCCCACTTCCTTGTCATCATCACATTCTCCCTCTTTGACGTCTCCTTCTCCTCCACATCATCACATCCTTCCCTCCCTTGAAGCTATCATCATTGCCATCCTCCTTCCTTCCCCTCCATTTCATCCGCTGATAGTGCCGTCTTCTCCTTCCTTCCCCCAGTCACCTTTATGGTGATGACAAGGGAGAAGGAAAAAAAATTCAATTAATTTTAAATTGTTGGGGGTGTTTCCCATGTAGAGAGTAGGTGGTTGAAATATTACACTTCATCAACCATAGTTGAAGCATTGGGGCAGCAACAATGGAGTTCATAGGAGAAGACTATGAAGCTTGGAGCTTATGCTATATTGAAGCATACTTAAATTGGGACTTCTTTGGATCTTTTGAAGCTGAAGACATGCCATCTTTGTGAGATGTATCTACATCAACTACACTCTTCACTTACAATCATAAGAGCTATTGAAAAAAAGGAAAAATGTATGACAACATAGTGCAATGCAATTGGCAAATTGGGAAAAAGCTATGATGAGCAAGATGTATGCTACTTGTGGCATTTGTAACTTGGGTTAGTAATAAAGAGTTGGAACAAGGTATGCAAACAAGGTTCCATTGATTGGATTCTTATTTTGCAGTTTACAGTGGGATTATTCAATCCTTTGGTTACTTGCAAGAGGTTATTCTCAATTTTGCATATGTATGGAGTTCCTTTGCAGGTCCACATAGGCTGTATATGTATGAAATTGATGGTACAAGTCATTTTTTCTTCTGTTGTACACCCAAGACAGGACGTCACCTATGGCCAAAAATAAAAGAAAGGAACCCATTTTTTCTTCTGTTGTACACCTAGGACAGGATGTCACCTATGGCCAAAAATAAAAGAAAGGAACCCATTATGGATACCATCAGTGAAGGTTAAAGGGACTATCAACTGGATAAAGAGCATGAAGTTTCACAAGAGGCTATTTACCATTTGGTTGGCCAGGATATGATGGGAGCAATGGTGCAAAGATCAAGGTATTTCAGAAGTTGGTGTCACTTTGGCTAAGTTGAAAGATGCTGTACGTAGATGATACCTTTCGCCAACCCACCAAAATTTGAAGATGAATGAATTATTCAAGCTCAAGTAGCTGGAATTAACCCTGGAATCTTACTACTCAAAGTTTGTAACCCTACTAAAATATGCACCACCTATGGATATTGCATGACAAGTATCCAAGTTTTGCATGGTTTGAATACTCCTATGAACCAGCATCTTGAAGAAATGTGTCCAATAGACTTGAAAGATGCATTACTTCAAACAAAGCCAATTGTCCAAGAAATTAAATCGGGAAATTGTGACAAAGATGATTCCCAAGATCAGAACAAGAAATGCCATACATGCGGAGAGATAGGGTACATCCGTAGGAGATGTCTCTCCCATCAATGCTTCCATTGCAATGAGCTAGGACATGTCCAGGAAGATTGCCATGCCGGAAGATATTGCACCTCCAAGGAAAAGAAGCTACATAGGCACAATATATGGATATATAGAGGAATTAGATGAAGACAAATACCTATAACCTACTACACCTCTTCAAGATAGTTAGAAATCCTAGAAATTTTGCATACATGTAATACAACTTATATCGAGAATAAATCCTACTCTTATGCCTATGGTTAATTGCAATAATATGAGTTGCACTACTTGAGTCATTAAGGGTAGCACAACGGACGCATGGTGGGTCCGAACCCACAATCGTTAAGCCCGATTAATGCTTGCCTTCCCCAGTTCTTTCGAGATGAGGACTTCTCGAGTTCTCTAAGGAGGAGAGGATGTAATATTTCACCCCCCCACTCTTTGCTATGTGCGAACCCCCCTAGCAAATAAAAATTAATTTATTTTTTCTCCCTGATCCCTTGCTATCACTGAATAAGTGAGTGGGGGAAAGGAAGGAGAAGATGGTGCCATCAACAGATGACCTGGAGGGGAAGGAAGAAGGAGGACGGCAACAATGATAGCTTCAAGGGAGGGAAGGAGGCGATGATGTGGAGGAGAAGGAGACAAAGAGGGAGAACGCCGTGATGATGACGAGGTGGGAGAAGTAGGTGATGATGATGATGATGGAGGAGGGATGCCATGGGCCTGCTACCCCCCTCTTGACCAGTCCATCATGAAAAAGGGATGGGTGGTGGCACCACTCCACCTCCTCCCCAAACAACCCCCCAATAATACCCCCCCTTTCCACTATAAACACCCCCTTCCCCCCCGATTGCAATTGGGGACCCCTTCTTTCTCTCTTCCCGATTGCAAGGAGGCCATGTCACGTGGAGAGAGAGAGAGAGAGAGAGAGAGAGAGAGAGAGAGAGAGAGAGAGAGAGAGAGAGAGAGAGAGAGAGAGAGAGAGAGAGAGAGAGAGAGAGAGAGAGAGAGAGAGAGAGAGAGAGAGAGAGAGAGAGAGAGAGAGAGAGAGAGAGAGAGAGAGAGAGAGAGAGAGAGAGAATAGGAAGAAGAAAGAGAAGTGAGAAGAGAGAAGAAGAAGAGGGAGGGAGAGAGAGAGGGGGAGAGATAGACTCTCTAAAGGATCTCATTCTTTTCCCCTCTTTATAGGGTGTCCACACACATCCTTTCTTCCCCCATTGGCCACAAATTTATGCCCTATCTTGCAAGATTATCCTCCACTTGCAAGCTCAATTCTCTCCCCAATTGACCCCTGCTAATCAAGGAAAAGGAATGGAAGTCTTGTATGATTCACGTCCAAGTGAGACAAAGATTGGGAATGGCCCTTAGGAAGAAAATGTAACACGCGAATGGCAATCCCATAACAAAAGCCTCGAGCAAGGGGATCACCGCCTATTCAACTATGGTACCAGTCGTAAGTAACATATTTCCAAATTGATGTGAATGCTTGCTTTGATTCCCGCACAAGAATAGGATATTGAAAATGATAAATTGCATTGCAAGTATTCAAAGGATTGAATTCCCCAAATGCAAGTATCTAGAAAAGTTAATTTTATTTAGATGCTATGCGATGAATTCATAAATAACATATAAGGCTTCAAGCATTGTCAACTTCCCATCCTCGCAATAGTAGGTGCGTTTTCATCACCTTCAAGGTATATGTTGCAAACTTGCATGCTTGAAGGATTGCTTGGAAAGCAACTTAGCCTAAAAGAGAATCATTTTCGAAGCTCTAGACCTTTTCCCAGGCTCTTGCTAATAGCTCACATTTGATAGATTGGGAATCTTGACATTGTACCTAGCTAGTACATACAATGATCATAAGGATTAAAGTCAATGATGCCTTGGGATCCATCCAATAACCAATACGTTTATCAATCCAAATTTGGGGATTGGGCTAGATACAAACAACAACTCCTCGGGCCTCAAAGGCAATCAAAGAGCTCAAGGGGTTAGGAAAGCCCGAGTCAAGGGAAAGACGGATGCTTTTGTACTTGTCAGGAAGAAGGTTGCGTTATTGATTAATGTAAGTGATTAATAGAACTTATGTCTTGTGCAGTGTTTGAAATCGTAACATATGCCTTAGCTGAAGGAAGGAAGTGTTAATTAAAATTTTGCATAGTATCGCTCTTTGATCCCAAAGGGGAGAGCAAATACATGATGGAAAGGTTATCATGTCTATTCCTGCAATGTTTGGAAAAGGATACCATTGGTTTTGTTGATTGATCAAATAACCTCCTAAATGATTTTGCATTAAACTAATTGTTGGGATTTTATTTGGATGATTATTCCAAGTGCTTGTGTTTGATGGTAAATGCATGGCAAGGGTTAGTAATGACAAGTTGCTATGGGAAAATAAAGTAATGTTTTCTTGGACGATGATATTAGGATGATTGCCTAGATTGTGCTTGATTCTTAATTGGATTAATTAAGGAAGGATATTTTGCATAGGTGGATTATCTCCAAGGTCGCATTGTGTTTCAACCCAAGAGGGCATTCATCGATTCACAGGCCAAAGGTCGAGTGGTGAGAAGGCCAACCACGAAATTTGTGTCTCTCTCTTTGGTCGCTTGGGGTTAGGTGGAGCTCTAGACACCCCTTGCTTAGTTCGAAATGGATTTAAGGACTACCATGAGCCCAATGTCTATGGCATTGGAAGATCCTATTCTAGATCAAGGATGGAAATTATGGTGCCATGTGATTTGGACTGGGTACTTCTGTTGGATGGAAGGGATACATAATTTCTCTTGTATGGGCAAGAGATGAAGATTAATGTGAAGATAAGTTAAGGAATTTCTTTGAACTTGTTCATCAAAGGATTGCTTGCTCTATATTTGTATTTGTGTCGTAAATTACAAGAATAAACCCTATTCCCTAAAAAGGCTTAAATAAGGAAGTTGATTTTTCAATGTCGCACATAAATGTGATATGACCTAATTAGAAAACTAAAGCTATCAAGGGAAGTAGGTGGGCAGAACCCCCGATGGGTTTGTCCTACGGTAGGGTGGTCCCAGAGAACTGGGAGGCTTCTCACAAGGTTTTGCCAATGTCTACCCCTAGAAATTGCTAGGTTAGAACCCCGATTCATGCCATTCAAGGGACTGGAATGGGACTATGCCCTATGGGTAGAGAGGTTGACTAGCGCATCCCTCTCAATTCCCATTCTCTTTGAACCAAGTGTGGCATGGATTTTCTTTCGGCTTACGTATCTCTGCATAAAGTAGGATGTCAAGGACCCGCGATGTTAGAATGCTGTTAGGAGATCTTAATCACTAGGGACCCAAGTTTCAGGTCAATCCTTCCCAAAGATTCTTCAATGTTGCTTCAATCCTAGCTTCCATATACCAATATTTTCCCAAAGATTCTTCAATGTTGCTTCAATCCTAGCTTCCATATACCAATATTTTCCCAAAGATTCTTCAATGTTGTCAATAAATTGAAGCAACATACATAAGCAAGCTCGAGGAGTGATTTTCCACCAAGACTCCTCTAAATTGCTTCAAGTAAAATGAGATTCTTTGTTGCTGTCCAAAATATCAAGAATAGGGTTTCATGGGAGAGAGAAGAGTCCAATAATAGGAAGAAATCTTGCCTAAGATTGAAGAAGGACACTTGCCAATGAGTTTTGAAGCTTCAAACATGGAACATTTGTTCAATAGAGCTCATTTCTCTTCAAAGATATGGCAGATTCCAGACCAGGCACAATTCACGTTGCTGCCTTCCATGTGATGAAAAGGGGAAGAAGAAGGTTGAGTACATCAAATTACTACTGTACATGAAGTTGAAGAGGTAAGGAACAAGGATATGGAGTCCATTGGCATTGTGGAGAGCATGGGAAAGAGATGAATCCAGTCTTTGGCCATGGATTCTTGAGGCCAACTTCAAAGGAAATGGAAGAAACCCCTGTTCTTGAAAAGTAACTCAAGTTTAACCTATACTAAGTCATGTAACCTTCATTTTCTCCATATCTCTTCATTTTTGGGCCAAAACTAAGCCACCACCTGCTAAAATTGACTGGAGCCTACCATTAACCACTGGTTCATGCCAAGAACCTCCATCTTAGTCATGGTTTATGGCAAATCTTCATGTCATACCATGGTTATGGAAAAACTAACTGCTGTGACTAATTTTTAACTGTGGTTTTCACTCTTTAGTCATTGCAACTAGATCTAATGCATAAAAATGACTTTTGATCAGATCTAAACTAATGCTCTGATACCAATGTAAAGAAGGATTAATCTAACAATGGAAATGAATATGAAATTAAAATATTCTAAGCTACACATAACAAGAAATGAACCAAACTGAGAAACAAGCATGGCCATGCCATGGAACATCTTCTATTACCATAGCACAATGTAACCATGAGCTGTAAAATAAGTACAAGAAGATGAAAGACAAGAAGGATAAAATTGTAATAGTGCCAAAGAATGATGCTACGTTAGCACTTCTTGCCTTTTTATACTAAACCCTAAAGCTCTCATCTCTCTTATTTGAGTATTTACAGGGTTTATAATTGAAATATGCTTCAACTCTCAAGTTAATAATTTGCTTCATTACAGCATGGGTGAAGGAAAAATGTAAATAGGAAGGGAATAGGGAAAGAGGACCTAGGCTAAAATGGCTGGTCATGTAAAAAAGAAATGGGCGCACAAGGATGAGATAGGGAATGTATAAAAGGCAAAAAGTGAATGAAGAAGCTCATTCTTGTGTGTGGCCAAAACTAGCTCTCTTCTTCTTCTTGCTTGTGATTGTGCTTCATAAAGGGAGTATGAGCAAGTGATTATGTGAGGGTGAGGGACCGTGGTGGAGAAAGCAAGGCAATTGAAGGGCATTCAATCTTCTTTACAAGTAAGTTTTTTGGTTTTTAAGATTTAGGTGAGTAGGTTGGTGCTTGCTTTGTGCTTTGGATGCATTAAGGTAGGAAGAAACAAGGAAAAGAATGAAAACAAATAGTAGGGTATACATATATATATATATATATATATATATATATACATATACATATATATATATATATATATATACATACATATATACATATATACATATACATACATATATATATATATATATATACAAGGAAGGAGCATAGATTTGCTTCATTGATTCGTATTCCCGCATATTTGAGCCCTATAGGTATGCTTTGAGAGCCATTTGATGCTTATTGATCATAGTTAGGACCCTAATTGCAATATTAGAGTAGATTCTTGGAGTATTTAATCAATTTTGTATTGCTTTGGACCCCTAGTATTGCAGTCCAATGCTGCCTACATACTTGGATGGCCTTGACTGACTCAAATAGTCCAAATCATAGTCCATTCAAAGGAAGACAATAAAAACATTTGAGTTTGAGACTTGGACTCAAACCCGCGAACCTCATTTGGTCTCAAACAGCCAAGGCATCATGCTTGGACTGCCACACATTTGGTTGAGGCATCACACTCGGATGGCCATGCATTTAGTCGAGGCATCACCCTCGAATGGGGATGCAATTCGAACTTGTGACTTGGACTCGGACATCCAAGTCTATAACTTAGACACTGCAACTTGGATATTGCAACTTAGACAAGTATACAGAACAACATTTCTGGCATATTAAACCTAGCAGGCTGAGTCCAAGAAAGGCAACATGCTTGTAGATCTCAACATGCATAGAATGACTCATAGAGCTAACAGACTCAAGAATTGTGACCTAACATTCCAAAAATTATTGCGGTCACTGGCCATTAGTCGCTTATCCCAGTAGAGACTTGAATTAGCTAACTAATCCTATTATCCCTCAGGCCATGCATCTAGAACATAGTAGAGACCAAAAATGGACCATCAAGGGTGGTAGTAACCCTACAAAGAAGCTCTAATAAGTTGAAACTGATTGGAAAGAGTGTGATATGCATTGCTTCCATTGAACTTGCACACCACATTACTTAAACACTTGGAGTATACCAAAAAAGTAGAAAGCTTGATTTTGCACAATGCACATCGATAAGCACCTCTCAAGTGTCTGAGTGTATGTAACAGTGAGGGTTGTTTTGAATAACAATGAACTCACACAAGATAACATAAATCAACAAACCCACTATTAAGAGGAGACCCCCATACGCTAGATGAGTGACAACGAGAACCAATCATTGAAGATTGAGACGCTTGAGTCATCGAGTTGCATAGAGAGCAACAAAGACTGACACGATTAGGGATGCAACTTTACCATATTTGATCAACCTAATCAATACCCTAGTTTCTCAAGAAACCCCCAACACTTCAAGAACTAGCACTAACCCTAGAGTTAATGAACTCGACTTGGGAAAATTCCCCACCGATATCGAGTAGCTTGTAAACTAGTATGAATCAAAATTGTGCATCATGGTAGATTGGCCAAGGAGATCATAGCGAATCTCAAGGAAGAGAGAAAGTTAGCAAGAAAAGTATTGCAAAGCATAGCTACCTATAACTAAGAGCAGTGAGCTCAGAAGCTCAGCCAAGTTATAGAAATGCATGAGGTCCAATGCGTCTTGGCTCTCAACAATAGAACTAGGGCAGGACCAAATGTTGAGAGGAAGAGAGCAAAGTGACTCTTAGATAATACAATTGTAGAGCAAAGTAGAGTAGCCCTAGAAACTACATTGCTATCGGGGCTAGGAATCACCCCAAACTCTAAGAGCCAAACCAAGATACCTGCGGTTGCTAGACAACTCGATAAGTATCATCGTGTCAATGACCTGTATAGCTTTGTAGAGTAGTTTGAGCAACTTTGCGTGGAAAACAACACAGACCTTGATCAACATGCACAAACTTTTGGAGTTTGCCCAAGAGACAAAGGATGGATGTGGTCTACTAGCCTAGATAATTTTGAATGCAATAATTTTGATAACCTCAAGAATCTATTCATCAAGAGATTCTCTGAGAGAGGTGGGATACTTCGACAACCTCATTATCATGTTAATGAATGTTAGACAAAGGGACAAGGAGGATATTTGATACTACATCACTCATGTGTGGAATCTCTTTAAGAGAACCCCAATGACGGCAAAATGAAATAACAAAAAAGTGGTCTCCACTGTATTAAAAAAATTGAATCCAAAGTGAAGAGCTTTACAATGCCTTGGTGAGCAACTCGAAGCTGTAGAGGGATGTGCTAGCTAGGGTCTTTGAAGAAGCCAAATGTGTAGATGACTTGCTCAAGGAGAGAAGCTCAAGAGCCACAATGTAAAATCTCCGCACAATAAAAGTTAGTTGGTTAGTTCGAAAGTTAGTTAGTCAATTAATAAGTTAGTAAGATTACTAACTAAAGACTAACTAAGGTAAAAACTAACTAATATTAATTAATAATAATTTTTATTTAATTTAAAATATTTTATTTAGAAAAATCAAGAGTCGTAAATTTGATATTTTTCTCGGATTAGCAAGGACCATAGCTACCCTTCACGTAAATTACAACGTGAACGAAACTTATGAGTTATATTAATCACTAGGATAATGTGTATAGTTTAGATGGTCCAAAAATATTAGATTTTGGGCAAAACTAGTATATTTTAGATATTTTAGATATTATCCTAAAAAAAGATATGGAGATTTTTAGAAGTGGATGTCATTTAAAAGAAAAGACAAGTGATATTTTGGTTAGTTTGGAGATTTTATAAAAAGAAAAAAATAAAGAGAGGATTTGCGAAATCGCGCACACCGCGATCGCAGTACACAGGTAGTGGATAGCACTTTGAACAGGAAAAAGAAGAAGGAGTGAACTAAGAGCTTTTTAAGCAAGTGACTTGGGGTTTTACCCCCCTTTCGGAGCCAATGGAACCATCAGATTTATGATCTGAGCATCAGATCACTGATCTTTCCAAGATCCCCCTCCACAAAGAACTCCACTTCTCAACCACAAGCCCTCTTCTCTAATTCACTATAAATATGAGGCATGGGAGAGGCATAAGAAGGATAAGGAGACCCTGAAAGGCTGCAAGAGAGAGGGAGAGAGAGAGAGTATATCTCGCCAAGAGATTGTGAGTGAGAGCTTGAGAGAGAGAGAGAGAGAGAGAGAGAGAGAGAGAGAGAGAGAGAGAGAGAGAGAGAGAAGAGTCACCCCGAGAGGCTGCAAGGAAGAGAATTAGCTCAATTCCCTTTATCTCAATCCTCGACTTAACCATCTTTTCTTACGCTCTCCTATCTTGAATCTATTCTACCTTCTTAATCTCTTGAATCTACGTGCGGTCGATGGCCTCCAAGCGAAGAATGTCGCGTGTGGATGACAATCCTGCAACCAGCAACAAGGCTTCGGGCAAAGGCATCACTGTTAATCCAACTGTGATTCTGGTCGTAAGTAATGTATTTTCAAATTGATAGATGCTTGCTTTGATTCTCGTACGAGATACGTTAGGCTCCATACTATTGCACGAGAATAGGTCATGGAAAAGGATACATTTCATCTCACCTACTCGGAAGATGGAGTTTGTGAAATGCATATATCAAGGGAAGATAATTGCACCTAGGTACATATGACTTATTTGCTAGTAGAGCAATTACAAGGAAGAATTTAGTCAAGCATTATGAATGCCATAGTCATCAAAAGAACGACATTAAAATATTGTGCACACAAGCGCTAGATTAAAGTATAGACAAGGGTTATAAATAGCATAATTGCTAAAAGAATATGACATTAAGAATTATGAATGGAGAAGTACTAGTTTAAAGTCTAGATGCTTCAAAAGTACTTAGCCTAAGAACCCAAATATTAAGAAAAACTAGATTCTAGTTCAATGCATGGCCTGTTGGAGTCTAATTACTTGAGATCACCTCGCACTTATCTTATCAAGTATTTATATGTTATGCCTATAACATGTTTGATATATGAGAATAATTTTCTAGTTGCCTCATGACTTGACTAAGAGCTAGTACAAGAAATTAATCATAAGGGTTAAAACTAAGATATCTTGAGATCCGTCGGATAACGATGACTTTTGCTAATCCAAATTCAGGGTTGGGTTATCAATCAAGGTAAGTGACCTATAGAACTTACATCATGAATAGTGTTTGAACCCTTAACATATGCCCTAGCCAAAGGAAGGAAGTGTTGAGAACATTTTTGCATAATATTGCTCTTAGATCCCAAGGGGGAGAGCAATTATGCAATGGAAAATATTATTTCATCTACTCTTGCATTGTTTTGGAAAGAATGCAATTGGTTTTGTTGGTTAATCAAACAATATCCTAAATGCTTTTACATTCAATTGGTTGTTAGCTGTTGTTTGGATGATTATTCCAAGTGCTTGTGATTTATGGTAAATGCATGGCAAGGGTCTGTGATGACAAGTGGCCATGGGAATAAAGGAATGTTTTCTTGGAAAATGATATTAGGATGAATGCCTTGTTTGTGCTTGATTCTTAAAGGATTTAATTAAGGAAGGATATATTGTACGGGTGGATCACCTCCATGGTCGCACCGCGTATTAACCCGAGAGGGCACTGGTCGATTCATGGGCCGAAGGTCGAGTGGTGAAAAGGCCAACCACGGGAATGATGTTTTGCTCCTAGACAGCTTGCGGGTCAGTTGGAGCTCTGGACACCCCTTGCTAGGTCTAGAATGGAGTTGAAGACCTCCGTGGCCCCCAACATCTGGGCATGTTGGGAGATCCTATTCTAGATAAAGGATTGAGTTTGTGGTGCCATGTGAATTGGACTAGTTACTTCTGCAGGGCAAAAGGGATACTTCTGTTGGACAGAAGCGAAACATAATTTCTCCTGTATGGGCAGGAGACAAAGATTAACTTGAAGATAAGTTAAGGAACTTGTTTGAACTTGTTTGCTTTGCTCTATTTTTGTATATGTGCTATAAGTTATGTGAACGAACTCTGTCCCCCTAAAAGGCTTAATTAATGAAGCTGACTTTAAGTGTCACACATAAATGTGGTAGGACTTAGTTAGAAAACTAAACCTATTAAGGGAAGTGGGTGGGCGAAACCCCCGACGGGTTCATCCTACGGTAGGGTGGTCCTAGAGAACTAGGAGGCTTTCTCATAAGTTTTTTTATCGTCATTCGTTCTTTAGGTATTGTTAGGTTAGAACCCGATTCATGCCGTTTTAGGGGACTGAAATGAGACTATGCCCTATGGGCAGAGAGGTTGAGCAGCGCATCCCTCTCGTTTCCCATTCTCTTTGAACCAAGTGCGGCATGTGTCTGCTTCGGATTGGGTATCTTTGCGTAAAGCAGGATGTCCAAAACCCGACGCTAGAATGCTAACAGGAGACCTTGACAACTAGAAACCCGAATTTCAGGTCGATTCTAGTGGGTTCGGTCATGAACATTCCGTTGTGAGGCAGATTCGGGAAACCCTAGGCGACAAAACTCGAAACATTCCCTGGGAGTGCTAAGCAACGGCGCTTAGATTTGTTTCTCGATAGACCGCTAAAAGAGTGCCTGGAAAGCCGATGGGCGGGCACCTCACACACAACTCAAGATAACACTGGCTCTAGATCCTCAAAGAGCATCCAATCAGAGCACAAAGGATAAGAAAAGAGTGTGATTAGAGCCTAGGATTTGCGGCCAAAATGAACTTACATGCAATGTGTGCATTGTAAAGGAAAGCACCTTCCAGTCGAGTACCTAGATCCTAGATCAAGACCATATGCTAATTATTACCTAGGGAATAGGCTACCAAACTTCAAAAGAGGAGCTCCATTAGCTCTCCTAGAACCCAATGACTCAAAGCTAGCCATCCCTAGGATGGATATCAACCCTACAAGGATACCGAGACCACTTGGACTCATTATGACCCATCCACTAAGTGACACTCTGATACATTACATAGAGAAGTGTATGTAAACCCTTACATAGACAAGGCTGACCTGAGATGTCTAGGGTGTGGGATCACACACTTGTACGTCGAGTGCCCTAGGAAGAGAACCTCCACTATTTGGGCAATCATGACATCCATATCATTGGTGTGTTTAAAGTTGAGGCACTTAGGTCATGCTGATTTTATTGAATGTCATGACCCAAGCACAAACTAAGTAGGCCGATAATTCATTACCTAGACCTAGCAACCTTGACACAACTTCAATAGAGAAGAAGAAGAGCTGTAGAAGAAGGAAAAAGAGGGTTGAGGTGAAGGTTATGCTCAAGACAGATAGTTTTACCATATTACCCAAGGGGATGTAAGTTATAGACATAGAAATGGAAACATATGCTCCAAAGACAACAAAAAAGGGGAGTGCCAAGATTGGGGAGTGGGTGAGAGAATCCCAAGAGCACCTAAAGGATGCTAAACCCATCATTGAAGACAAGTTCAATGAGCTCTCTAGCGTGAGCACACTAGTCTTGTGTATGTGTGTAAGATCGAGAGATGCATCCACACACCTTGTAGCACCACATAGACAAAGCCTAGATGCCATAGGTAGGTAGATTGCCTGAAATCACTGGCCAAAGAGCATAGAGACTAATGAAAAAAAGTTCTTGACAATTTGCTCATAACATTGATATTAGTCCCCTTGAGACTCTACCTCTGGGAGATTTTCTTAGGCAAAACCCAACACTATGGCAAGTGTTGAAGTAGTGGGTAGAAGGACCTGACGAGCTTGGATTGACGTGCCTAGCCACGATGAAGTAATACATATATCAAGCTAAACTCAGTGCCTAAGTCCTTGCACATAAACATCTTTTGGGAAGGCACAAAAATGCATGTACTCTTACCTGTTGTATCATTAGGAGATGCCACAAGAAAGGGGATCGTAGATATGGGAGCAGGAGTCAATGTGCTTAGCCATACAGTCTTGCAGGCTTGGGGTAACCCGCCTGTGGGGACTGCAAGGTTTAATGTCACACTAGCTAACAAAATGAAGGTTAGACCATTTGGATTACTAAAAGATTAGCCCTTGAAGATAGCAAGAGTTTAATTCCTAATGAACTTCATATTCATGAAGGGAGTGGACTATGACATCCTACTAGGCCAACCCTAGATGCGAAATGCACAAGTGATAGAAGATTGGGGTAACGGTCTAATATTCTTAGGCAACAAATGAGAAGTTGTAAGAGTCAAGATGGATACTTGGAAGACCATGCCAATCAACCTAGATGCCATCTTTGCCATCTTGAAAGGAGGCTCACAAGTCAGAAATTCCTATGAGCCACTAATGAAGTATATCTCTTGCCCCAAGGATAAGCAGGATTGGGTGCATGTGCTAGGCACCACCAATCTACCATTCTCAAATGATGAGAAGGATTGTAAGTAGTATGCAAGGACAACCAATGGGTCCCACAAAGCCACACCATCTTAGTTGCCAAAGAGTAGGACCATACCATTAGTACCACTCTGCATGATGGTCAAGAGCTCTAGTAGTCGACCAACACCTGTCCCTTTCCACATTGCATCCAACATATTCAAACTCAAAGAGATTCTTGAACACTTAATAAGTGAGCTAGCTAGTAACCCAGCTCCCAATCTCAAACCCCTCAAGGACCTCATGGAGGAGCCAAAGTGGCAGTGAACCAAAGTACATGACTTGAACCTATTGTACAATTGGGCACTAATCACAAATTAAAAGAAGGCTGAGAGTGGAATTCTAAGAAATTATGAGCATTCAAAATATGACGATTTGGATGATGAGTACGAAGAAAGCTACTCTAAAAATGAGAAAAGTGAGAAAGAGGCTGAGAAAGTAGAGTACAATATAGATGGTTGAGTGATTGAATAGATACAAGTAGACTACCCTCCAACACATCTTATGCATGAGCCTCCAATGCTAGAACCAGCGATGAATGTAAGAGTCGCCACCATCACTAAGATAGAGGAAAAGGACAAGGAAGCAATAACACTTGCCTACCTGTGCATATCGATCACTACCCAGAAGACATGTGCCTTTGATGCACTCATTGATGAGAGAGTTGACTGTAATATTCTTACACACCACCATTGGTCAGTGTCCTAGTTGCAGTCTACTAACACAAAAATAAGCCCATTTGGGGGGGAATCTTACTCATTGTTTTGAATGTGCAAAGTAGCAGTCTCTGTCAAGACTAAAAGCCTACCAATGATCTTCTACATATTGCATAATACTAAGGCTTTCGGTAAGGAAACAATGCTAGGAGATGTGCATTCAAAAATAAGTACAGTATGATTTTATGACTCACAACATATTCACCTTGCCATTGGCAATGTTTGAATAGTGATGGCTTTTAGCAAGGTCATTTGAGCTCCATCTAAGCCCACAATGCAACTAATAGAGGAACCTAGTGCCAAGCCTAAGGAGGGGGGTCATGACTTGTCTCACCCCACCAAAGCAAATTGGTCGCAAACCCTAGTAGACACACACAAGACCACTAAGCAGCATCTCAAATGGATATCCAAACGACAGCTGCCACCATCTAGGAGCCAACCTGCATGAACTCATAATCCCAAAACTGTTGAGAAACTCGAATCTAGAGCTATGCTAGCTATGGTGGACAGAGGTTATACACATAAAACATGACTGAGATAAAGGATTGTAACTCAAGTGAATTAGGTTCCAAGATATATTAACTTGGACTCATAAACACAATCTTGAGTGTCACAAAATGATGGTACCTTACATTGAAAAATAGAGCCAAGTACATGCTTATATAGCTTTTGGATGGTTCCACTCCCCCTCACTATGCTTATGGGATTTATGACCTCTCTTTCTAGAGCATACATCTTTGTCTATCTTCTAGCCTCTTCAGGGCCAAGCATCATTTGCTATTCTCAACACCCCCCCTCAAATGATGAGTCTCTACCCTTGCTGGATTTTGCCCCTCCTACATGTAGACATGGACCAGGAGACTAGCTCTTTGGAAGCCTAGTCAAGTTAAGGCTTGAAACTTTACATTCTTGGTAAGGGTTTTAAATCCACTCTAGGAAATAGATCCACTCAGGGAATTCGAGGTCCTCTATGGGAATTTTTTTGCAAAAACATTTTGTTGGTTTGTAGCAACGGAAAATATTTTCTTCATCCTTTTTGTTTTGTTGCTTCTTTGGAAACCTTTGATCTTCTTCTTGGTCTTCTGTTCTTCATCTTTGACTTGTTCTTCATTATCTTGTGCTCTAGTCTTCTTTGTGAGGTCCTTTTGGTCTTCTTTCTTAGTGAGTTTGAGATGGATAAAAGCAAGTACATTGATGTAGCTTGACATGACATAAACCTTGGGATACATAGATTTGGCTTTTGGCTTTTCATGGATCTTAGGATACATAGCTTTTGAGTCATCATGGGTATCATAGTGCTTTAGGCATACAAGATAAATACATTTCCTTTTGAATAGCTCTCGAGCTTGGAATACGTGGCTTGAGAGCACATTAACATTGGATTGTCTTCCAAGGTGTGCATGGTGCAAATAGATCATCTCTTCTTTGGGAAGGTCTACCATTAATGCAAGATATAGAAAGAAATGACCAAGTGCACATAAAAAGAGAATGTAGCTGATCATTGCTCCCGCAAGAAGAACAAAGTAGATGCCACTCTTACTTAAGCAGCCACCAAAACCTACCCTAGAAAGGTTTTTACCATGAGTAACACATGAACAATAGAAAGTCTACAAGGCAATAATTAGCATCAAAGCCCTATATCCACATTGCATCAACAGGAAATAATAAATCCTCCGATGACAGCTTGCTTACTTTGGATCTAGGGATCCAATGCTGGATAATAGCAGGGATAGATCCTTTTGAAAAAGATTCATTGCATCACGTTTAGTAGAGTCATTCAGTGATTTCCTCACAAAGTGCCTTAAATTTCTCCTCTAATCTCTCTGATTCAGTGGAGAGGCACCAACTCTTTGCTTCTCTTCCATCTTCGATCAAAGAGGGATTCAGCTCCATCGGTAATGCATGACCATTGCGATGATTGCTCTGAACACTACGATTAGGAACCTCCCCACTTCCTCCATTTAGTGACCCAAGAGAGCTCCCATCTCCATTCATCAAAGGGGCTTTGCTTAGATGGAAGGCTAAGCATTCTGTATGTAGAGGAGAAGATGCGTCTATGCAGGCCGGGAGAAGAGGATGCACCGCACTTATACCTGCTCCTTGAATGACTCTCGAGCATTCATCGGCATAAAAAATATGGAGGCCCATGAATCGTTGCAAAGGAACCTGATATTTTGGTGAACCACATGGACTTGAGCACTTGCAAATCCTGCCATCGCTCCTGCAACATTTTGTTGCTTTGTCAGGTGTGCTGCTGGTTAAGGGGTTTGACTTATGGTGCCTCGAGAGCTGCAAGCAAACACATATAGCCATTTTTGATCCAGATTCCTTCATGGCCGTGATGGAAGGTGCTCGAGCATGAAGATACAAATGGGCTTATTTGGGTTGATCTGGGTGGGGGAACAACAGAAAATTTAAAGACAATGTCAAAGTACATTGATCTGTGCAGATTTGAGAAGATCTATGTGGTGGACATCTACAGGCCCCTCTGTGAAAATGAGGATGATGACAATAGAAAAAATCCCAATTTGTTTTTCCCTTGCCTCTTCTTAAGAGCAGCAAGTTGCAAAACCCTAGCAATAGAGCTCTAGCCTCTTTCTCTCCGTCCTACACCACCAAGCTGATTCTACTCCTTCTAAGCTAAACCACTATCATTACTATGAGGATCAAACAACGAGGCAGTAGAAATAGTAGCGAGAATGAGTGTGGCTATACATAGCTCAACCTAGCTCTAATATCATGTTGAGAAACTTGGATCTAGAGCTATGATAGCTATGGCGGATGGAGGTTATACACATAAAACATGACTGAGATAAAGGATTGTAACTCAAGCAAATTAGGTTCCAAGATAGATTAACTTGGACTCATAAACACAATCTTGAGTGTCACAAAATGATGGTACCTTACATTGAAAAATAGAGCCAAGTACATGCTTATATAGCTTTTGGATGGTTCCACTCCCCCTCACTATGCTTATGGGATTTATGACCTCTCTTTCTAGAGCATACATCTTTGTCTATATTCTAGCCTCTTCAGCGCCAAGCATCATTTGCTATTCTCAACAAAAACCTCAAACCCTAGGCCTAAGAGACAAAGTTTATGCTACAAAAGTAGATAAACATCCAAGCCGCTACAAAGGCATCAAATGGATTTGGTTTCCCAAGGCGATGAGTGGCACACATGTCCCTCAGGATCTGCTTTTTGGCCCATCTCCATAGGACAATAAGCTTGCTAGGAATGAGAAACCAATTGACCCAAAAGGTACCAAACCCATAGGGCCACAATATGTCTATCGACCAAAATCGTAGCCCTCTACATTGAAACCGACTCAACCTGACATTCTAGTGTCCCAACTATTCCACAAGAAGAAAGTAGTGCACCAACTGAGCTGCAAGACCAACTCATCACACAAGTGGTGACACCCTATGTCTATGAAGCATGTATTAGGTGCTAAGTTATTTAGTATCAAAACCCAGCCACCTTAGACACTCCTATGAGTAGAGATATATCCTTACTTTGGCCTCAGACCTAGCCCCACAAATATGGGGGATGACTCAATCACTTGCATCTAACTCTTGGATGCCACCTTCACCATGCTTTGTAAAAGGAAATGGTTGGATTTAGGCCTCCTAGACAAGCCCTTAGCAATGGATATATGCTCCTTGCTATGCACCTGGGAAGAATATGAATTCATGTTTGTCAAGATTCCCATGGTAGCCAAGGAATTGATCTCCAACGAGTTCTCAAGAGCAAGCTCTCAAATAGCAGTTGATCACCTCCTATAGCAAGAGCAAAGTCTTAGTAAAAAAGACCTAGAAGAGCTGAAAAAGCTAGCTGAATCTAACTCTTCTTTTTTACAAAAATGATATGCTCTTTGTCTCTAATGGTAACAAGCATGTTGCCAAATTATGACCAATGCGAGTAGAGATGTGCAATCAAAACCTTTGAGTATGACCCAACCTATGTAGTGCCTATCTCGCTTAGGATCTTGACCATCACTTGCAACAATCAACTATTAGAAGATCATGTTATGGCCTTCCCCTATTTGGGTTGAATCATCAAGGAAGAACTGCACATGGCGAGTAGGATGAGCTTTGGTGACTAACTAATGTATTGATCTACATTACACATGTAGGCATTAGATCATTTAACATGTACAATTACACCCACTTAGAGTATAACCCATAGTTCTATGATTAGCTCATGAAGAAATAAAGTTGAGCGAACATCGCTTAATGCCCTTAACCCTTCAACCTCCAATCCTAGGAAGGATCTTCATGAATCCCAAGGGGAGGGGTTAAGGTGGACAAGAAAACATGATTTGAACCTCAAATTGGATTTCAAAAGTAAAAAATGACTATTTAAGTAAACTTATACTTCAAAAAAATGCTCATGAAATTCTTGTTGGAATGTGTGGACTGCTTGAAGCAAAAATTTTGAGTCTATACTTGAACATTTAACTGTTCCATAACATACATTTGTAATCCTCTTATATGTTTGCAAAAAGTCATTTCAAGTGAGCTGATAGTGAGTTGTTGCATCATGACAGGAACCCAAGATGGAAAGGTACCATGACAAAGGTAGCAAGCTTCCATTCCCACAAGAGGAGTAGGCCAAATATGGCCTGGGGCTACTGCTAAAAACAAGACCCTTTAACTAGCTCAAATACACAAGCATTCAGAACCTTGAAGACATGGTGATAGAGGAGTAGGTTATGAAACAGATCATTGATGCGAAGTATCTAGAGAAGGTCAGTCAAGCCATCGATTACAGTAAGTGCATAGAGTTCCTGCGATCCAGCGATGCCAACATGAACCATGGCATAGTGGGTGAGGTAGGGAGAGGAGACCCCAAAGAGTAGAAGTCGAGCTAAGTCTTGAACTAGTAGAAAGGGCTCTAGGACTTGTCAACAAGCCTGAGAAGCAGCCAAAGAGAGATGTCTACAGCATGTTGGGGATGGACAGGGGCTAGGTGTACACAAATTATGGGATCAATTTAGCCGACATCCCTAACCTAGACATTAGACTGCAGGCAAAAATGATCCACACATTATTCTTTAGTTAGAGGTACAATTCTTTGATGAGTAGGATCAGAGTACCACTGCTCAAAAGCCTTGTAGCTAGATCCTTGGATGAAATCAACTAGAATGGCTATGTGCATAAAATTGTCAAGTCTTCAGCAAAAGCACTAGCCATGGGCTCTAGATCAGCATGTGGGGAGTATCTGGCTTCCACAATAGATACAACAAGAGATAATCTAGCAGCGGCCAAACTGATTAACATAGGGTTTTGGGGGTATGCTAATCGCCATAATCGAGGAAGCTATGGGAGATAGAAGGAAGAATTGGCAAAAGAAACACTTGAGCACTCACCAACTCATGAGTCATCAATGCATTCACCCATTAAGGTGAGCACCCAAATTTCATTCTCCACCGAAAACTTAGGAGATGAAGAAATTTCAAGAGTACAAAAGGGAGAAGCAAAGCAAGCTACAAATAAGAAGAAATCTCACCTCCAAGCTTAGGGACAACTGGAGGGTTCAAATGAAAGAACTTTTAGTGAGCAAGGTGACAAGGGCTCTATCCCATTGATCTTGGAAGAAAAGGGAAATATTATGTTGAGAATTCTAGGAAAAAAGAAGGTAACTACAGCAAAAGGGGACAAAGACTTAGAAGCCACACAGAAAGAATCAAGGAAGCTAGAAAAGTCATGAAAGAAGTAGGAGGAAGAGGATGAACACTTGCAAAAGGTTGAAGAAGAGTCTAAAAGGGTTGAAGAAGAATGAAGAAGGAAACCAAAAGAGGAGGAGGAAATGATAAAAAGAGAAGATAATGGGTAGATGGCTCTCACCCTTAGATTTTCGGTTGAGCAAACCTCCCAAGTGATCAAAAGAGTTGGCAAGGATGAGCCTAGAATGTGCACCAACAAGCACCACTACCACAGTAGGAGAAGGAGCTCAAGGACCTATAATGGTAGGAAAGGGGAAGGCTCCACTATACCAAGCATCCCTTGTCATGATTTCCATGCCTACCACCACACAAGAAACCTCAGAAGCCACAATGAACCAAAGTAACGTGATGGCTTGGATGTAGTACCTAATCAGCACAGTGTTGCAGCTTGGCCCAGTGCCAAGTGGAGGAGCCACAGTGCTAGGGACGAGGCCAACTGTTGTAGATGCACAATCAAGAAAAGGCTCAAAGAAGCCTAGAATAGAAGCCTCAATGACATCTATACCCTTGGCTATGCCAATGCCAATGAATGATAATGAATACGTAAAAGAGCTACTAGCCCAACTGGAAATGGTAAAGGAAGAGAGGAAGGCAGCACTATTGGTAGAGCTCGAGGTAGAAAGAGATGCATTCCCAGCTTATTAGCTTGAAAATATGTGGCAAATAGCCACCTAGCAAGAGACAAGTAAATGACTGAAGAAGGAGTTGGAAGAAAAGAAGGAAGTGGTGGCAAAGAAGGAAGAAGAGAGCACAAAAGAGCCCCATGACGTGAAGGCGGGGGAGGAGATAGGGTTGGAGATGGATTTATCAATCCTCTTACAATAAAATAAGAACATGGAGGAGCACCTTGAGGAAGTGAAGAAAATTGGAGAGGAGCTTATTGAGGAGCTAGAAAGAGTAAAGACTCAGGCATGTGTAGAGTTTGGAAAGGAGAAACAACAAAAGGAATGATTTCTCAAAGAACTACACATGATGCCAAGACACAGAAAGACAAGGTGTCAGCTAAAAGATTGGTAGAGGTGCAAAACCAACTCCATGTGACCCTCCAAGAGTAAGAATGACTGGAAGAGTAGTTGAACCACCACAAACCATATAAGAAGAAGATGCTTGAGACCTAGAAGGAGCAAGAACAAATGGTAATGATGTTGTCTTAGTACTAGACTTAGGGCATAGAAAAGATGGAGGAGAAGGCTAGAGTTGGGAAGAAAAGAGTGCTTGTTGAGTGTTGAAATGACTTGTTTTTTGGCTGATTTTTGTTGTTTTTGAGAGCTGAATGGTTGATTTTATGAGATGATTGATTGGTTTGGAAGTGGTTTGAGAGTGTTTTGGATGATATTGATTGTGTTTTGGAAGTTCATGATGTTTATTAGTGGTTCTGTGATGTTCTGATAGGTTCTGATTGGTTCTATATACCTTATGTATAACTTCTGTTTTGTTCTGTTTTGTTCAGATTGTCTTCTGAAAGGAGGGATGGAGTATTGATTGATGAAGATTGAGATCTTGTGAAAGCTTATTGAATAGTTTTTGAGAGTTTGGAATGGTTTGAGTATGAGTTATGAGGTTTTGATGACCTTCTGTAAACTTCTGTAACCTTCTATAACCTTCTATAGGTCTTTTGTAGAGCTTCTGTCTCTGTTCTGTTCTGTACTATAGCTGTTCTGGTACTGTTCTGTGACTGTTCTGTATGCTTCTGTATGTGTTCTGATGGATGAGAGTGTAGCTTGGTAAAGTTCTCTAGCCTTGGAAAGGGGTGAATACAAGTGCAAAAGAGCTGAAAGAAGTGAAAGAAGTAGCTGCTGAAGACTCAAGTGAAGACTAGAGTGAAGTGACAGTAGTGAGCTATGAAAGGACACGGTAGTGGCTCTGGTGACTCTTCATATCAGACATACCTCTTGGGAGGGGTATCCACGACCTAAGAAGGATTATTGAGAGTGATTTTTGAGAGATTGTAGTGAGGATATGATGTATTATTGATGGAGAGAGAGAGAGAGAGTCAGAGATAGCCAATTCTACAAAAATAGAGTGATTGTATATGAGAGATTGAGAGAGAAGACTATGAAGATATTGAAGATGAATACTATGTGATGTATTTCCATTCAAAGATGGTGTATTCCTTTACTTTCTTTGTTATATTGATGGATTTTGTGAAGATATTTAAGAATATGGTTGATTCTATCAAATCCGTGGGAGATCTACATGATGTTGTATGAAGATTTGTTGTGCCTGGTGTTCTTTTCTTCATTGTGGTCATATGAAACATAATAAAAAAGCTTGTTAATGTTACAAGATAGATTTTCTTGCAAGATAATTCCCTTTTCCTTGGTGTTCCTCTTGGGGCTCCATGTTTTTGGTGCGCAGCCGGGGAACCTTGCCATCAACAAGCACCAGAAGAGGCTGAAAATGAAGGAAATGGCATTGCCAAGAAGAGAAGAATTCAATGGATGTTTGTAAAGTTCCTTCTTCCACTGAAGAGTTGGAATTTCTCACTATCAGAGCCACTTTCCACAAGAAGTTCATCCCACAATGGCGGAAACACATCACCATCATGATGCATGCTCTATGTGGTGGACAATTTCCTCTTCCTATTCAAGCAGCATAAACTTACATCTTGGTGGCAAGCTGTTTGGGAACAAACTGAAGAGCAAAAATAGAGAGAATGACCATCCATGGAAGATTTGGCATTCATTGAGAAGTTTCCATACATCATCAAGTGGGAGATTGTGAAGAAGCTTCAAGAGTCTTGGTCTGTAGAGGTTCACAAAGACAAGAAGGAAAAGAGTTGGAATTTGTTCGTGGATGCTCAACATCAAGATACATGGGATGCTTGATGCACTGATAACCTTCTGTTTGTTCAATTAGCAACCCACTGGAAGTTGGTAGATAGAGTTTTTTTCACAACCTACACTGTTGAAACCATCAGAAGTTGGCATTACTATGATGATGGCACCACCACAATGCTCAGACGTATGCATTTTGACACTTTCACAGCCGAATACCTTCCTCTGTGCAGTGGCATGAAAGCAGAATTCAGAGACGTGGAAAAGGAAGAAGTAGAAGAAATTTTGGCAAGAGAGTCCTCCAGAGACTGAAGCCTTCTGTTAACCCTCTATGGAGCACTAACAACAGAGTGGAGCCAACCCCCTGATGAATGACGCAATAAAGAGGCAAGCGTTAGAACGAGTCCAGAGGTATGTGAGAAGAGAGAAAGCAAAAATCAAAGCTGAGAACGAGCTCGCAGCAGAAGCCGCCTTTGACGCCCTTGCGGAACTCTTTACAGAAGTCCCAATGGCACATCAAGCCCTTCCTCCTCCTACTGGAGGTCCACTTCCAAGCCAGATCTGTCCTGGATATATTGATGACAGGCCAGTGAATGTAGTCCCATTTCCAGTTTTTAAGGGAGAGTACAATGAAGACCCCGATCTTCATGTAGCAGAGTTTATGGTAGCATGTGTGGCTAACAATTCCAGAACCCCTGAGCATTGGTTGGCAATATTCCCCGCTACTTTCAAGGGCGCGGAGTTTCAGTGGTATGAGAGACAAGCAGCAGGAACTTTTTGCACATGGGATGACCTGAAGTTGGCCTTCCTCACTCAATTCAGGTGTGAAGGTTTTAAAGAGCGGATGCGAGAGGAATTTATGAATTTAAGTCAGTCCTCTAGAGAAAGAGTAGAAGCTTATGTCTCACGAATGGAATCCATCCTGAAGAGATGGACTAACCATAATTTAGATGATGGCATTCAGAAGGGGGTGTTTCTCAGAGGATTACAACCACAAGTCCGTAAGTTTGTGGAGCTGCAAAGACCAGCCACACTGCAAGCTGCAACAGAAGGTGCAAGATTGTACGATGAAGTGGAAGCTAGATTGGCGATGAATTCAGGAAGAGGAGTCCTACCTCCTCTGATGCCACGAATGATGTACCCACCAAATGCAGTCCCAGGGACAGTCCCCTACCCCTACCGACAGATGCCCCCAGTATCACAGTACAGTGCACCAAATCCACAGTGGCCACAATCAATGCCTCCAATGATGGTTCAACCACAACAACAATGGTCCCAACCAATTTCCCCAATGCCAAATCAGCAGCAACAGTGGAACCCTACCAACGAGCTCTGAATCGGAACCAAAATAGAGACCCCTCTGCACCAGCTCAACCTGTTTATGCAGTGATTATAGAGACTCCTCAAAACCCTCCTGCCAGTACCTCAGGAGGAAAAAGCTTGAAGGATTACTTATCCAACTCAGTTGCCAACATAAAAAAGGAGTTGATGGATGTGATTACAAAACAGCTACAGACGCTGAAAGTTAATACCGCTAGCATATCCAACGTTGCAGGAGCAAGAAGACATGTGATGCGGTCAAATACTTGGTGTGGTAAGTGTCATCAAGCAGGCCATTTAGCCACTGAATGTACACGAAAACCAACCATTCCTGGATCCTTCTGTTCCTACTGTTTGCGGAAGAACCACACAGAGGACATTTGCTCTCTGAAGGAGATGCATGATAGGAGAAGGAAGGAAGAAGACGCAAGATTCAACTTGCTGGAATCCAAAATGACAACACATGATATTGGACCCAAGCCTAGAGAGTTTGGTCCTAATTTCGGACCCAGAAGATTTCCATCCCAAAGTTACAGAGGAAGACACTCTGGCGGTGGTCAGAGATCAGAAGTGGAGTGTTACAGATGAGGAGAAAAGGGACACATTTCATTAAATTGTCCAAATCCCAGAAGGTCAGTGGATTATAAGCCCTTATGCAGTCGACGCAAAGGAGAAGGCCACACTGCAAAAGACTGTCCAAGCCCAGTCCCAGTGAAAAACAGTGCTACTGATAGTCCTACCAAGGCCCAAGAGCCTACCTTCAATTTAGTGGAATTGGAAGTTGCTACCATCACTCATGCAAAGAAGAAGGAACCACCTATCCAGAAAGAAAATAATCCTCCTGCCAGAACAGTGACGTTCGATCTTCCACCAGAAGAACAGAACAGAACAGAGCCTGACAGTGCCATACAGAGCATTACAGTGCCACAGAGAGTTACAGAGACAGTTCCAGAGACAGGACCAGAGGCCCAGGAGATAGAAGAGGCGGAGGTGCCACAAGTGGAAGAAGAAGTTCCCATGATGCCTCTGTTGGAAGAAAGAGGGAAAATGAAAATGGGTGTTGCCCCATTCCCTAACCGATTAGAGAAGCCAGTGGATCCTATTAAGGAATACGATCTGGTTAGAGATCTAGATACCTTTAAACCAAACCTCACATTCCGAAAATTATTGATGTTGTCTCCCAATTGCCAAAAAAGGTTCAAAAGTATACTGACAAGAAGACGTGGTTTAAGGATTGCTCTCTCAATAGCAACAAAGTCCAATAAAGCTCCAGAGCCTGTCAAAGAAGTGGACGTAGGTAACACCTTTCTAGATCTGGGTACCCCAGAGACTGGCGTGTGGATTGAAGTTTGCTTCATTGCAAATGCACTGATTGATGGTGGTTCATTAGTAAACATTATGACGGATGTGACAATGAAGGATCTAGGCCTACAAGGTGTGCAACCAACCCAATGGCTCATCAGACTGGCGGATCAGAGCAGAATCAAGCCTTTGGGCATCCTCCCATATGTGAAGACTACAGTGGTGGCTGGAAAAGATTATTGGCTAACCTATTTGGTGGTGAAGCCAAACTCTTATGGTACATCCTACCCTCTGTTATTGGGTAGACCATGGCTTTTTGAAGCCCGATCAAGGACTCGGATTGGTTCAAAGGAACCTTGACCTTGGGTAGAGGACCCAATAAAGTGGTGTTGAAACTGTATGGTTCTCAAAAAGGACATGGATCCACCTCCTTGGAATTATCTTCTGACTCCACTAATAAGGCTACGGATGGAACATCAACAAACGAAGATGCTGTCAAATAGATCCTTCCCAAGAAAACAGTGGCACGTTCCTTAACAGTGGATACTGTAAGCCAACTTCCAAAAGATGCAAAGCCATTATCAATGGGAGAATACTTCCTGCCTGAACCAGGAACGATTTCCGAAATCACTTCTGACAGTGAGATAGAAGCATGGATATACTGCTCTCCCTGTTATGGCTATAGTAGAGCCAAAGACAGAGGCAGAAGATGAAATAGAGAACCTATTCTTCTCTTACAGAGCTCCTATAGAGACAAAAGCAGAAGCGGAAGCAGAAGCAAAGACAGAGACAGAAGCAGAAGCAGAGACAGAGACAGAGACAGAAGAGGATGGAGATTATATGGATAAAGAAGGTTATGAAAGTGAGCCAGAAGAATCTATCCCATCCGAAGAGGATACATTTGGAGAAGAAGTTTCAGAACCATCAGAAGCAGACGAGCTCATGCTGTGGGACAGAATGGCGATGGTACCATTTGGTCTGGTAAATGGATCTTCTCGTATGAAAAATCTTTATAAGAAATGGATTAAGAAGAATAAGCCATCTTTTAGCAGTGGCTCATGCCATCCTAACCCATCTTTGCCAAGAAAAGATGATGATGATGCACCATGCCAACAATCACGAGTCCCACAAATCCAACAGAAATCAGAGGGTCCCTATTATGTGACGTTCCTGGATGTGTCATCAGAAGATGAGTCTTCCAGCCAAGAGGTAACTAATATTGAAACCAAACCTGAAACGGCTCTAATCCCATTCCAACATCTCAAGGATAAAATTAAGTCTCCACCAAAAGAAGAATTTGGTTCTAGTGGGACATCAGAAGAGGACACCACTCCCTTGAAGGAGTCGGATCTGTATCCTGTTGAGTGTTGAAATGACTTGTTTTTTGGCTGATTTTTGTTGTTTTTGAGAGCTGAATGGTTGATTTTATGAGATGATTGATTGGTTTGGAAGTAGTTTGAGAGTGTTTTGGATGATATTGATTGTGTTTTGGAAGTTCATGATGTTTATTGGTGGTTATGTGATGTTCTAATAGGTTCTGATTGGTTCTGTATACCTTCTGTTTTGTTCTGTTTTGTTCTGATTGTCTTCTGTAAGGAGGGATGGAGTATTGATTGATGAATATTGAGATCTTGAGAAAGCTTATTGAATGGTTTGTGAGAGTTTGGAATGGTTTGAGAATGAGTTATGTGGTTTTGATGACCTTCTGTAACCTTCTGTAGGTCTTCTGTAGAGCTTTTGTCTCTATTCTGTTCTGTTCTGTACTGTAGCTGTTCTAGTACTATTCTGTGACTGTTCTATATGCTTCTGTATGTGTTCTGATGGATGAGAGTGTAGCTTGGGAAAGTTTTCTAGCCTTGGAAAGAGGTGAATACAAGTGCAAAAGAGTTGAAAGAAGTGAAAGAAGTAGCTGTTGAAGACTTAAGTGAAGACTAGAGTGAAGTGACAGTAGTGAGCTATGAAAGGACACTGTAGTGGCTCTGGTGACTCTTCATATCAGACATACCTCTTGGGAGGGGTATCCACGACCTAAGAAGGATTATTGAGAGTGATTTTGAGAGATTGTAGTGAGGATATGATGTATTATTGATGGAGAGAGAGAGAGAGAGTCAGAGATAGCCAATTCTACTCAAACAGAGTGATTGTATATGAGAGATTGAGAGAGAAGACTATGAAGATATTGAAGATGAATACTATGTGATGTATTTCCATTCAAAGATGGTTTATTCCTTTGCTTTCTTTGTTCTATTGATGGATTTTGTGAAGATGTTGAAGAATATGGTTGATTCTATCAAATCCGTGGGAGGTCTACATGATGCTGCATGAAGATTTGTTGTGCCTGGTGTTTTTTTCTTCATTATGATCATATGAAACATAATAAAAAAGCTTGTTGATGTTACAAGATATATTTTATTGCAAGATAATTTCCTTTTCCTTGGTGTTCCTCTTGGGGCTCCATGTTTTTGGTGCGCAGCCAGGGAAACTTGCCATCAACAAGCACCAAAAGAGGCTGAAAATGAAGGAAATGGCATTGCCAAGAAGAGAAGAATTCAATGGATGTTTGTAAAGTTCCTTCTTCCACTGAAGAGTTGGAATTTCTCATAATCAAAGCCACTTTCCACAAGAAGTTCATCCCACAATGGCGGAAACACATCACCATCATGATGCATGCTCTATGTGGTGGACAGTTTCCTCTTCCTGTTGAAGCAGCAGAAACTTGCATCTTGGTGGCAAACTGTTTGGGAATAAACTAAAGAGAAGAAATAGAGAGAATGACCATCCATGGAAGATTTGGCATTCATTGAGAAGTTTCCAGACAACATCAAGTGGGAAATTGTGAATAAGCTTCAGGAGTCTTGGTCTGTAGAGGTTCACAAAGACAAGAAGGAAAAGAGTTGGAATTTGTTCGTGGACGCTCAACAGCAAGATACATGGGATGCTTGGTGTACTGATAATCTTCTGTTTGTTCAATTAGCAACCCACTGGAAGTTGGTAGACAGAGTGTTTTTCACAACATACATTGTTGAAACCATTAGAAGCTGGCATTACTATGATGATGGCACCACCACAATGCTTAGACGGATGCATTTTGACACCTTCAGAACCGAATACCTTCCTCTGTGCAGTGGCATGAAAGCAGAATTTAGGGACGTTGAAAAGAAAGAAGTAGAAGAAATGTTGGCAAGAGAGTCCTCTAGAGACTGAAGCCTTCTGTTAACCCTCTGTGGAGCACTAACAACATAGTGGAGCCACACCCCTGATGAATGACGCAATAAAGAGGCAAGCGTTAGAATGAGTCCAGAGGTACGTGAGAAGAGAGAAAGCAAAAATCAAAGCTGAGAATGAGCTCGTAGTAGAAGCCGCCTTTGACGCCCTTGCGGAACTGTTTACAGAAGTCCCAATGGCACATCAAGCCCTTCCTCCTCCTGCTGGAGGTCCACTTCCAGGCCAGATCTGTCCTGGAAATATTGATGACAGGCCAGCGAATGTAGTACCATTGCCAGTTTTTAAGGGAGAGTACAATGAAGACCCCGATCTTCATGTAGCAGAGTTTATGGTAGCGTGTGTGGCTAACAATGCCAGAACCCCTGAGCATTGGTTAGCAATATTCCCCGCCACTTTTAAGGGTGCGGCGTTTCAGTGGTATGAGAGACAAGCAGCAGGAGCTTTTGGCAGATGGGACGACCTGAAGTTGGCCTTCCTCACTAAATTCAGGCGTGAAGGTTTTGAAGAGCGGATGTGAGAGGAATTTATGAACCTAAGTCAGTATTCTGGAGAAAGAGTAGAAGCCTATGTCTCACGAATGGAATCCATCTTGAAGAGATGGACTAACCATAATCTAGATGACAGCATTTAGAAGGGGGTTTTTCTCAGAGGATTACAACCAGAAGTCTGTAAGTTTGTGGAACTGCAAAGACCAGCCACACTGCAAGCTGCAACAGAAGGTGCAAGACTGTATGATGAAGTGGAAGCTAGATTAGCAATGAATACAGGAAGAGGAGTCCTACCTCCTCCGATGCCAGGAATGATGTATCCACCAAATGTAGTTCCAGGGATTGTTCCCTACCCCTACCAACAGATGCCCCCGATATCACAGTACAGTGCACTAAATCCATAGTGGCCACAATCCATGCCTCAAATGGTGGTTCAACCACAACAACAATGGTCCCAACCAATTTCCTCCATGCCAAATCAACAGCAATAGTGGAATCCTACCAACTGGAGCCAACAGCCAACAGTTCAAACAGGAGCTCTGAATCAGAACCAGAACAGAGACCCCTCTGTACCAGCCCAACCGGTTTATGCAGTGATTACAAAGACTCCTCAAAACCCTCCTGCCAGTACGTCCGGAGGAGAAAGCTTGAAGGATTACTTATCCAACTCAATTGCAAACATAAAAAAGGAGTTGATGGATGTGATTACAGAACAACTACAGACGTTGAAAGTGAATACCGCTAGCATATCCAATGTTGCAGGAGCAGGAAGAGATATGATGCGGTCAAATACTTGGTGTGGTAAGTGTCATCAAGCAGGCCATTTAGCCACTGAATGTACACGAAAACCAATTATTCATGGAGCCTTCTATTCCTACTGTTTGCAGAAGAACCATACAGAGGACATTTGCTCCATGAAAGAGATGCATGATAGGAGAAGGAAGGAAGAAGACGCAAGATTCAACTTGCTGGAATCCAAAATGACAACACAGGATATTGGACCTAAGCCTAGAGAGTTTGGTCCTAATTTCGGACCCAGAAGATTTCCCTCTCAAAGTTACAGAGGAAGACAGTCTGGCGGTGGTCAGAGATCAGAAGTGGAGTGTTATAGATGTGGAGAAAAGGGACACATCTCACCAAATTGTCCAAATCCTCGAAGGTCAGTGGATTACAAGCCCTTATGCAGTCGATGCAAAGGAGAAGGCCACACTGCAAAAGACTGTCCAAGCCGAATCCCAGTGAAAAACAGTGCTACTGATAGTCCGGCCAAGGCTCAAGAGCCTACCTCCAATTTAGTGGAATTGGAAGTTGCTGCCATCACGCGTGCAAAGCAGAAGGAACCACCTATCCAGAAAGAAAATAACCCTCCTGCCAGAACAGTGAAGTTCAATCTTCCACCAGAAGAACAGAACAGAATAGAGCCTAACAGTGTCGAACAGAGCACTACAGTGCCACAGAGAGTTACAGAGACAGTTACAAAGACAGGACTAGAGGTCCAGAATACAGAAGAGGAGGAAGTGCCGCAAGTAACAGAAGAAGTTCCCATGATGCCTCTGTTGGAAGAAAGAGGGACAATGAAAATGGGTGTTGTCCCATTCCCTAACCGGTTAGAGAAGCCAGTGGATCCTATTAAGGAATATGATCTGGTCAGAGATCTAGATACCTTTAAACCAAACCTCACATTTCGACAATTATTGATGTTGTCTCCCAGTTGACAAAAAAGGTTCAAAAGTATACTGACAAAAAGACGTGGTTTAAGGATTTCTCCCTCAACAGTGACAAAGTCCAACAAAGCTCCAGAGCCTGTCAAAGAAGTGGACGTAGCTAACGCCTTCCTAGATCCGGGTACCCCAGAGACTGGTGTGTGGATAGAAGGCTGCTTCATTTCAAATGCATTGATTGATGGTGGTTCATCAGTAAACATTATGACGGATGTTACAATGAAGGATCTAGGCCTACAAGGTGTGCAACCCACCCAATGGCTCATCAGACTGGCGGATCAGAGCAGAATCAAGCCTTTGGGCATTCTTCCATATGTGAAGACTACAGTGACTGGAAAAGATTATTGGCTAATCTATCTGGTGGTGAAGCCAAACTCTTATGGTACATCCTATCCTCTATTACTGGGCAAACCATGGCTTTTTGAAGCCCGATCAAGGACGGATTGGTTCAAAGGAACCTTGACCTTGGGTAGAGGACCCAATAAAGTAGTGCTGAAAGTGTATGGTTCTCAAAAAGGACATGGATCCACCTCCTTGGAATTATCTTCTAACTCCCCTAATGAGGCTACGGATGGAACATCAGCAGATGAAGATGCTGTCAAACAGATCCTTCCCAAGAAAACAGTGGCACGTTCCTTAACAGTGGATACTGTAAGCCGACTTCCAAAAGATGCAAAGCCATTATCAATGGGTGAATACTTCCTGCATGAACCAAGAATGACTTCTGAAATCACTTCTGACAGTGAGATAGAAGCATGGATGTACTGCTCTCCCTGTTACATGGCCATAGCAGAGGCAGAGACAGAGGCAGAAGATGAAATAGAAAACCTGTTCTTCTCTTACAGAGCTCCTACAGAGACAGAAGCAGAAGCAGAAGTAGAAGCAGAGATAGAGACAGAAGAGGATGGATATGATATGGACGAAGAAGGTTATGAAAGTGAGCCAGAAGAACCTATCCCACCTGAAGAGGATATATATGAAGAAGAAGTTCCAGAAGCTTCAGAAGCAGACGAGCTCATGCTATGGGATAGAATGGTGATGGTACCATTTGGTCTGGTAAATGGATCTTCTCGTATGCAAAACCTTTATAAGGAAAGGGTTAAGAAGAATAAGCCGTCTTTCAGCAGTGGCTCATGCCGTCCTAACCTATCTTTGCCAAGAAAAGATGATGATGATTCACCGTGCCAACAAGCACCAATCCCACCAACCCAACAGGCATCAGAGGGTCCCTGTTATGTGACGTTCCTGGATGTGTCATCTTCAGAAGAGGAGTCTTCAAGCCAAGAGGTAATTAATTTTGAAACCAAACCCGAAACGGCTCTAATCCCATTCCAACATCTCAAGGAGCAAATTAAGTCTCCACCAAAAGAAGAAGTTGGTTCTAGTGGGACATCAGAAGAGGATACCACTCCTTTGAAGGAGTCGCATCTGTATCCAGAAGCAGTTCATGGGACCTTCATCCGTGAAGTAGAAGGTGAAAGGCAGTTAACTTTTGTGGATGCAGAAGGCACTGAACGCCACTTGAAGGTGGGTAGTAGCCTCCCAGAAGAGGAGTTGTTAACCTTGTACAACTTGTTGAAAGAAAATTTGGACGTGTTTGCATGGTCCTATAAAGACCTAAAGGGGATTGATCCCACAATATGTCAACATCATATTGACTTGGAGCCTGATGCCAAGCCAGTATGGCAATGACAGAGGCGAATGAGCCCGAATTATTCCACATTGGTGAAAGCGGAGCTGCTGAAGCTTCTGGAAGCCGAGTTCATCTATCTAGTGGCGAATAGTGAATGGGTTTCACCCATCGTGGTTGTACCCAAGAAGAATGGCAAATTGCGAATATGTGTGGATTTCCAAAAGCTTAATTCCAAGACAAAAAAGGATCACTTTCCTATCCCTTTTACAGACCAACTGTTGGACACAGTGGCAGGACATGAGCTTTATTCCCTTCTGGATGGATTCAGCGGATACAACCAAGTGCAGATCGCAGAAGAAGACCAATCCAAAACAACCTTCACCACAGAATGGGGGACCTATGCTTACCGAGTGATGCCATTTGGGCTTTGCAATGCCCCTGCTACTTTCCAAAGAGTCATGATGGCCGCATTTCAAAATCATCTGCAGGACTTTATTGAGGCATATTTGGATGACTTCTGTGTCTATAGTTTGATCCGTGAACACTAGGAACACTTGGAACAATGCTTTGACCGATGCCGGGAGTATGGGATTTCCCTCAACCCTGACAAATGCATCTTTGGGGTCTCTTCTGGAGTTTTGTTGGGCCACATTGTCTTTGCACAAGGGATATCAACAGACCCTGCAAAGATTGAAAAGATCGCAGCTCTGACCGCACCCACCAACCTCAAACAGTTGAGGGGATTCCTAGGCCATGTGGGGTACTACAGAAGGTTCATAGCTCATTTCGCAACAAAGGCAACCTCCTTGCACAAGCTTTTGAGGAAAGATGCAGAGTTTACTTGGACGAAAGAATGTGACAAAGCCTTCCACACTCTGAAGCAGCGTCTGATTGAGGCACCCATTCTGCAACCTCCTGATTGGATGAAAGAGTTCCCTGTACACACTGATGCATCAATTGAAGGCTTAGGTGTTGTCCTTTGCCAGAAGGGTTCCTCGAAGCTGGATCAACCGATCTATTATGCAAGCCGAAAAGTCATTGATAGGGAACGGAACTACACAGTGACCGAGCTGGAGTGCTTGGCAATGGTGTTTGCCCTAGAGAAGTTTCGCCACTACCTCCTATCCACCCACTTTAAATTTTATGTGGATCATGAGGCCTTGTCCTTCCTGATGAACAAAGTAGATGTGAAAGGATGAATGATGAGATGGCTCCTTTTATTCCAGGAGTTCGACTTTGAGGTAATTACCAAGCCTGGTCGTTCCCATGTTTTGGCTGATGATCTATCGCGTATCCCACAAACTGTAGACGAGGAGCAGGATGATCCAGACCTCCCTGATGCTTCCCTATTCTTGGTAGAAACTGTAACTCCCTGGTATGCAGACATTGCCAATCTACTGGCAACCCAACAGTATCCTCCTGGTATCTCTAGTCGGGAAAGGAAGAAGCTTATGCTAGAATCAGCCCCCTACACCCTGCTAGGTGGCGCACTGTATAAGAAAGACAAAGATGAAGTGCTCAGAAGATGTGTTGCAGGAAATGAGATTGGGATTGTTTTGAAGGCTTGCCATGACGAGCCATGTGGAGGTCACTTTGCAGGAGAAGCTACAGTCAGGAAGGCTCTGCTAGCAGGATATTGGTGGCCTACCATCCACAAGAATGCCTATGATTACTGTAAAAGATGTGATGCTTGTCAAAGAATGGGGAAACCCACGAAGACAAGTGCCATGCCACTACAACCTATCCTTCCCCTGAATCCGTTTGAGAAGTGGGGCATTGACTTCTAGGCCCAATCGACCCTCCTACTAGAAGGAAGCAGAATAGATACATCCTCGTATGTACGGATTATGTCACAAAGTGGTGTGAAGCTAAAGCCCTAACGTGGGACGATGGTAACAGCGTGGCCTTGTTTATGTACGAGAATATTATCACCCGTTTTGGTAGCCCCTTAGAGCTGTAAGTGACAGAGGCACTCATTTCCTTATTAAAGTCATGGAAGAGTTGACAGAGTTGTATAAGATCCGCCATCGCAAGTCCACTCCTTATTACCCCAGAGCCAATGGCCAAGTCGAAGTCACCAATCGCATCCTCTGCTCGATTTTGACAAGAACGATTGCTACACATTGTCGTGATTGGGACGATCGACTTACAGAGGCCCTCTGGGCGTACAGAAACTCCCATAAAGCAGCAATAGGACATACACCTTTCCAGCTGGTGTATGGTACAGAAGTTGTTTTCCCAGTTGAACTGGAACTACCCTCTTTGAGAGTGGCTATCAAAGAGCGTTTGGGGGACGATGATTCACTACAATGCCATCTCCTGCACCTGGAATGTTTGGACGAAATTCGCAGGATGGCTCTACAGTGCATGGAAGCCACGCAAGCTCGACGCAAGGCTTACCATGACACCTTCATCAAGCACAAAGAGTTCAAAGAAGGTGATTTGGTCCTAGCCTATGATTCACGATTTGGCAAGTTTCCTGGCAAGCTCCAACAACGGTGGATGGGCCCATATAAGGTACTTGCCGTCAACCCTAATGGCTCTGTCCAAGTGCAGACCGTTGATGCCTCTGATGATCTCTTTCTGATCAATGGATATCGCCTGAAGAAGTACTTCCCTCCTTGGGGATCTTGACAATTACGGTCACTTGATCCTTTCCCTCGTTGGCGCGGCACTGTACTTCTTATGATGCTACTTCTGATAGCCGTTCTTCAGTCACTCCTGATGAGATGGACGCAACCCTCTGTCCCCTCAACTCCACCTTCCAGCCTTGATCTCTTATCCTCTATTTTCCACCAGCAGTAGTGGCGAGGTTGGTTCTGATACATGGTCTTTCTATTATTCCCCTGTTTCATTCGAAAAAACAAAAGAAAAAAAAAAGAAAAAAAAAGGAAAATATATACATATCGGTCACGGGAGAAAAGGACTTAGGTCCCTGTCATGCCGACCTATTCTTCGAGAAAAGGTGGAAACACCCTCGGGAATAGGGGAAAACAAGCAAAAAAAAAAACAAAATAATAATAAGAAAAAACAAAATTGTTATGAGAGAAAAGGAAGAACTTCCCTGTCATAGCAGGCCTCGTTCCGAGAAAAGGTGGTAAACACCCTTGGGCAAGAAGCTGGCTGTGGAAAAGGTGGCAACACCCAGCAGTCCAGAAAGTGGATTCATTGATTGATATCCCTAGGATCCAATTTCGAAGCTACCTCCCTTGGTACGCTGTGTCCTGGGTCTTTCTGCAGGGCGTCTAACTGTCTTTTAGCATACGACATATTCATGTCCAACACAACGTTCGATTTGATGGCTACCTCCCTGGGTACGCCTCTTCAACAACTGACGACGTGATCTTCATCGACACACAATCAAGTGACGTGAGCTTTCATCCTAACCGGATGGGGACGTGAGCATGGATTGCCCTCTGTAACTATCAACAGAGAGTGAGACAGAGGGTGGGGCGAGAGACCAGTCTTTTCCCTTCAAATCAAATGAGAGATGAGAAGTGTGAATGCAGTGTTGCACGCACGGGATGGGCCTCTCACTGCACAAAGCATAATTTGTTTCTGTGCACTGCACCATAAGGCTCCCTGGTCTTCCTTCTCGCACCGTATGCCGGCACAGGGCAGGATGCACAGTTGCACCATCAAATGCGCACAAGGCATACAACCTTTGCACAAGTGACCGTGAGGATAACATCAATGGATTTTAGGACATGGCTGCCCTCCTGTATCTATCAATAGAGCGTGAGACAGAGGGTGGGTTGAGTGTGACTGGAGTTTCTTCAATCAATTACCGAGAGGTGAGATTGAGGGACGTTACGACACTTGGAGTCAGGTATGTTCCCGTTTCCCTATACACCCACGGGATGGGTCTTTGTCGTCATCACAAGACACGGCACCCTGTTCTGTACACTGCACTATAAGGCTCCCTTGCCTTCCTCCTTGCACTTATGCCAGACGGGTTGGACGCACTAATGCACCATCAACTGTGCACCTTGGCATACTCCCTCTGCACCATTCCCTCCCTTGTCGATTCCTAAACCGAGTACGAGATATGGGTTTCAATCCTTATTCCTCGAGTGATATTAGTCATGGGGCGAGTGACTGTTCTTTCATTCCATTTGAGTGACTGTGAGTTGAGTGCAATGTCCCTCATCATCGACGAATTTTCTACGCTTCCTTCCATCAGCTACCTCCCTAGGTGTTGCCGCGCAGTCCCTGCTATGAAGGACGTGTGCCGAGAAGATGCCTTGGTACCTCCAGAAGCCGACAACAACACAGGAAGTGCCATCGACAATTGACCTTGATCCTCAACAAAATGGGCCAAGTTTTTCTAACCCTCCCACTTTGGTTTCCTCGTGAAGTTCATGTTTTAAGTGTGGGGAAGTTAGTGGATGGTCTATGGCGTGGTCCCAGGTCCCTGTTGTTCGGTTAACCCTATCCGTTAAGGTCTTAAGTGTGGGGACGCGTCCCTGCGCGTCTACATTGCATATCCTCTGCATATGCCTTCCCCTGCTCATGCATCTATGCCATGACTTACTTTTACCCTAATGGGATACCTTCCCACCCACCTTTGGGGCTGTTCCCTTGCAGTTTTTCGTTATTCCTTGATTTTGAGGTCTTGTCATGTGAATGCACCCTACGTTCACCAAAGTCCAAATCCAACCTTATAGTCCTGTTCCTCCCTTTGAACTGACCATTTTTCCTTTTTACCTACCCCTGTTTCGGTGCACGGTTTTTGCGTTATTAATTTTTGAAGCATTTTACGCAAATTAGCCGGTTTTCCATATGAACGCGCTTTTCTTGCTTCGGAACCATGATCTGACGTCATAGCCCTGCCAACCACTTTTCCCTGATATTTTTCCTTTTTACCCGATACACGGTTTGTCCAATATTAATTTTCCAGGTTTTTACGACTTTTTCGTGCGTCTTTTTAATATTTTTTCATGTGAACATGCCCTGTTTGCATCGGAATTTCAATTTGATCTGACAATCGTGTCCCCTGTGCCTTCCCCCACCTTTTTCCTTTTTCCTCCACCCTTTTTCAACTTTTGGATTTATTATTATTAATTTTTCAATGCGTCTTCGGGCGTATTTTTGGATTTTTTCACGTGTGAACCCCTCTTATTTCCACCGGAACTGCTGTTTAACATGATAACCTTGTGCCACTCCTTCCTGCAGACATTTTTTCTTCTTACTGCATGTCATTCCGGCCCACGGTTCGTTCGATATTAATTTTCGATCCCATTTTCGGATCTGTTTTTTGGGTTTTTCCCACGTGAACGCGTCTTATCTCAGTCAGAACTATGTTTTGATGTGATAGGATTGTCAGGCACGTCCTTCTGCACTTTTTTTTTCTCCACCTCATTCCGGTGCACGGATCTCCCGATATTATTTTTTCATTGCGTTTTTTGGTTCGTTTTTTGTGTTTTTTGCGCGTGGCCGCCCTTTCATCCCCCCGAAACCTCCGTCACATATTTTCCATGTCTTCCCCCTGCCGTCCTGCCCACTTTTTGTTTTTATTTTCTGTGTATTTACGAGCGCCGTCCCGCGCGTGAATGCGTTCGTTTTCACTTTTACGCGTCTTAACGTGCCTCAATTGCCTCCACGTTCCCCGTCGCGACGTTCCGGCACCCATTCCATCCCGTCACGACAAATTTTTTTACCCTTACCCCGCGCACGCGCACGGGACGAGGGGGTACGCCCCTTGCATGGGCCCCTGCCCATTATCCTTTCCCTCTTCCCCTTGGGCAACCAACCCCCCTCCCCCCCCTATACCCTACCCACCCCTCCCCCTACCCTTCCCCTTGGGCACCCCCTACCCACCCCACCACACCCTTTCACCCCTCCCCACCCTTCTCTCTCCCCGACCCCCCCTCCACTCCAACTGCCTCCCCTCTTTCTCTCCCTCTCCTGCTCCTGCGTCCCACCCTCCCTCTCCTTCTCTCTACCTCCTTCCTTCCTGCCCTCTCTACCCTCCTCCTCTCTCTCCACCCTCTTCTCCTTCCTCTCCACATCCCCTCCTTTCCCTCCACCGTCTCCCTTCCTCCCTCCAGCCGCCACGTCGCCCCCACATCGGCCGTCCCTGCCTGCCCTCCAGTCGCCTTGTAGCGCCCTCGCCGACGGCCGCCCTCTGCCACGACTGTGCCTGCGACCGCCGCCTCCTTCCTCGTCCGCAGCGCCCTGCGTCGCCTCTGCTCTAGCCCGCCTTCGCCGCCCGCCTCCAAGCCCTGTGCAGCGCCTCCGCCCCCTTCACCCTGCTTGCCCTCGCCGACGGCCGCCTTCTGCTGCCCGCCACCTCGCCGTCTTCGCCCTCCTACGCCTGCCGTGCGCCAGCCTGTCTGCCTCGCCTCGTGTCGCGCTGACACCTGCCCTGCATGTGCCCGCCATCCGCCCCGTTGACCCTACCCTGTTCCCACCCCCACACAAAACCCCATTCACCCCCAGCACACACCCTTCCCACCCAGCCCCACACAAAACCCCATTCACCCCCCGCACATTCACACCCACTCCACCTCCTCTCTAGCCCCTGTTCCCACCCCCACCATTACCCACATCCTTCCCCCACCTAAATCCCCTTTCCCACCATTACACATCACCCTACCCTCCAAGCCCCCTTTTTCCCACTGTCACAAAACACACAACCTTACCCCTCCATACGCCCCCATCCCACACACCCGTAACCATCACCTTCAACCCCCCTACTCCCCTGTAAGCCCATTGTCCTACCATGCAGACTTGCAGCAAACAACCCTACCCACACCCGGTTTGCCCTTGAGACGCCGCCACACGCATGAGTGTGTGATTGTTCACTTGTTCGTGCTTGATCGTGTGCTTGTGCGGGATCGTGTGTGGAAGATCATTAGTTGGTTGCTGCCACGCAGCTGCCACGCAGCCTGTTGCTGGGTATTTTTCCCAGATTTTTCATTAACACACAAACAAATTCTTTTTTAATTTACAAAAACACAAAACAACACCACATAAACATTGAAAAATACAAAACAAATCATTAAAAACTCATTTCAATTCTTAAAAAAGTACTGAAAAATCTAGAAAACTTTTCGATTATTTTTGCAACCCATGACCATTTTTTTCTCCACCTGTACATTTCACAAAAATATTTTTGCCCATTTTAAAATTCCCAAATCTTTCCAAATACAAAAAAAAGATCAAAATTCATTTAAAATGTTAAAATTTTCCAAATTAATTTTTGAAAAATTCCTAACACTTCCATTAATATTTTTCCTTCTTTGTGGCATATATATATATATATATATCTGTCACACTATTTTATTTTCCACTTAAATTCCTTAAACATACAAATTTTTTTTTTTTCATCCCAACACTAACTAACCATCTAGAAAAAAAATCTAGATATTTTTGGATTGAGGAGAGCGCATTCTTTGCATTTCCATACACCCACTCCCATGTATTTCCCATTTATTCATTTTTTTAAAATTTAAAAAAAAACACACATGCTACCCCAAAAACCCACGATTAATATAAAACTTAAAAAAAAAACAACCATGGAAACAACCAAAAACACACAAACAATACCACCATGGCACGTGCATTCGTGCTACACACACATACTTTTTAATTAAAATAAACCCGCCGTTCACTTAGCACGCGCTAAGTGCACTACAGAGGCACTTTAATTTTTAATTAAAATGAACCAGCCATCACAAGAGCCCGCGCTAGCAAAAAAGCGCTCCACATCACCTTAATTTGTAATAAATGAACTTGCATTTAGAGACCCAGTTTGGGTGTCGCAGTCCGGGAATCGAATTAATGTACCGTTTTCACCTAATAATTGGTAATTATATTTATAATAAGAAACCGCCGTTTTCTTGCTAAGGTTTATCACTTAATAAAAATTCACCCATTTCTTAATAATTTCTTAAAATACACCCTTCATTAAATTAATTCCCCCTCACTGCACTTAATTCCCCTTTTTAAGAAACCATTTCGTGGGATGGGTATGCGCAGTCGTTTGAGTTATTTCCATAGTCAAACACTGGTTTATCCACGATGTAGTCTTGATATGTGTCGGATGTGGTATTGTTTTGGTTTCTTGTCTTTGTTACGGTTACGGGTACGGTATGCAGTTTTTTTTTTCTTGCCTGATACGGGGTTCTGGGTGTTTGTCTGATGCATAGCATGAAGCTTTCGGTCGCATTTGTGTCGAGGTCATGTCGAATTTTTTCTAGGCTGTGGTTTGCTTGGGGTTAGTTAGTTGAGTCACGTTTTATTGTTTTGGTTGTTCTCTTATCCTTGGATTTTTGTCTGTTGCTTTGCAGGCATTCTCCTTGATTGTTTGTGTTTGTGGTGTGTATGTAACCATTTGAATGGCGCCTTCTCACGCTCCTCCCCCTATCCAGTACGTCCCACTAGTTAGTAGGGATTACTCTTCCCTACTTACTTTTGAGCATCTCACGAAGGCGGGACTCGCTGCTTTTGTGGCTACTTCGTTTCCATTGCTTCCAGAGGATCCGTCGTTATGTGATGAGTTTCTGGCCTCTTACAGTAAGAAGACAGGACTACTCCAGGGAATTTCTATGACTTTGACACCTCGCGGCTTAGGGAAGGCTTTGTCTCTTCCCTCCAAAGGTGAACCTTTTGTTACCACTCGTCAGTTTTTCTCTAATGAAGAGATTCTAAAGCTGTTGCAAAAGCAGACAAGGGAAATGCTGGATGTTAAGAAGGTGATCAACTCTTCAAGAGTTTCCTTTTCCATGATCATTGATCCTGTATGGAAGACGATCTGTCACTTTCTCCAGGACAGGTTTATGCCTGCCAAAACGCCATCCCAGTACTTGTCCAAAGAGCTTTTTACAGCTTCCCAGATGGTGTTGAAAGGAGTTGCTATTGATTGGAGCACTTACCTCCTCACTAAAATGGATCAACATTTCGTCAAAGTCACCAGGGGTAATGTTACCAATGTCACATATGGATCATATTTGTCTGCCTTCTTGACCTATTCAGGTTTACAGAAGACTGTGCCTCCACCTCCTCCATCAGATCCAGTACCTTCTCCTCCACCTTCAAATGAGTCAGAACCCATTGACATAGAGGATGATGATTCTCTGCCTCCCCTGGTCATCCAGCGCAAACACTTGAAGAGGGTAGCGGATAAAGCTTCTTCAGTACTTCCTTCAGTACCCATCCCTGCTACCTCTGGCAGTGAACTCCATGGGTATCTCACTTGTAATAACCTGTTCAGAGAACATCGAGAAGGATCCTTGGACATATCAGTTCCCTCCCTGAACAGTCTAGTCTCAGGAGATGCCATTCCTTTCCTCTGTAAAGATATTCAAAGTTCCATTGAATTGTCAGTGACAGCCTGTGTTCAATAGCTGTATGCGTCTTTTTATGAAGAACTCATGCAATCTAAGGACCAGTTGCATAAGGCAACATCTGAGTTAGCTTCTGCTAAGGATACCCTAGCAGATTTATTTAAGAAAATGGAACAACAAACCCAACTGGTTGCCACCCAAAGCGATGAGATCTCTTCTTTGAAGATCCAGTTACTAGAGGCTCAATCCCAGGTTACTAGCCTTTCAGAGGAGAAGGAGAGGATGTCCAGAGAAGCGCAGGAGTTCCAAGCTATCTTAGATGACAAACTTTCAGCTTTACAGATTGCTAATGACACAGTGGTATCCCAAGCCTCTCAAATCTAGCAGTTACAAGATCAACTCGCAAAATCCCGCTCTGTTCCTCCAAGCCCTAATGTTCCCTTGATTCCTTCTCTCTCACAGCAGGACTTGGCTGCTCTTCAGAGACAAGCTACTTTGTGCCCTCTATTTCAAGATAAAGTGGAACGATTGCAGTCCAGAATGGACTTGTTATGGTCTACATTTGAGTAGTTTCAGGAATATGTTCTACCAGACCATTCTTTCTTTGTCCACTACCACTTACAGAAGTTGGTTTTCTACATGAAGCTTTCCACGATGGATTTATCTCTTTCAGAGGATGGATGGAGTGGGGCTTGGTCTGCTGAGTTGTTGACAGAGGTAGTAAGGATTGTGTTTGAAGATTCTGTCACGCCAGATACCATGTTGATGTCCTATATGTATCTACGAGGAGACTTGTTAATTCCAGATGAGGTGGATATGGCATGGTATGTGGGGGATGTGGTCTTACAGGCTGTTTTGTATGTCAACCATTTGGAGTTGCACATAGCTGACATGTTCCAGAGTTATTCCTTCAAAGTGGCTGATTGTCATGATAATTCGTGGCATCCCATGATTGATTCTGTGGTCCTGAATCACAGACAAAACACAGCTCCTACCTTTGCCCAAAGTACTAATCAACTGAGGATGGATCTCTTAGCCTATCTTTCAAAACATAATCCGTTTGATGCTACCTTCTTTGATGCCTATCATAGACGATCTCTCTTAGGACCTTCTGTTCCTACCCTCCTCTATTACCAACAAATGGCTCACCGATATGCTATATATCTTTCCCTTTGTCAATCTAATTCCACAATTATTTTACCCCTTCTTTTCCAACCTTCATCTTTCCCTCAAATTCCCATTTTTACATACTGTTCCTTTATTGAGGATAGGGTATTTTCCCCTTCTCCACCCTGTCCTTCTCCATCCATTGATTGACCCTCCACAGTGATTCCCTCCAAATTTCTGCCACTCCTTCTTTAACCTTTTCTTTCTTTTATGATTTTTCCTATCCCTCACTTCATCCACTCTTCCTTATTCCATTACCCTCTCCTAACACTTATATATCTCAACCACCTCAGTTGGTTAGTGACTGTGATGGGTTTGATAATCAGATTTCCAGAAGAAGGGGATGGAGTTCGGATGATTGCCTTATAGGACCTCAGATCGATTGGCCAGTGATTCCAGGAGAATGGACAGCTTCCAGTCAAGCTTATCAAAACTATGTTCATTTTACTCAGCAGTATTCCCAGTCTGCAGATCCCTCAGTGAGATTAACGGCTCACTTTGCTTGGTACCTGGCGTATATGCATAGGCACTCTCATAATGATTCCAAGCCTATTCCAAAGTTGTGCATGAATGTCAATGTGAGCATTGATTCCCAACAGCTGGATATATTGTATTTTCATGCCCTTTGTTTGCCTAGCAGATACCTGGTCCTGTTGGAAAGGATGTGCTGTCTCCAGTTTTTTAAAAATCCTCCCAAAGCCTTTGTAGATGAATCCTTGTCTATGGATCGTTTCCAACAACATCAATCTTTCAAGAGGGATCATCTTCATTGATACCTTTCCAATGTATGGTGGACGCTTTTTAATGACAATCTCTCTTTTTGAAGGAGTCATTCAGATGGTTGTATTAGTGTTTGTGTTGTGAGTTCATTTATGTAAAACGAGCGTGGTGGTTTTCTATTGAATTGGATTTCGTGTACGAGCTACATTTTGGAGAATTGTAGTGATGGGTTCGTGGCTGAAGAGTTGAAGCTGATGCTGATGAAGAAGCAGAAAACTCTTATATCCTTTACAAATTTGTTGTGATTTTTAGTTTGATAAGAAGTGTTAATGTATAAAGGGTTTTCCTTTCTTTGTATTTTTATATCAGATACAGGTTATGAGTTGGAGTCGTGGTGGATGGATTCTTTTTTAGAAGATATTGAAGATCACAGTTGAGCTTTTCAATGCACTTGTATTCCCTTTTTCCTGGGTTGCGAGGACGCTTCCTTATTAAGTGTGGGGATATGTTGAGTGTTGAAATGACTTGTTTTTTGGCTGATTTTTGTTATTTTTGATAGCTGAATGGTTGATTTTATAAGATGATTGATTGGTTTGGAAGTATTTTGAGAGTGTTTTGGATGATATTGATTGTGTTTTGGAAGTTCATGATGTTTATTGGTGGTTCTATGATGTTCTGATAGGTTCTGATTGGTTTTGTATACCTTCTGTTTTGTTCTGTTTTGTTCTGATTATCTTTTGCAAGGAGGGATGGAGGATTGATTGATGAAGATTAAGATCTTGAGAAAGCTTATTGAATGGTTTGTGAGAGTTTGGAATGGTTTGAGAATGAGTTATGTGGTTTTGATGACCTTCTGTAACCTTCTGTAGGTCTTCTGTAGAGCTTATGTCTCTGTTCTGTTCTGTTCTGTACTGTAGCTGTTCTGGTACTGTTCTGTGACTGTTCTGTATGCTTCTGTGTGTGTTCTGATAAATGAGAGTGTAGCTTGGGAAAGTTTTCTAGCCTTGGAAAGAGGTGAATACAAGTGCAAAAGAGCTAAAATAAGTGAAAGAAGTAGCTGTTGAAGACTCAAGTGAAGACTAGAGTGAAGTGACAGTAGTGAGCTATGAAAGGACACTGTAGTGGCTCTGGTGACTCTTCATATCAGACATACCTCTTGGGAGGGGTATCCACGACCTAAGAAGGATTATTGAGAGTGATTTTGAGAGATTTTAGTGAGGATATGATGTATTATTGATGGAGAGAGAGAGAGAGAGAGAGTTAGAGATAGCCAATTCTACTCAAACAAAGTGATTGTATATGAGAGATTACTATGTGATATATTTCCATTCAAAGATGGTGTATTCCTTTGCTTTTTTTGTTCTATTGATGGATTTTTTGAAGATGTTGAAGAATATGGTTGATTCTATCAAATCCGTGGGAGGTCTACATGATGCTGCATGAATATTTGTTGTGCATGGTGTTTTTTTTCTTCATTGCGATCATATGAAACATAATAAAAAAGCTTGTTGATGTTACAAGATAGATTTTCTTGCAAGAGAATTTCCTTTTCCTTGGTGTTCCTCTTGGGGCTCCATATCTAGAAGCAGTCCATGGGACCTTCATCCGTGAAGTAGAAGGTGAAAGGCAGTTAACTTTTGTGGATGCAGAAGGCACTGAACGCCACTTGAAGGTGGGTAGCAGCCTCCCAGAAGAGGAGTTGTCAACCTTGTATAACTTGTTGAAAGAAAATTTGGACGTGTTTGTGTGGTCCTACTAAGACCTAAAGGGAATTGATCCCACAATATGTCAGCATCATATTGACTTGGAGCCTGATGCCAAGCTAGTACGGCAACGAGAGAGGCGAATGAACCCGAATTATTCCACATTGGTGAAAGCAGAGCTCCTGAAGCTTCTGGAAGTGGAGTTCATCTATCTAGTGGCAAATAGTGAATGGGTTTCACCTATCGTGGTGGTACCCAAGAAGAATGGCAAACTGCGAATCTGTGTGGATTTCAGAAAGCTCAATTCCAAGACGAAGAAGGATCACTTTCCTATCTCTTTCACAGACCAACTGTTGGACACAGTGGCAGGACATGAGCTGTAATCCCTTCTGGATGGATTCAGCAGATACAACCAAGTCCAAATCGCAGAAGAAGACCAATCCAAAACAACCTTCACCATAGAATGGGAGACCTACGCTTATTGAGTGATGCCATTTGGACTCTGCAATGCCCCTGCTACTTTCCAGCAAGTCATGATGGCCGCATTCCAAAATCATTTGCACGATTTTATTGAGGTCTATTTGGATGACTTCTGTGTCTATAATTTGATCCGTGAACACTGGGGACACTTGGAACAATCCTTTGACCGATGCCGGGAGTATGGGATTTCCCTCAACCCCGACAAATGCATCTTTGGGGTCTCTTCTGGAGTTTTGTTGGGCCACATTGTCTCTGCACAAGGGATATCAACAGACCCTGCAAAGATCGCAGCTTTGACAGCACCCACCAACCTCAAACAGTTGAGGGGATTCTTAGGCCATGTGGGTTACTACAGAAGGTTCATAGCCCATTTCGCAACAAAGGCAACCTCCTTGCACAAGCTTCTGAGGAAAGATTCAGAGTTTACTTGGACGGAAGAATGTGACAAAGCCTTCCACACTTTGAAGTAGTGTCTGATTGAGGCACCCATTCTGCAACCTCCTGATTGGATGAAAGAGATCCATGTACACAACACTGATGCATCAATTGAAGGCTTAGGCACAGTTCTCTGCCAAAAGGGTTCCTCGAAGCTGGATCAACCAATCTATTACGCAAGCCGAAAAGTCACTGATAGGAAACGGAACTATACAGTGACAGAGTTGGAGTGCTTGGCAATGGTGTTTGCCCTAGAGAAGTTTCGCCACTACCTCCTATCCACCCACTTTAAATTTTATGTGGATCATGAGGCCTTATCCTTCCAGATGAACAAAGCAGATGTGAAAGGACGAATGATGAGATGGCTCCTTCTATTCCAGGATTTTGACTTTGAGGTGATTACTAAGCCTGGTCATTCCCATGTTCTGGTTGATCATCTGTCGCGTATCCATAAACTGCAGACGAGGAGTAGGATGATCCAGACCTTCCTGATGCTTCCCTATTCTTGGTAGAAACTGTAACTCCCTGGTATGTAGATATTGCCAATCTGTTGGCAACCCAACAATATCCTCCTGGCATTTCTAGTCGGGAAAGGAAGAAGCTTATGTTAGAATCAGCCCCCTACACCCTACTAGGTGGTGCACTGTACAAGAAAGGCAAAGATAAAGTGCTCCGAAGATGTGTTGCAGGAGATGAGATTGGCATTGTTCTGAAGGCTTGCCATGACAAGCCATGTGGAGGCCACTTTGCAGGAGAAGCTACAGCCAGGAAGGCTCTGCTAGCAGGTTACTAGTGGCCTACCATTCATAAGGATGCCTATGATTACTGTAAAAGATGTGATGCTTGTCAGAGAATGGGGAAACCCACAAAGACAAGTGCTATGCCACTGCAACCTATTCTTCCTTTGAAGCCTTTCGAGAAGTGGGGCATCGACTTCGTAGGCCCAATCAACCCTCCTACCAGAAGGAAACAGAACCGATACATCCTCGTATGTACGGATTATGTTACAAAGTGGTGTGAGACTAAAGCCCTAAAGTGGGACGATGGTAACAGTGTGGCCCTGTTTATGTACGAGAATACCATCACCTGTTTTGGCAGTCCCTTAGAGCTAGTAAGTGACAGAGGCACTCATTTCATTAATAAAGTCATGGAAGAGTTGACAGAGTTGTATAAGATCCGCCATCGCAAGTCCACTCCTTACTACCCCAGAGCCAACGGCCAAGTCGAAGTCACCAATCGCATCCTCTTCTCGATTTTGAAAAGGACGATTGCCGCACATCGTCGTGATTGGGATGATCGACTTAGAGAGGCCCTCTGGGCGTACAGAACCTCCCATAAAGCAGCAACATGACAGACACCCTTCCAGCTGGTGTATGGTACAGAAGCTGTTTTCCCTGTTGAACTGGAATTACCCTCTTTGAGAGTGGCTATCAAAGAGCGTTTGGGGGACGATGATTCACTGCATCGCCGTCTCCTGCACGTGGAATGTTTGGATGAATCTTGTAGGATGGCTCTATAGTGCATGGAAGCCACGCAAGCTCGACGTAAGGCTTACCATGACAACTTCATCAAGCACAAGGAGTTAAAAGAAGGTGATTTGGACCTGGCCTATGATTCACGATTTGGCAAGTTTCCTGGCAAGCTCCAACAGAGGTGGATGGGCCCATATAAGGTAATTGCCATCAACCCTAATGGCTCAGACCGTTGATGCCTCTGATGATCCCTTCCTGATCAATGGATATCGTCTGAAGAAGTACTTCCCTCTTGGGGATCTTGACAATCACGGTCACTTGATCTTTTCCCTCGTTGGCGCAGCACTGTACTTCTTATGATACTAATTTTGATAGCTGTTCTTCAACCACTCATGAAGTGGACACAGCCCTCTGTCCCCTCAAACCCCCCTTCCAGCCTTGATCTCTTATCCTCTATTTTCCACCAGCGACAGTGGCGAGGTTGGTTCTGATACATGGTCTTTCTACCATTCCCTTGCTTTATTCGAAGAGAAAAGAAAAAAAAAGAGAAAAAAAAACACAATATACATATCGGTCATGGGAGAAAAGGACTTAGGTCCCTGTCATGCCGACCTATTCTTCGAGAAAAGGTGGAAACATCCTCGGGAATAGGGGAAAACAAACAAAAAAATTAAAAAAAAGAAGAAGAAAAGGGAAAAAAAGAAAAGAAAAACAAATCTGTTATGAGAGAAAAGGAAGCAATTCCCTATCATAGCAGGCCTCGTTCCAAGAAAAGGTGGCAAACACCCTTGGGCAGGAAGCTGGCTGTGGAAAAGGTGGCAACACCCAGCAGTCCAGAAAGTGGATTCATTAATTGAAATTTCCAGGATTCAATTCCGAAGTTGCCTCCCTTGGTATGCTATGTCCTGGGTTTCTCTGCAAAGCGTCTAACTGTCCTCTCGCAGACGACATGTTCCTATCCAACACAACGTTCGATTTGATGGCTACCTCCCTGGGTATGCCTCTTCAACAACTGACGATGGGATCTTCATTGACAAACAATCGAGTGACGTGAGCTTTCATCCTAACCAGATGGGGACGTGAGTATGGGTTGCCCTCTGTAACTATCCACAGAGAGTGAGACAGAGGGTGGGGCGAGTGACCAGTCTTTTCCCTTCAAATCAAATGAGAGGTGAGTAGTGTGAATGAAATGTTGCACACATGGGATGGGCCTCTCAATGCACAACGCACAATTTGTTTTTGTGCACTGCACCATAAGGCTCCCTGGCCTTCCTTCTCGCACCGTATGCCGGCACAGGGCGGGATGCACAGTTGCACCATCCAATGCGCACAAGGCATACAACCTTTGCACACGTGACTGTGAGGATTACATCAATGGGTTTTAGGACATGGATGCCCTCCTGTAACTATCAACAGAGCGTGAGACAGAGGGTGGGCTGAGTGTGACTGGAGTGTCTTCAATCAATTACCGAGAGGTGAGATTGAGGGACGTTACGATATTTGGAGTCAGGTATGTTCCCGTTTCCCTATACACCCACGGGATGGGTCTCTGCCGTCATCACAGGACACATCACCCTGTTCTGTACACTGCACTGTAAGGCTCCCTTGCCTTCTTCCTTGCACTTATGCCAGACGGGTTGGACGCACTAATGCACCATCAACTGTGCACCTTGGTATACTTCCTCTGCACCATTCCCCTATTGATTCCTAACCTGGATATGAGATATGGGTTTCAATCATTCTTCCTCGAGTGATATTAGTCATGGGGTGAGTGACAGTTCTTTCATTTCATTTGAGTGCTTGTGAGTTGAGTGCAATATCCCTCATCATCGACGAATTTCCTGCGATTCCTTCAATCAACTACCTCCTTGGGTGCTGCCGCGTGGTCCCTGCCATGCCGAACGTGTGCCGAGAAGATACCTTGGTATCTCCAGTAGCCAACAACGACACCGGACGTGCCATCGACAGTCAACCGTGATTCTCAACAAAATGGGCCAAGTTTTTCTAACCCTACCACTTTTGTTTCTCAGTGATGATCATGTTTTAAGTGTGGGGACGTTAGTGGATGGTTTGTGGCATGGTCCTAGGTCCCTGTTGCTCGGTTACCCCTATCCGTTAAGGTCTTAAGTGTGGGGACGCGTCCCTGCACGTCTACATTGCATACCCTTCTGCATATGCCTCAACCTACTCATGCATGTATGCCATGCCTTGCTGTTACCCTAATAGAGTCTCTTCCCACCCATTCGTTCATTTTTCATCCACCCTTGGGACTGTTCCCTTGTAGTTTTTCTTCATTCCTTGCTTTTGAGGTCCTGCCATGTGAATGCACCCTACGTTCACCGAAATCCAAATCCAACCTTATAGCCTTGTTCCTCCCTCTAAATTGACCATTTTTTCTTTTTATCTACCCCTGTTTCGGTACACGGCTTTTGAGTTATTAATTTTTGAAGCATTTTACGCAAATTAGTCGGTTTTCCATATGAACGCGCTTTTCTTGCTTCGGAACCGTGATCTGACATCATAGCCCTGAAAACCACTTTTCCTCTGATATTTTTCTTTTTAATCCGAGTCATTCCGATACACGGTTTGTCCAATATTAATTTTTCGATTTTCTAAGACTTTTTCGTGCGTCTTTTTGACATTTTTCCATGTGAACCTGCCCTGTTTGCATCAGAATTCCAATTTGATTTGACAGCCGTGTCCCCTGTGTCCTCCCCCACCTTTTTCCTTTTTCCTCTCCCCTCTTTCAACTTTTGAATTTTGAATTATTAATTTTTAAATGAGTTTTCAGGCGTATTTTTGGTGTTTCTTGTATGTGAACCCCTCCTACTTCCACCAGAACTGCGTTTTAACATGACAAACCTGTGCCATCCCTTCATGCGGACATTTTTCCTTCTTATTGCCTGTCATTCCAGTGAACGGTTCGGCCAGTATTAATTTTCGATCCCATTTTTGGGTTTGTTTTTTGGGTTTTTCCCATGTGAACGCATCTTATCTCTGTCGAAACTATGTTTTGATGTGATAGGATTGTCGGGCACGTTTTTTTGCACATTTTTCCTTTTTCCTTTACCTTGTTCCGATGCACGGATCTTCCGATATTAATTTTTAATTGCGTTTTTTGATCCGTTTTTTGTGTTTTTTGCACGTGACCGCCCTTTACCCCTCCCGGAACCTCCGTCGCATATTTTCCCTGTCTTCCTCCTGCCGTCCTTCCCACTTTTTGTTTTTACAACATTTTTTTTTGACGTTCGGATTGGGAGTTATTAATTTTTCTTTATTTTTCTGAGTTTTTACGCGCCCCCTCCCGCGCGTGAACGCACCCTTTTTCGATTCTACGTGTTTTAACGCGCCTCGGTCACATCCGCGTGCCTCATCCCCGTATCCGAGTGCCCTTTCACTCCCGTCACGGAAAAATTTTTTACCCTGCCCTGCGCACACGCGCGGGACGGGGGGGGTACGCCTCTTCTTTATGGGACCCTCGGCCCATTTTCCCCCTTTGGGCCCCTGCCGATCTTCCTACCCTACCCCCCTTCCCACCCCCTGGGCACCCCGCCCATTCCCAACCCCTAGGCACCCCCCCTATGGACCCCGCCCATATCCCTTTCCACCCCCCTCCCCCCCCCCCCCCCATGTCCTTCTCTCTCTCCCCGACCCTTCCACCCTAACTGCCTCCCCTCCCTCTCTCCCTCTCCTGCTCCTTCTGCGTGCCCTCCCTCCCTACCTCCATCCCTCCATCTCCACCCCCCTCCCTACCTCCTTCTCCCTGCCAGTTCCTCTTCTCCTCTCTTTCCCCTCCTCCTTCTCTCCTCCTTCCTCCCCTCTTCTTCCCCTCCTTCCTCTCCCTCTTTCCCTCGTCCTCCTTGCCTGCCTGAGCTGCCTGCCCGCCTGAGACGCCGCCCTGCTCCGCCCGTGCCTTCGTCGTCGGCCGTCCCTGTTCCCTGCGCTCGGCCTCCACGTCGTCCGCCGCCGCGCCCTTGCTGTCGGCCGCCCTGTGTGTACCGTCGGAGCCGCCTCGCCCGACGTTCACCACCTGCCGCCTCACCGTCGAACGGGTGCGCCTGAGTCGGCCGCCCTGCCTGCGTCGGAGTCGCCTCACCCGCCTCGTCTTCTACCACCTTGCCGCCTGTGACGAAGCCGCCCGCGCCCTTGCCGCGCCCACCCGTCCGCCCACGTCGCCCTTCGTCCGTCCCCTGCAGCGCCTCGTCATCGCTCCAGTCGTCGCCCGCGCCTCCTGCCACGTCGCCAATCAGCGCCTCCCGCTTCCCACCTGTCCCCCCTTCCCACCCATTCAAACCCACCCCCCATTAACCCCCCCACTAGCCCCCCTTCCCACCCACTAAACCACCCCCCCACTAAACCCCCTTCCCACCACACCCACTACACCCCCTTCCCACAACCCCCATAACCTACCCCCCTCCACTACTCCCTATTCCCACCACAACCCCACCCCCTCTCCTAATCCCTGTTCCTACCCCCAGCACACACACAACCTCCCCCACCCCACTAATCCCCTTTCACACCCCATTCCCACACGCACACCCACCACCCCTAACCAGGCCCTCTTTTCCCGCACCTTTGCACACACCCACCTCCACCGTACCCCTTCCCACACCCGTGTTCCTGCGCAGACACCCCACCAGCCGAACCCACCGTCCCGCTTCCTCAACCGTTGTTCCCCCTACCCGCATAGCTACTCTTTTCCGTCCTTTGACACGCGCACGAATGTGTACGCGCGCGTGGGAGCTTGTGGTTGATCGTGCGATTGTTCGTGCGCGGCTGCGAGACTTTGATCGTTGGTTGCTGACACACAGTTGCCACGCAGCCTATTGCTGGGTATTTTCCCAGATTTTTAATTCACACACCCGTACACCCTTTTAAAATAATTAACAAAAAAAACATTGAAAAATACCAAAAAATCATTAAAAAACACTTAACATTCTAAAAAAATTACAAAAAAATCTAGGAAAAATTCCTCTTATTTTTGCAACCCATGGCCATATTTTTCTAATCCTATAAATTTCAAAAAAATATTTTTGCCCATTTAAAATTCCAAAATCTTTCAACATACCCAAAAATATGATAAAAATTCATTCAAAATGCTTAAAAATTCCAAATTAATTTTTGCAAAATTCCTAACACTTTCTTTAATATTTTTATTTATCTTTGGCATATTTTTCTCAGCTGTCATAATCTTTCCTTTCACACCTCAATTTCGTGAAAATTAAAAAAATAAATTTTAAAAAAACATTTTTCATCCAACACCCCAACTAAACGTCTAGAAAACAAATCCAGATATTTTTCGATTGAGGAGAGCGCATTCTTTGCATTTCCATACACCCACTACCAGGTATTTTCCTTTTTATTTGTTATTCTTTCCGCTACCCCAAAACCCACGGTTAATATAAAAATAAAAAACAACCACGAAAAAAAAAAACAAACAAACACCCAAATAATTAAAATAAATGAAACCTAAACACCACCATGGCACGCGCATTTGAGCTAAATACACCATATTTTTTTAATTAAAATAAACCCATCGTTCACTTAGCACGCGCTACGTGTGCTAAAGAGGCACTTTAATATTTTTAATTAAAATGAACCAGCCGTCACAAGAGCATGCGCTGGCAAAAAAGCGCTCCACATCACCTTAATTTGTAATCAATGAACTTGCATTTAGAGACCTAGTCTGGGAATCGAAGTCCGAGATTCGAATTAAAGCACCGCTTTAACCTAATAATTGGTAATTAAATTTATAAGAAGGAACCGTCGTTTTCTTGCTAAGGTTTATCACTTAATAAAAATTCACCCATTTCTTAATAATTTATTAAAATAAACCTTTCATTAAATTAATATCCCCCTCATTGCACTTCTTTCCCCTTTTTAACGAACCAGTTTCGTGGGATAGGTATGCGCCGTCATTGGAGTTATTTCCATAGTCAAACACTGGTTTATCAACGATGTAGTCTTGATATGTGTCGGATGTGGTGATGTTTTGCTTTACTATCTTTGTTATGGTTAAGGGTACGGTATGTAGTTTTTTTTCTTTTCTTGCCTGATACGGGGTTCTGGGTGTTTGTCTGATGCATAGCATGAAGCTTTCGGTCGTATATATCTAGAGGTCATGTCGAATTTTTTCTAGACTGTGGTTTGCCTGGGGTTAGTTGGTCGAGTCACGTTTTATTGTTTTGGTTGTTCTCTTATCCTTGGTTTTTTTTGTCTGTTGCTTTGCAGGCATTCTCCTTGATTATCTGTGTTTGTGGTGTGTGTGTAACCATCTGAATGGCGCCTTCTCATGCTCCTCCCCCTATCCAGTACGTCCCATTAGTTAGTAGGGATTACTCTTCCCTACTCACTTTTGAGCCTCTCACGAAGGCGGGACTCGCTGCTTTTGTGGCTAATTCCTTTCCATTGCTTCCAGAGGATCCGTCGTTATGTGATGAGTTTCTGGCCTCCTACAGCAAGAAGACAGGACTAGTCCATGGAATTTCTATGCCTTTGACACCTCGAGGCTTAGGGAAGGCTCTGTCTCTTCCCTCCAAAGGTGAACCTTTTGTTACCACTCATCAGCTTTTCTCTAATGAAGAGATTCTGAAGCTTTTGCAAAAGCAAACAAGGGAATTGTTGGATGTTAAGAAGGTGATCAACTCTTCAGGAGTTTTCTTTTCCATGATCACTGATCCCGTATGGAAGATGGTCTGTCAGTTTCTCTAGGACAGGTTTATGCCTGCCAAAACGCCATCCCAGTATTTGTCCAAAGAGCTTTTTACAGCTTCCAGGATGGTGTTGAAAGGAGTTGCTATTGATTGGAGCACTTATCTCCTCACTAAAATGGATCAACATTTCGTCAAAGTCACAAGGGGTAATGTTACCAATGTCACATATGGCTCATATTTGTCTGCTTTCTTGACCTATTCAGGTTTACACAAGAGTGTACCTCCACCTCCTCCATCCAATCCCGTTCCTCCTCCTCCACCTTCAGATGAGTTAGAACCTATTGACATAGAGGATGATGATTCTCCGCCTCCCCTGGTCATCCAGCACAAACGCTTGAAGCGGATAGCGGATAAAGCTCCTTCAGTACTTCCTTCAGTGTCCATTCATGCTACCTCTGGCAATGATCTCCCTGGGTATCTCACTTGTAATAACCTATTCAGAGCACATCGAGAAGGTTCATTGGGGATATCAGTTCCCTCACTGAATAGTCTAGTCTCAGGAGATGCAATTCCTTTCCTTTGTAAAGATATTCAGAGTTCCATTGAATTGTCTGTGACAGCGTGTGTTCAATAGCTGTACGCGTCCTTTTATGAAGAACTCATGCAGTCTAAGGACCGGTTGCATAAGGCAACATCCGAGTTAGCTTCTGCTAAGGATACCCTAGCAGATTTGTTTAAGCAGATGGAACACCAAACCCTACTGGTTGCCACTCAAAGAGATGAGATCTCTTCTTTGAAGATCCAATTAACAGAGGCTCAATCAGAGGTTACTAGCCTTTCAGAGGAGAAGGAGAGGATGTCCAGAGAAGCGCAGGAGTTCCATACTCTCTTAGATAACAAACTTCCAGCCTTACAGACTGCTAATGACACAATGGCATCCCAAGCCTCCCAAATCAAGCAGTTGCAAGATCAACTGGCAAAGTCACGGTCTGTTCCTTCAAGCCCTAATGTTCCTTTGATCCCTTCTCTTTCATAATAGGACTTGGCTACTCTTCAGAGACAGGCTACCTTGTGTCCTCTATTCCAAGATAAAGTGGAAAGATTGCAATCCAGAATGGACTTGTTATGGTCTACCTTTGAGCAGTTTCAGGAATATGTTCCACCAGACCATTCTTTCTTTGTCCACTGCCACTTACAGAAGTTGGTCTTCTACATGAAGCTTTCCACGATGGATTTATCTCTTCCAGAGGATGGATGGAGTGCAGCTTGGTCTGCTGAGTTGTTGACAGAGGTGGTTAGGATGGTGTTTGAAGATTCTGTCATGCCAGATACCATGTTGATGTCATACATGTATCTACGAGGAGACTTGTTAATTCCAGATGAGGTGGATATGGCATGGTATGTGGGGGATGTGGTTCTACAAGCTGTTTTGTATGTCAACCATTTGGAGTTGCGCATAGCTGACATGTTTCAGAGTTACTCCTCCAAAATGGCTGATTGTCATGATAATTCGTGGCATCCCATGATTGATTCTGTGGTCCTGAATCAAAGACAAAACACAGCTCCTACCTATGCCCAGAGTACTAATCAACTAAGGATGGATCTCTTAGCCTATCTTTCAAAACATAATCCGTTTGATTCTACCTTCTTTGATGCCTATCATAGACGATCTCTCTTAGGACCTTCTGTTCCTACCCTCCTATATTACCAACAAATGGCTCACCGATATATTCTATATCTTTCTCTTTGTCAATCTAGTTCCACCACTATTTTACCCCTTCTTTTCCAACCTTCCTCTTTCCCTCAAATTCCCATTTTTACATACTGTTCCTTTATTGAGGATAGGGTATTTTCCCCTTCTCCACCCTGTCCTTCTCCATCCATTCATGTACCCTCCACATTTCCTATTTATTAGTTAACACCCTTCCTTAGTGATTCCCTACAAATTTCTGCCACTCCTTCTTTAAACTTTTCTTCCTTTTATGATTTTGCCTATCCCTCACTTCATCCACTTTTCCTTATTCCACTACCCTCACCTAACACTTCTATATCTCAACCACCTTAGTTGGTTAGTGACTATGACGGGTTTGATAATCAGATTTCTAGAAGAAGGGGATGGAGTTCGGATGATTGCCTTACAGGACCTCAGATCAATTGGCCAGTAATTCCAGGAGAATGGACAGATGCCAGTCAAGCTGATCAGAACTATGTTCATTTTGCTCAGCAGTATTCACAGTCTGCAGATCCTTCAGTGCGATTAACTGCTCACTTTGCTTGGTACCTGGTGTATATGCATAGGCACTCTCATAATGATTCCAAGCCTATTCCAAAGTTGTGCATGAATGTCAATGTGAGCATTGATTCCCAACAGCTGGATATATTGTATTTTCATGTCCTTTGTTTGCCTAGCAGATACCTGGTCCTGTTGGAAAGGATGTGCTGTCTTCAGTTTTTTCAGAATCCTCCCAAAACCTTTGTAGATCAATCCTTGTCTATGGATCGTTTCCGACAACATCAATCTTTTAAGAGGGATCATCTTCATTGATACCTTTCCAATGCCTGGTGGATGCTTTTTAATGAAAATCTCTCTTTTTTGGAGGAGTCATTCAAATGGTTGTGTTGTGTGTAGTGTTTGTGTTGTGAGTTCATTTATGTAAAACGAATGTGGTGGTTTCCTATTGGATTTCGTGTGTGAGCTACATTTTGGAGAATTGTGGCGATGAGGTCGTGGTTGGAGAGTTGAAGCTAATGCAGATGAAGAAGAAGAAAACTCTTATATCCTTTATAAGTTTGTTGTGATTTTCTAGTTTGATAAGAGGTGTTAATGTATAAAGGGTTTTCCTTTCTTTGTATTTTTATATCAGATACAGGTTATAGGTTGGGGTCGTGTTGGATGGATTCTTTTTGAAGAGATATTGAAGATCAAAGTTGCGATTTTAAATGCACTTGTATTCCCTTTTTCCTGGGTCGCGAGGACGCTTCCTTATTAAGTGTGGGGATATGTTGAGTGTTGAAATGACTTGTTTTTTGGCTGATTTTTGTTGTTTTTGAGAGCTGAATGGTTGATTTTATGAGATGATTGATTGGTTTGGAAGTGGTTTGAGAGTGTTTTGGATGATATTGATTGTGTTTTGGAAGTTCATGATGTTTATTAGTGGTTCTGTGATGTTCTGATAGGTTCTGATTGGTTCTGTATACCTTCTGTATAACTTCTGTTTTGTTCTGTTTTGTTCTGATTGTCTTCTGAAAGGAGGGATGGAGTATTGATTGATGAAGATTGAGATCTTGTGAAAGCTTATTGAATAGTTTTTGAGAGTTTGGAATGGTTTGAGTATGAATTATGAGGTTTTGATGACCTTCTGTAACCTTCTGTAGGTCTTCTGTAGAGCTTCTGTCTCTGTTCCGTTCTGTACTGTAGTTGTTCTGGTACTGTTCTGTGACTATTCTGTATGCTTCTGTATGTGTTCTGATGGATAAGAGTGTAGCTTGGGAAAGTTCTCTAGCCTTGGAAAGAGGTGAATACAAGTGCAAAAGAGCTGAAAGAAGTGAAAGAAGTAGCTGCTGAAGACTCAAGTGAAGACTAGAGTGAAGTGACAGTAGTGAGCTATGAAAGGACACTGTAGTGGCTCTGGTGACTCTTCATATCAGACATACCTCTTGAGATGGGTATCGATGACCTAAGAAGGATTATTGAGAGTGATTTTTGAGATATTGTAGTGAGGATATGATGTATTATTGATGGAGAGAGAGAGAGAGAGTCAGAGATAGCCAGTTCTACAAAAACAGAGTGATTGTATATGAGAGATTGAGAGAGAAGACTATGAAGATATTGAAGATGAATACTATGTGATGTATTTCCATTCAAAGATGGTGTATTCCTTTGCTTTCTTTGTTATGTTGATGGATTTTGTGAAGATATTGAAGAATATGGTTGATTCTATCAAATCCATGGGAGATCTACATGATGCTGTATGAAGATTTGTTGTGCCTGGTGTTCTTTTCTTCATTGTGGTCATATGAAACATAATAAACAAGCTTGTTGATGTTACAAGATAGATTTTCTTGCAAGAGAATTCCCTTTTCCTTGGTGTTCCTCTTGGGGCTCCAGTGCTGAAAGGCTCAAGGACCTTATTGAATGCCTTGTCTTGGCAAAAAGTTAACGAATCATGGGGCAAAGGCAGTGGAGGCAGTTATCGAAGTCCAGCAATAAGCCTTTTTTAATATCATGTTGCATGTGACCTTGGCTAACGATGAGGACATAATAGAAGGGCTAAAAAGGAGGTTGGAAATTACAAGAAGAGCCATAAGGTATGGTCTCCAAGAGTACACCCCCGTAGTCAGTACTAGTCTAGGTGCAAAGAAACAATGATAGTACTTGAGACAAGTTGGGCTCTCAATAAAGGAGCTGGAGGAGTCAGGGTTTGGAGAGCAAGAACAATAGATGTAGTGCCCTACTAAAAAGCCAAGAGAGATAGTGCAAGAAGAGGGGCCAAACTTTGAGCAAGGCCAAGATGAGAAAGAGAAACCATGTGAACCTAGCCCACAGTGGCAGGAGATGCCACCACCCTGAAGATCCTAAGGGAAGTGTAGTTCCATAAAGGGTGATGGAAGCAAAAAGGAAGAGAAGAGAGATGGTGGAGCAAGCACAGAGGAGGCTAAGAGCCCAAACCGCAACAAGTTCTTGAAGTTGAGATCCTACAAAGAGAAAAAATTTATCCTGTAAACTAGGCCCATGAACTAGCTGTCTGGGAGGAGTAGTGGGAGAACAAATGTCAACCTTTTGAGTTCTCCTTCCACTATCCTTGCTCCTTAGACATGGTCTTGTCTCTAAGAGTGGTGGAGTAGGTGATCAACCTTGCACAATGACTAGGAAACTAATGGATAGATGAAAGAGAAAAATATCCTACAAGATGGTAGAAAGAGCGTGCGAACTACTAGCAAGGCAAGGTTTGGGGGATCCCAAAGACTATTAGCAGGGATATGAAGCCCAATCAAAATAGAAATGACATGTTTGGGATTCCAACCTTGATGCTTGGATGGTGTTCTGCAACATCATATTGGAGAGGTGCAACGATCCACCTACATGACATATCCACGGAGAATAGGGGTAGACTATAACCTGTATGTGCATGGTAGGTATGATTTTTCCAAGATCTATAATGTGAATGCAGGGAGTCCAAAGGAGTGCTTAATCCTCACTGAGCAAGACATCCTCCCATCTATCACAGACTTTCTTGATGAGTTTTCATCCTACCCCCCTAATCTTGCATTCACCACTAGTAATTATCTCAGGATATTGAGGATTTTTCTCAAGAAAAAACGTGTAGCAAAAGAGACTTGACTACTGCCACTCTTTTTTTATCTCAATGCAAGAATTGATAGCTACATGATTGCCTACCTCATGATGAGGGCCACACTCCTACCTTCCTTTTGTATGTAGTCCTTGAAGATATCAATGACAGCCACTTCACCAAGTACAGTCACCCCTTCTTGGTGTCAATGACACCCCTAAATGTATGTATTAACATAAAAGGCTACTTGAATATAGCAGAACCTTCCTTACCAAGTCTCTTAGGCCCCATCACAATGTAGCTCTTGAAGAAAAACAAGGTGACATCTAGCATGCTCTCTCCTAATGTATTAATTTTTTTAAAAAAAAAGGAGAGAAAGAAAGAAAGCAAAGAAAAGACAAAGATGGAGCATAAGAAAGAAATGGAATTCTCATATACTAGAGTGTGATAGACACTGCACCTAGGAACAATTATTTGCCTACCCCCTTCCCCCACTTCACACTTACGGTACATCAAGGGTAGGACATACCTAGGAGTTTACACTCACCTAGAGTTAGACCTATCTCCCTAAGTCATACCCACAACACCTCCCCCTACAGGATTTGGGTCCTTAGGTGTGGGATGACACCATAGGCTTTCCTAAGGTTTGTGACCCAACTCCCAGTTCCACTAGCATGGACACCATGCGTTGCATGGTGAGGTAGGCACACCCCCTGGTAGTGCACTTTCTTTTTCTTTTCAACTACATTTGATCACCCATGACCAACCATCGATGTTGGAGGCCCCCATCAACCACTTGATCTCTCCTTGACCTCCACAACCTCACATCCATTTTGTTATGCTTCTTCTCCATGGCCAATCTCCCTAAAGCCCCATCATCGATCCACATGGCAAACCTTGAACCACCTACGCCCTCATCAATAAGTTCCTTGGGACTAGCACTAGGCTACGAGGGGGTAATGTTAACCTAGTGCAAAGAAAGTGAAAGAAAATTAAACAACATAGGGCAAAGCGAAAAAAGACAACCCGATAGAAAAATTGGAGGAAAAAGGACAAAAGCACACGAGCAACTTTAAAAGTTGAGGGTGAGTGCAAAAAGGGAAAGGCATAGTTTAAATATAAAATCACACTCTACAGTTTTGTAAAAGAGTGCTAGATTTTCTCCTATGAAATTTATAAATGTAGACGGGAATGGGTGAAGGAACAATATAAATAGGAAAGGAATAGGGAAAGAGAACCTAGGCTAAAATGGTCAGTCATGTAAAAAAAGGGATGGGCACCCAAGGAGGAGGTAGGGCATGTATAAAAGGCAAAAAGTGAATGAAGAAGCTCATTCGTGTGTGTGGCTGAAACTAGCTCTCTTCTTCTTCTTCTTCCTCTTCCTCTTCTTCTTCTTCTTCTTGTTGCTTGTGCATGTGCTTGAGAGAGGGAGTGTGAGGGAGTAAGTATGTGCGTGTGCTTGAGAGAGGGAGTGTGAGGGAGTAAGTATGTGAGGGTGAGGGACCATGGTGGAGAAGCTCGTCATCTTCTCCTCTCTTCTTCTTCTCTTCTCTTCTATTCTCTCGTCGCATGCGCGGCAATGGAGCTTGGAGCTTGGAGTTTGAGGATTGAGCTTGCTTGAGCTTGCACCTTGGATCATGGAGCTATTGGAGGGCTCATGGGAGGAGGCAACTTGATCGGGCATGAAGGTAAGCTCACTGCACTCGTAGGTGTGAGAGTGCACATGACTATGCAAGAGGTAGCCATTGCACTTGCCTTGAAAGGCTTGTAAAAATAAGCAGCTCGTGGGTCTTGGCAAGACCGTGAGCTCACATCTTTGATAAGAATTTTCCTTGTTTTTCCTAAGAACCCTATGTTGTACAAATATCAACTTGACAAGTACCTGGTGCATACACCAAAGTCTAGTATATACCAGATAGATACAAAGGCATGACAACATATGGGTCAATGCTTCCTCTTACTGTAGGCCAACCTAACAAGGCACCCCCATTGAAGGCCAAGCCAATGTATGCTTGAGGCTACATTATTAAGTCAAATGCCATGCAAAATTACTACCATGTATCTCTCTCTCTCTCTCTCTCTCTCTCTCTCTCTCTCTCTCTCTCTCTCTCTCTCACATAGAATGTGATAACTAGCTATGCAAATGGATGTGAACTTGTGATGACTAATTGTGAGGAGTGTCTAATGATTGGATTTGAACCTATGACAACTAGCTATTACGAATGATTGGCTAATGGGAGCATGTGACAAATGTCTAAGGTGACTAGCTATGATAAATAATACTTGGCCAACATGACCCTATTTGATGATGACTGGCTATGATGAATGACTAGCTAATGTGAGTCTATCACAAACATTGACATGACCATGTCTAATGATGACCAGATTTGATATATTGTTGAGAGATAGGCATGTGAGGCCACTATATCCAAGGGGGGATAAGGATAGATGAGTGTGAATGGATGAGAGGGTAGTAGGGACATCCTAACCCTAGCCATCCAGAGGCTATTTAAATAGCCCTAAGGGTCACTCTCAATGTGTGTGAGAGTTTCTCAATTGTACTTGTGAGCAACTTACTAAGCAAGATTTTATTCTTGTACTTTGAGCTCTCTTCTCCCTCTTGTGCACACTTTCCCTTGCTACAACTTTTATATTCTAACATGGTTATATCAAAGCCATCTCTGATTCATTAAGCTTCCCATAGTCACATCTTGTCTTATGTGCACAATTGACTTTCATTTCTTCAATCTATCCTCCTTTCCACCATAGCCAGTTTTGACCTACTTCCATTGGAGGAAATGGTGTGAGAAAAGGAGGCCATGTTTGCTCCTAATTTACTATGGAGTTCACTTCATTAGTCCAATTGCAACATTTGAGAGTGGATTTTTGGAGCTCATTTTTGAAGCAAAAAAGTGCATGGTAGGCATAAAAATGACCAAATTTTCATGGAAAATGAAATGATTGTAGATCGATGAGCTAGAGTTTTCCTAGATGGAGTTTGATGCCATGATCAAATGCAAGCCTCGATTCGTGATCGCAGGTCGTTTGATCCTCCATTTAAACCCCACAAGGTTTGTCGTTCTAAAGAAACTATGTGGTTCGGGAGCCATAAAGTGCGTGACAAATGCCAGATTTATATATTTTGATGCCATAGAGTCAGCTAGCAAGACGAATCTCGAATCCGAGTTCGTTTACCCTACCAAAATGAAGAAATCCACTTGTCGGTAGTGTGAAAACACAAAAATTGAACTAGATATTTTAAATTTTTAAGCCTTAAGCTTGATTAAAGAAATAAAACTCCAAAAAACTAAATCGTGGGCAAGGAGGGGATGCAAATTTTTTAATGCCCCAAAAATCATGAGATTTGTGGCTCTTAGATGTTGGGGATCATCAAGGATTGATTGCATATCTCTGCTAGTTAATGACACTAATCCTAAGCTTAAAGTCAAATTCCAAAATTTCACTCTAGATGATAGACTTGTCTATTTCAGGACAAGGATTTGCATTCCTCTCAATCAAGTGCTAAAAAAGAAGATATTACGGGAAGCCCATGATTCCCTGGAAAAGTCTCAAATAGATCTTTACTCAACCAAACCTCAACATGAGGCAGCATCGGTGGATTGAAGTATTGCAAGAATCTGATTTTGAAATCAAGTTCGTACCTAGAAAAGAGAATGTGATTGTTGATGCATTAAGTCGTAAAGCTTTTCTAAATGCACTTATCATGGAAGAGCCATCTAAAGGAGAGACTTTAGCTACCATGATATCGATGCCTAGCAATCAGTCATTGAGCTAGCCAAAGAAGAGGCAGACAAGGATCCTAAGTATCAGCTAATTCTTAGAGAAATCCTAGTTAATGACACTAATCCTAAGCTTAAAGTCAAATTCCAAAATTTCACTCTGGATGATAGACTTGTCTATTTGAGGACAAGGATTTGCATTCCTCTCAATCAAGTGCTGAAAAAGAAGATATTACGGGAAGCCCATGATTCCCTGTTCTCTCAGGACACCTTAGCTATGTAAAGTCTCTTAATGCAGTTATGAAAAGTTTCTACTATTGGAAAAGACTGAAGCATGATGCACTCAGATATGTTATTGAATGCCTAAGTTTCCAACGGGTGAAAGCGGAGTGTGTCAAAATGCCAGGACACTTGACATTCCACAGATGAAATGGGAGTTCATCAGTATGGATTTTGTAGTTGGCTTACCTTTTGTTCAAGCAGGGTATAATTCAATCATGGTGATGATTGTGGATATGTTGATAAAGGTTGCTCATCTTATCCCAGTCAAGACCAACTACAAAGCTTCAGATATTGCATGATTGTTTGTGAAAGAAATCTTTAGGCTTCATGGATTGCCTAAACGAAACGTTAGTGATCGCGACTCTTTGTTTGAGTCACATTTTTGGAGAAGCCTATTTGAAGTAATTGGAACCCAGCTTTGCTTTAGCATAGCTTACCATCCCCAAACTGATGGTCAAATAGAGTAGGTTAATCATGCCATTGAAGATATACTAAGAACTTAGTGTTCTAGAGAACCAACAAGGTGGATATGCCCTTAGTAGATTTTTTCTACAATGCATCATATCACTAGAGTATTCAAATGACTCCATTTCAAGCATTGTATGGGCAAAATTGTTTGACACCACTGAATTTCTTTGATCCACACCTAAAGGTTGAGGCTTCTAAGAAAATGCTAAAAGACATGGATGATCAGGTCAAAACAATCAGACAAGACATCCAAGCTGCCAAAGATCTCCAAAAAGCTTATGATGATCTAGGACAACAAGAGCATATCTTCCAAGAGGGAGACATGTTTTTCATCCGTGTATGCCCAAAGAAGAGTTCTCTATCATTAGGAAAGTTCAAAAAGTTGAGTCCAAGGTATTGTGGACCATACAAGGTTCTCAAATGCCTAAGAGCTAATGCCAACAAACTGCAACTTCTTGATCATGTGAAAGTCCATAATGTATTTCAGTAAGTCTTTTGAAAGCTTATGTGGCAAATCAAGATCATATTCTTGATTACCAAAATGCCAAGTCAAGGAGCCCTTGAACTCTAGCCTGATAAGATTTTAGTTGTAAAACAGAAACCTCTGAGAAATAAAACCATTAGAGAGTATATTGTCCAGTGGAAAGACTATCCTCAGGAGGATGCCACCTAGATAGAAAAGACAACTCTAGAAAAATAGTTTCCCCATTTCTTTTCGAGATGAGGACATCTCGATTCCTCTAAGGAGGAGAGGATGTAATATTCTTGTAACAGCACTTCATATCAAGAAACACATTCACACTTAAGGTGTTTTAAAAATTACTCGTTGAGCTATCAGATAAGTGACCACATGTAATTTTCTTAATATTGAGTCTCACACTAAATCAATTCTGCAATCCGACATGAGAAGATGCCTCAATGTTCCTAGCCAACAAAAACCAAAGATGTCTTGTAAATAATATTACAATGGCTTGATCATATAATTTTTTCCGCATTATGTTCAATTTGGCATTCTCAATTTTATTTAATGCATCAAGAATCGCATTGATTTCGTAATTGCAAGAAAAATCGCAAAATTCCTAATCGGTACATGAAGAATGTGCAAGAATGAGCATGATATTGAGTGAGTTAAGTATCAAAGAGTATGACATGACTTTAAATACTAGATAAGTCATGAAGTAACTAGGCACAAAACTACCAGATGAAATCATTTTGAAAAGAAAAAGACGTTTTTGAAAAAATAGGCAAAAAAACATGAGTTTTTTAACTCTTGGAGAGAGAAAAAGCATTAGATAATCATCTCCATGCCACCATCCAAGAGGTAAGCAATCAAAATGAATATTTAATAAAGCTCAATTGGATCTTGACAAGAAGGAAGTCCTCCTGATGATGGAAAATTTTCTCTACCTCTCTTATTCATTAAAGCTTGAGCCTTGAAAGAGGAAAATGCCCCTTTCTATCTCATTTTCATTTTCTCTACCCCATCTTATGCCTTTGTTCCATACAACCATATCGCTAAGCAAAACGTTGGCGAAATTTTTTTGGACGACTAACAACTCTTCCTAAACTACCGCATCAATTTTGCCTGACATCCATCGTTCCGTGAGGTCACAAAAATTCAAAAAGCACATTTGAAGCAAGGGAATGAGATCGATAGAGAAAATGACACAGTAAGAATTGGCAAGACTCTCATTACAGTAAACATGAGAGAGGTAGCATCTCGTCGGTTTGGAAAAAATTAATGTTTTATAAGCTTATTGCTTTATTTGGCTTTAAACGATTATAAATGCATTCTAATGAAAATGCATATGAACTACTGCTTAGAAAAATAACCTAAGTAATATAATAATTAACTATTCAGTAAAAAGAATCTTTCACTGGAAAAAGGATTATATACCTTACATTAAGAAAATATCTTAATTATGGTTTATTTTGAGATATTTATTGTTATTTTATTAATGACACATGTGATCATAATAATAGAAAAATGGTGGACGTTGTTAGGGAAGGGAATATTTTATAATTTTCTTATGAAAGTGACTATCTCTATTTTATTTTGCTAATGATAAAGAGATGCATATGAATTTATAATAATTTATGGAAAATAATTTAGATAATATCATGAAATAATCAATGCATTAAATCAACAAAAAATTATATAGGAAAATATATAGTAGATATGTATAAATTAGATGCATGGAAATATAATTCAAAGTCTGAATATGAAAGAAAAATTTCACTTATGATTTTTGCATTGCATAGAATAAAAATTTCAGAAAAATAATGAGCATTATACTTAGAACATAGCTAAAAGGCAATTGATCTTTCTAGATAACATTGAAAGTTTGGTAAATGGTCAAACATCGTCGATTAAACCATAGAATATGAGTAGAATAAAATAAAAATTATTTTCTAGCTGAAAACACACGTAATGTTAATATTAATGATTATATTAGCGAGAGCATCAATATCATGAGTTGACCCACAAATGAATCAGTGAGATAACTTAACCTAAAATATCAAGAATTTTGAAGTGAAAACAACTATGAAATACTTGGCAACCTTGAAACTATCAGTATCAGGAAATTAAATAAATATTAGAAGTCAGTAGGACTTGTTGGACATTGATAAGAGTTTGTCAATACAAGTTCCAAAGTCTAAACAAACTTGGAAAAGCATTTGCATGAATTGGCTGCCATAAGCATAAATGCCGATATTATCTTTTAGGGAAGAAATGCCAAATTTTTCATAAGGACAAAATAGACTTCATATAATTAATCAAATTTGTGAAATAACTTGCGGATCTCGAAAAAGAGTTGCAAGTAGGAAGTGAAACCCTAAAAATAAGGTGGGACCTTAAAAAAGAAACCCTAGATTTGGGTGGGGTTGTTTCCTATACTAAAAACACTTGCTTTTTTTAAAAAAATTTGTGTTTGATTGTGCTTGTAGTAGTTAGATCTAATTGTAAATAGAGGATAATAAGAGGAAAGATCGTGTTATGCCTCCCCCATGGCTAGACGCAGAATCGTGCTCCAAGGGGGATCGCTTTGTACCGGTATGAGGAGCTTTGGACTAGCCCCGATGGCAAGAGGTCACTCCGTGAGGAATCCATTAGATAGTAGGAGGAGGCAGAAGTGCTAGGGGGGACTTTGGTCGTAAATCTCTCAATCGCTCCTAAGAACTACCTGACCCTCGCATGAATCAGGATGGGATTGTGGAGTCCCCATTACTAAGGGACGAAAATCTTGGAGGGTTACTTTTCTGCGCAAATAGAAGGGATTTTTTTGTGAATGGAGGTTTATATTGTGCGTAGGCAGTAGAAGTAAAAAATCATTGTAAATAACTTTGCAAAATAATAAATAAATATTTTTTGCCAAAAGATGGCTTTCTCTATCTTTATGTTGTGCCATAAAATTACATGAAGGAACCTGTGATAACATGTTAATTAACGAAGATGCTTTTATATGCCATAACTTAATGTGATAGGTAATTAGAAAACTAAAGAAAACCATTTGTGGGAAGTAGGTGGGCAAGATCCCTGATGGATCCGTCCTACGGATGGGTGGTCTCGGTAAGCTGGGAGCTTCTCTCAAGAGATTGAATGAAACATTAAGTAGGAAAAACTAGGTAGAGCCGAGCATTGACTTACCTAGGGTCAGGTCTTTAAAGCCTTGATAAAAAATTATCTTAGGGAAATGGTGCATTGGTTGTGCCAAAACTCCATTTGTTAGGATTCACTGAATCCTAACCAGTTACAAGAAAAAAGTGTTGCACTCCATGAACCAAGGGTAACTATGATTGCTCTAGTTGGACAAGAAGCCCTTGTGGGACACCTCCGATTGAGCCAACTAATGTATCGAGACCTATGTTGTCAAATTAGGATCCCAAGCTTGCAGGTTGATCCTCGTGGGGATGGCCGATCGGGTGGACTCTGGGAAACCTAGAGGATAGACCCCGTGCGTTCTCACAAGTGCTAGGCAAAACCATCTAGGATAATTCCCGAATGAACCACTAAAACGTGTTGCTAGGGAATCGTTATGTAGGCACGTGACACCAAGGCATTTTCAATACCTAGACTCAGATTCCAATTTTTCCTAAAGGTATAGGCCGCTCGTAATCATGACTCCACCACCTCTGCTCGTGTAATAGTTGTATCAATGTCAACTAGAGCAAAACTGCTCAATTGCACCTGAATATTAAAGTCTAGCCCATGAAAAAAGAATTGCAACTGAGCAACAACTGGAATAGGAATATAAGTGTGTAACTTGGGAAATACTCCCTTCAGTTTGTTGGCACAGCCTTGAACATTCTTATGAGGTTCTTGACGTGTTACATTGAGAATACATAGCCATACTGGCCTCCCCTTTCAAGAGAAAAATTTATTCAAAAGGCTACAAAAAATAAATCAATCGTATATATGGTTCCAACCTCTAGGCTATGATACCATACTATAGCACGTCCTTTCAGAGCCATATTAAAGAACATGTGAGCTATTTCCTGGTAAACTAGAACCCAAATGGTATGTGCATATAAAATTGTACATATAGGAAAGAATAGCTCTATAGTCCTTCTAGTAGACTTGCAGGGGGTAGAGTTTTTTTTAAAAAAAGGTAACTTTAAAAAGTTGAAGCCTTACTACATATAAGGGCTGATGTCGACCTTGGAGCCTGTACATGTCCTTCATGATTCAGCTTTAACTTGATGTAGATATACCAAGACGATCGAATGGGAAGAATCATTTCTTATCTTGAACATTTGTATTTAGAGAAACGTTACCACTAAGATCGAGTGATCTAGTGAAGTAAAGGTTATTAGGTTATTGAGTGGAAAAACAGATCTTTCATGTGGGATATTAAGGTCTATTGCCATCATTATCAAAGGATTCTTATGAGTATTCCTATTGAGTTCAGCACAAGGAAGGAGGGATTGTACATGTTATACACCCTCTCTCTTGGTGCTTGACTTTGATTATCATAAGTACAAGTGAGTTGATTAGTATAGCGTGGCCTATCAATGAAGATTGGGTCTATACTTTGAATTTCAACGGAGCTTCTAGAGGACCCGCTAAATATGCGAGCATTGGTTGATCATTAAAGATCCTCAACATAGGATTGGTATGAAAATGGGAGTATATTGAGGATACTCTTTTACTGATAATATGGTAGAATACAAGGCCTTGATTATGGGGCTGAATGCAGCCCAATGTGGTTATATCCACCAATTATTGGTAAAAGGAAACTCGCAATTAGTGATTGATCAATTGAATGGGACCTATAATGTATGGAACCCATCTTAAAAATGTACCATCATGCATCCTTGGATATGTTGCATATTTTTGAGATGGTGACTTGTCAGCTAGTTCCTCATCGACAGTGGAATCACTTTACAAATATCTTTTTCAATTGTGGTTTGGGGGAGCTCCTACAATTATCTTCTAACATTAGCCCAGGACTACTTTGAGGTCTTTGCTAACACATCCTATTTTTGCCACATATGGCTAGTTTGGGTTATGAGTTTGGTAGTAATTGAGCATCTCCCTATTTTTCTGTGGACACATAGGATTGTTTATTGTCATATTCAGCAGACACCCCTTGCTATTTATGTAGGGGGTTAGCCAATAACTTGTTGCATTTAGTGTAGGGCCTAAGGAGCCCTTATCCTTGGTTGGTTTTATGTTTCAATAGAGTTATGTCGGGACCAAGGGTTTGTCTCAGCATGATGCTGCTGAATGGTCGTTTTGTGAATTATCTTGTTAAGCCAAGAGGGCTAGTCATTCTGCAATAAAATGTCACATTTTGTTAGGCCAAGAGGGCCATGTGTCTGTTTAGTGCGGGTGCAGTCAAGTGGTTTTGTTTTAGTGCGGTGCTAGATAGATTTAGGGGGGTTTTATGCTATATGTGTTTATGCACTTGGGGAGCATTGTTCTTTTTTTGGGGATTGGAAATCAAGGCATGAAGTCCCAGGGTTAGGTTAGGTATATATGGGTGGAGGTTTGAGTAGTTTTCTACCTCCTATCAAGACATTGTCAGGCATTGAACGACTTGTTTTAGAAGGCAGTCCTAGTGACCCTACTCTACTAGCCTATTAGGTAGCTATTCTAGGAGTCCCTACCAGTGTGAGGTAGTTAGAGAAGCCTACCAAAATTAAAGGAAGAAACAAGCATGAATGTACTTGCAATATAGAAATACAAAGGTGTGTAAAAAGGGGTTCTAAGCCCTACTAATCAAAAAGACAAGAAAGAAAAACCTTAAGAGTAGTTGATTATTGCCTTGCGAAGGCCTAGTAGGTTCATGGTGATGAGAGGCTGATGTAATATTTCTACAACAAAATATTAGAGACCCTAGATCCCGCGCAAAAGCAATTTGAAGTAATCTCCCACAACAAAAAAAAAAGGCCTAAGTGCTCCCCTCGTGTAACAACAATATCATCCCCCACATTGTGTATGAGGAACCGTGTGCTTGCAACCCGCAAGACACCACAGGAACTCCCCTTCAAGGGGAAAAGGGATAATCAATAATTGTAAATTTTAGAGGGAAGTATTTGCATCCCTAAAAGAAGGATCATCTTTATTCATAAGATAGTTAGATGAATTATGTAAATCGCATGTAATTGAGTAATTCACATGAGATTCATAAAGGTGTGAATAGTTAGCATAAGACGATCACCTTAATGTGCTAGGTTAGGTTAAGTTATGTTAAAATTCTTCTTAGTATCGCACTTAGGATGCCGATTTAATATTTTCGATCTTAAAAGTTCTACCCACATTCACGAAATGTTAGGATTATCTAAACGCCCGAGTAAGAATGATCTAGGATTCTCACCCTAAGGATCAAATGACCAAATGCTAGACTTCACAAGGAATTTAGGGGCCCTAGGGCCAAAATGTTTATAAGCCTAGTAGGATTATGGTTTTGGATTGGGGTCAATGGGACTCCCAAATCCTATATCTTGATCAAAGGTATTCTTGATCAAGAAATACTGTATGATGAGAGATATAATCCCACAAGTTAGGTACTGACACCTATCTCGTGCAATAAGTTGCAAGTTCATATGCTCTTGTGTCTAAATCACAAGACAAGTACTGCTACACCTTAGACCAAGATTGGCGAGTTCTAGTTATAAATTAGATTCTCTGAGAACTGAGTAGTTGCCCTAATACAACACTCCCTCTTGGGAATTTTTTTGTCAAGCTTAGGGCAGTGGTGAATTGCCAAGAAGCAAATTGACCAACCAAGTTAGGGCGACGGGGTTGTCCAGGATTTATTGACTATAATATAAGGAAACCTAAGGTAGTGACAATTTGGGTCAACAGGGTATAAACCCTAACCCAAGGAAAAAGGGTAAACAAGCAACTCAGCTTACTAAACCCTTGGGATCTTGCCAAGTCGCGAATGATCCAGGATCGAATGCTGGAAGTATTCGAGGAGAAGGAATCACACCTTAGCAGTTGGCCATACGAACGACCACTGGAATGCTCGTGATTGTACACTTAGGTTCACTGTTTGTACTTCTTTGTTCAAGGAACTAATTTAGGAAAAACAACTAATGCTTCAGGTTAAAAGCCTGGAGGGAGAGGCAGTTCCAGTTACCTCCGACTGTCTGCCTGACCCTATCCAAGGGGGTTGTTAGCCGCGCTTGGTATGTGGACCAAACTTGCTGCGAGAGGTCTCTCCGTGGGTACTGCTTGGAGCAGGAAGACGCTTGGGTGCCAAGGGAGGCTCTGGCCATAAATTCCTTGCCTCCGGATCCTACACAAGAGGCCGACGTGACTCGAGATGGGATCTCGAGGCTCGTATACTAGTCAACGGGCGAAACTTGGAGTAGCGATCCCTGAGGATTGCAGGGATAGCTTTCGGGCAGGATATTTGATGTATTCCAAAGACTATGATTAATAAAGATCAAATGTTGAAAAACGAACTTACTTGACATTGTTTTTCTATGTCAATGCCTAAGTTACGCGAAGGAACCAGTGTTTTATTGGTTAATTAAGGAAGCTGTTTTTGCATGTCAAACTTAATGTGGTAGGTAATTAGATAACTAAGCAACCCGAGGAAAGTGCGGTGGACGTGACTCTGGGTCCGTCCTACGGAAGGGTGGTCCTGGTTAGCAGGGAACTTTTCTCAAAGGAATTGTTAGCGAAGTAGCGATGACCTACAATCAATAGAGTTAGAGTCCCAATTTATGTTGTTTTAGGGGAACGGAATGGGACTATGCCTTACAGGCAAAGAGGTCGAGCTTTGCATCCCTCTTGTTTTCCATTCTCCTTGAACCAAGTGCAGTATAAATCCACTTCAACCCTGATGTTTTGGTGCAAAGTGTTCGATGCTAGCTACTTCCTAGAAACTTGGCTAATAGGAAAACCAAGATTCAGGTCGGTCCTAAGTGGGAACGGCCAGATGCTTCCGCTTTGTGGCAGACTCAGGAAGAACTTGTGATCCCAAACCCCGTGACATTCCTTGTGAGTGTCAGGCGGCACTTTCTAGACTCTCTTCCCGATGGGCTGCTAAGACATGTCCTACAAGTGGATAGGGGGACACGTTATAGCTGATGCCTTGTCTTCCTACGGATGGCATCTAGCTAGAAAAGAATTACCAATGAAGGTTGGAGTGAAAATAAAAGTGAGTGGAAAAGAAAAAGATTGAAGTGTTGCCTTGCAAGCAGTTGGTAGGTTTTTGGGTATTGAGTCATGACTTAAGGCCGATGCCCTATTCTCCTTGGGTCAAACACTCATCTCCCTCCCTTTTACACATCCGAATATTGAAAGCTTGAAAGAAAAAATGTGTTAAATAAAAATATATACTACTAGGCTATAGGAGTCCTTGCCTAGTAGGAGTTTGTGGTTTAATTGTCCTATTTAGATAGGTAGTTAAGGCCACCACCTAGGATGGATTCTTTGATAGTTCTTTTTAGTCAGTCGCTATTGGAGTAGTTGGTTAGCGCCTCACTCTAGATTTCTATCAAAGTATGCGGGACCTATGTCTTAAGGATTTTCATGCCTTGATCTTGTCAGGAGGTAGGGTGAGAGCTATTCTTGTGCTTTTTTGTGTATTCTATTTTGTAGTAGCTTGATGCTTTTATGGTTGTTGTTTGTGTAAATCAATTCGTGGGATTCGATGGGATGAGTCGCCCTATCCCGTGGGTAGATTTTTGGAGTCTATTTTTTAGGCAAAAAAGTGTACGAGAGCCATAAAAGACCAATTTTTCATGGAAAATGAAGTGATTGTGGATCGTTGAGCTGGACTTTTCCTAGATGGAGTTCGATGCCAGGAATACAACATAAGCCTTGGTTTATCGATCAGAGGTCGTTTGACCCCTCATTTAGTCCCCACAAGGTTTGGTGTTCCAAAGTAGCTATGTGATCTGAGAGCCAAGTGCATGACAAAGGTCAGGTTTATAGATTTCGACGCCATGGAACCAAGTGCATGATGAAGGTTCGAGTTTGTTTGCCCCACTAAAATGAAAAAATCAATTTGCTGGCAATGTGAAAGCACAAAAATTGAACTAGATATTTAAAATTTTAAGCCTTAAGCTTGATTAAAGAAAGAAAACTCCAAAAATTTGAATCGTGGGCAGGGAGGATACTTAATTTTTTTTGCGCCCCAAAAATCATGAGATTTGTGGCCCCCTTGGCTGCTGGGGATAATCGAGGATTGATTGCACATCTCTGATCTAATCCTTAAGGGATTGAATTTGAGTGTGGACACGTAAATTTTCAACCAAGGAATCAAAATGCTAATTTTTAATCTTTCTATCTCCTCTCTTCTCTCTTCTATTACTGTGTTTCCATGGTTGATTCTATGAGAGACCCTGGGCTGTGATGAAAGTCTTTGATCATGGGATGATGTTGGAGCATAGATTGAGGTCAAAAGGATTGTCATCGTGCCTATTGGAAAGCGTCAATGGACTTCCAATCACGAGACATGTATGCCATAAAGCACGATTCTATGAGTAAGTAGTAGATTTTATAGGTTTATGATAAATTTTGATTGGTAAGTGGTTGAAAATGGTTGTATTTGGTTGTCAATGCTCTGATGTATCGGAAATGTTAGAGAAATCAAGAAAAACCAGTCATTTAATAATTTCTTTATAAACATGCAAAGCCCACAACATTGCGGTTTTAAGGAAAATCATGTGGTTTTGGGGTTTTGCCATGAGTATGGTGTTTGTATGGGATGGAATGTGATAGGAAAACAATTCTCAATAAGATCAATCAATCAAAATTAGTAAATTAGAAAATATTTATAATTATCAATAAATAAATAGAAAAAAAGAAAAAATAATAAAAATTAGATTTTTTGAGTTTGAAAAATAGGAATAAAATAATATTTGGTTTTGTGAATATATGGTAAGGCTAAGTCATGAGGTTTAGCCTCAATTTAGCCATATATCTATGTTAAATTGGGTTTTTATTTCTTTTATGAAGGAAAAATACATTAAAAATATGCTCTAAACCTACCATTGAATGCATAATCTTTAAGTGGTAGGGAGAAGGGGGGTGTTAAGTGCTGATAATATGCTGAATTTTGATGTTTTTTATTATGCACGGCATATTGGACATGTGTGGTTTAAGATTAAGAGGGTACAGTAGCATGAGCATGCTCGGTGTTGGCCCTAGGCAATGTAGCCATCTCGGTTTAGAAAAGGCTTGAAACGACATGTTTTTAATGCTAGTTTCTAATAGGAAATTTGTTTGAGCACTAGAAATCATACACAATTGCATTGCACACAATATATGGTATCATCCTGGTTGCACATCAATGGTTTTCATGAACGATGACCTACATTGAGAAGGTGAGGTACCCTAAGCTATAGGGTTAGTGGTTCATTTCCTTTGGGGTAAATTCAGTGATGAGGACTATTAATTATCTCCTCAATTGACCAATTAAAAGAGTGGATTATGTGTCATGCATGCTTTATGTGTTCACGGCACATCTTGGGGACAATCCGCAAGGTGTAGGAGAGCCATAGTGGGGTTGCGCAATCAGGCCGAGGGGCACTCTCTTTGTCTATGCTTATGTGGTGTATTACATTGATATGTGTAGGGACTCCCTCTTAGGAGTGTGGGAAGGGTTATCCTATAGATTATAATCTATAAAAATGTGAAGTTCTATATTAGAGGTTAGGGTAGTATACCCCTTAGACACTCCTAGCTCTGCAAGGCTGTGTGGGGTGGTTTGGATGTGTAGTAGAGGCTTGGCTAGTGCCTTAGAGCTAGTGTTGGATCCGTTTTGTGAGAATATCAAGCTCCCATTACTCTTCAGTCAGTCTATCTTTATGTGTGTGACCGACATTAGCTGGATACAACTGTACATGTGTGTGACATTCAATAAGTCAGTGTAGTCAATGACTTAACCACAGCTAGTCTTGGTTAGTCATACCTATGTGTGTAAGTCTCTTTCAGTTAGTATGATGGAAGAATAATGAAAGAAGAAGGACAATGAGCTGAGGCTCATCTTCCGCTCCACTCTGTCTCTCCCCTTGTCTTTCAACATGGTATTAGAGCTTGAACACCTGAAGCCTGAAGGCTTGGTAATGGACGTTTGACATCAATGCATCAAATTTGAAGAAAATGTCATCAAAGGAGACTATGCCTACAGCCCTTTTTTTTGCAGAAGCTATATCTTACTATAGAAATGGTTTTTGGAGAAATGGCCCATGGTTCCTGACTTTTCGATGTGGTCTACAACTTTGTAGAAAAAAGTTTTTTCAAATTCCTCACAGATTTTGAGATATTCAGCACAAACATGTGCAAATTGACTGTTTATTGTAGTAAACAACATGTGATTCCAAGGCAATGGTGGCTTTCATCCTAACAATGTATATGCCCTTATTATCATGCACTTGAGCATGATATTGGAGTGTTAAATGCTCAGTTTTGGAGCTTATTTACAGGCTAGAAACAATGAACTAGTTGCTGTCCTGAATTTGGAAACAATATACCTACTGGGTTGAAGTATCTCTGATGCTAATTTGCTACTGAAAAATGCTTGGATCATACCGCTTGAGTGGTAGATGATTTTTGGAAAATTGTGAGTGCTGAAAGTCTAAAGTTTGGACTGATTTTTTGCTTGTTATACCAAGGTATTGACTAGTTATTGTCTGAAGGAAGGATACCTATCATCTTCACTTGACATACATGCAATATATTCTGACCAGTTGGACATGTATCAACTCCTGCATAGAGTGACAACCTTAATGAGATGTTTTGGGGCTATTTTGAGGTCTGAATACTCTTTTTTTATCAGAGAAAATACTGCTAGTTATAGCATTGGGCTGGTTGTATTTGGTACTGCTACTTGCATACAATACAAACATTGATACTTGTATGGACATAGTTTGTTGCTGGGATGTTTTGCCACTAGCATAAAATGTTTTGAATTGATTTGAGTTTGGTTTATGCTTAGTTGACTATGTTTCTTCATTGTTGGAATATAATTTATAACAAGCGGGTTGTTAGGAAAACTGTCCTGAATCGCAAGAAACTGTCTTGAATAGTAGGAAACTAGTCTTGAGTCAGATACTTATAAGTTGTATACATCACTCAATACCTAAGCTGCAACTATGGAAAATTCTCAAGGCATTGACAATATCATTCAAATTGTGGGAGAAAAGCTGGACAATAAAAATTTTTCTTTATGGAAGTTCCGTATGAAGAATTTTTTGGTTGGCAGAGGTTATTGGGACTTATGTACATGTGATGAGGTTAAACCTGAAATACATGAAAGGAATCCAAAAAATGATCAGAAAATGGCTCATAAGCTATGGATTGAGAGAGCATGGAAGGTATTACATTGGTTTTCCTTATGTATATCAGATGTTATGGTTATACAAATTACTAGATGTAGTTCCCCAAAGGATGCATGGGACATACTCATGAAGAATTATGGAAATGTAACACATGCAAGAAAATTCATCTAAAGCAACAGTTCAATAACATGTCTAGGAATGGAAAAAGCATTTAGGCCTACACTACAGAGATCAAGAACACAGCGGATTAGCTTGCCACCATTGGATCTTTAGTGTCTGAGGATGATATGATTGCAATGACATTGAATGGACTTGGCAAAGAGTATAAAGCATTTGATACGTCTATTTCTATGAGAGCTAAATCCCCTGATTGGGATGAGCTTATTGCTTTGCTGCTACACGAGGAAGTTAAGCTTGGGATGAATACAGGTTCTAATACGTCTCAAAGCAAAGACACTGTTCTTTATTCTAGCTAGCATGGTAGAGGCCATAGAGGCTGTGGCTCTTTTCGAGGTCGCGGAGACACTCAAAACACTTATGGACAATATCAGTAGAATGCCTGGCATGGCACAAATACATAGGGCCAGTGTGGATCTAGCAGCTTTAGAGGGAGGGGTGAATCACCCCATGGTAGAGGTGGTGGATCTAGTTCATGGCAGTCAAACGATCAGTCAAACAGAGATAAGAACTGTCATTACTACGATAGATATGGACACATTGCAAAGGATTATTACAAGAAGTAGGGAGATATGAAGGCAAAGGGCAAACAACATGGGCACTATGCATCTTCTAGCAGTGCTCATGATGAGTAGGTTGACAGAGTTTTTGCCATGCAGCATGTGTCTAGGAATGCATCTAGGCAGAACAGAGATGAGAGATGGTACATTGATTCAAGGGCTTTAAATCATATGACACCCCATGGAGAATGGTTTGATGAGATGGTTGTAGGTTCACATGGTTATGTGTGTACTAGGGAGATACCCAACATGACATTCAGCACATAGTAATTGTTCCGTTTGTTGATGCCTAATGGCAAGAAAAAGAGCCTGTATGAAGTGCTACATGTACCTACAATAACCAAGAATCTTTTGTCAGTTGGATAGATGGCAGAACAAAATCTGCAGAGGCGAAATTTAATAGAGATGGATGCTTTGTTGAAGAATATGGTAATGGCTGCAAATTGATTGCTAGAGGCTGAAGAGATGCAGAATGTTTACTCTTGATACGTCGATTCCAGAAATCAAAGCAGCCATGTTTGAACATGATGATGGTGTTATATAGGATGTTGAGATATGGCATAAGTGGATCGGCCATGTGAATGTACAAAAGCTAAAATCTATGCAGCAGAAAGAGATTGTGCTTTGACTGCCTAAGTTCAAGTATCTTGAATTTGGACATGTATGTGATGCATGTCAGTTTGGAAAGCAAGCACAATTTCCATTTATGAGACATGTATGGAATATCTCACGACCCTTGCACGCGGTACATTTAGATGTATGGGGTCCATCTCATAATGCTTCCTTTGGTGGTGCTCATTATTATGTATCCTTCATTAATGATTTCAGTAGAGGTATACTTGGCTTTACACATTGAAACATAAGGATGATGTGTTTGATGCATTCAATGACTTCAAGAAGCATGCTGAAAATGAGTTGAGCTGTAAATTTTCATGTATTAGATCAGATGGAGATGGAGAATATGTCTCTAAGTACTTTGACATGTATCTTGCTAAATATGGGATCAGAAGATAGTTAACTTGCAGCTATACACCATAGCAAAATGGTGTAGCAAAAAGGAAAAATAGGGTACTGATGGAATTAGCAAGAGCTATGCTGAATGAGAAGAGTTTGCCAAATGGTTATTGGGCTGAAGCACTAGTGACTGTTGTCTATGTGCTAAATGGAACTCCTATAACATGGATTCATGATATAACTCCATATGAGAGGTTGTATGGTCATAAAATTGACATTTCACACTTGAAGGTATTTGGCAGCATTGCATATGTGCATGTTCCTGATAAAAAGAGGAAGAAATTGGATCCTAAAGCTGTCAAGAGTGTGTTCCTTGGTTATGCACAAGATCGGAAAGCTTACAAGTGTTATGTACCATCTACACATGAGACATTGATTAGCAGAGATGTTGTTTTTGATTAGCTGGCATTGTGGTATGGCAATTTGGTTGCAATGGCTACTAATGGATTAGTCAGCACTAGTAATGCTAAAAACACACCTATAATGAGTACATCTATGAGTGGTCCTACAGGTGATGGGTCCCCTACAGTAAGTCCTTGGTCAAGACACTTGCGGAGTCGTACTCCTACGTCCACTGACATGGATATGTCAATGAGGGGAAGACTGGATAAGGGAAAATAAAAGATACTTGAGGATGTGACAGGTCCACTTACAGTAGGTTATGAGTCATGAACCAGTGATAGTTTGGATAGTTAGTTGGGCATTCCGTCTGTTATGACGCCTGGAGCAAGGCACAATCGTTATGTACCGCCTCATGAGAGGCAAGCTCAGAGTGAGTCACAGTTATGGAGATTTGAGAGAGTCAAAAAACCAGTTGATAGGTTTACATACACTAGTTATTTGGCCTGCCATTATGCATATATGGCTAGTGTGACAGGTTACAAAGAATCTACAAAGTTTGATGGTGCAGTTATAGATGATAACTGGTGTGCTACCATGGATGGTGCAATTATAGATGATAACTGGTGTGCTGCAATGGATGATGAATTGGTTGAGTTGCCTAAAGGAAAAGTCTCCATTGGTTGCAAATGGTTCTACAAGGTTAAGTGCAAGTTAGATGGTTCCAAAAGGCTATGCATAGCAATATGGCCTTGACTATGAGGAGACTTTCAGTCCAGTGGCTATAATGGCAATAGTCAGAACTTTCATTGCTTTGGCAGCATGCAAAGGCAAGAAATTATGGCAAATGGACATCAAGAATGCTTTCTTGAATGGCAATTTGGTTGAGGAAGTATAGATGGAGCAGCCTGAAGGCTATATTCACCCGGACTTTCCTACACATGTATGTAAGCTGAAAAAGGCTTTATATGGACTGAAATGGGCACCTAGAGCATGGAATGCTTGGATCAACAATTATTTACAGCAACATGGATTTAGATTGGGTGATGCAGATTGCAGTCTGTTCACGAAGAAGACACATCATGGATATGTATTTCTAGTGGTTTATGTAGATGATCTTATCATCAATGGAGATGATGGAGAGGGCATTGTTGAAATTAAGTCATGTTTACAGGCTGAACTGAGAGTCAAAGACATTGGTGAACTAAAGTATTTTCTTGGGATTGAGGTAGCCTCTATGCCTCAAGGTATATGGCTGCTACAAAAGACAAAAGCGGTATGCTCATGACATGTTACAAAATTATGGTATGGCTGAATGAAGCCTATGGAGACACCTCTTGATTAGAATGTCAAGCTACAAATTGATGTTGGGAATGACATAGAGAATTTGACCATGTATCAATAGATGGTGGGCAACTTGATATACTTGACTATTACTTGTCCTAACTTATGTTATGCAGTGGGGCTGATTAGTCAGTTCATGCATAAGCCTCAAACCACATCTAGATGCAGTCAGGAGGATCGTGAGATATATAAAGGGTACTATAGATTATGGGTTGTTTTATGCATATGGAAAATCCCTTGACTTGACAGGGCTTATTGATGCTGATTGGGCTAAACAACAATGAGCTGAGGCTCATCTTCCACTCCACTCTATCTCTCCCCCTCTCTTCCAATATGTTTTAGGTCCCAAGAGTATCTCATCACCTCATAGATCGACATTGGGGTCACAATAGCTCAGCATTGTGATTTTCTCCAAAATCAGCACCAATTGGATAGTGACATACTTTGTAGCTGCTCATAACCTGCATAGGAGGGTGCAATTGAGATGGCTAATGTGGGGATTTTATACCTCTCCAAGAGGGCTATCTATAATTGAAAAGGTTTAAAGTAATTCCTTCTCTATTGCTCATATCAAGAAAAACCCCAATTGTGTTTTTTAATGGCAGCCCATAGCCAAAGCTTCAAAGCTTGGTTTTTTGATTTTTCTACTCATTGAAGTCATCAATAGTGATTTTAATCACTGATAAAGACTTTGTGGTATTTATTATAGATGTGAAAACTCAAAACTCAAAGCATCTTTAACCAAAAGTGACTCCTCAGGTCATGTTACAATCAAGTTAATGTCAAGTGCTTCACTATGCTTTGCAATGAGTGCTTCTTATTAGCACTAATAAATTTATTTATCACTATCTATTGATTACTTTTCAAAATTTGAAAATTTTTAGACCTTAAGCATGACTCCATTGCTAAAGAGAAATGGGATGAGCTTGAAAATCTTTATGGGGCTAGAGGAAAAAACTCTAAAATTTTCCTCAAGATTGAATTTTTCAGCTTGGATTATAAGCAAGGAGAAGACTTGGGTTAGTTCATCTCTCATATGAAGGGGCTTGTAGCACAACTATCCTCAGTTCAAGCTCCAATTCATGATGAGGATGCCATTGCCATTCTTTTGAAAGCTATAAAAAAGGTATTCCCAACCCTTGTAACTATTCTTGCAAATATCCCTAATCTGACCTTAGAAAGCACCATCCAATCTTATTTGGTTGAGGAGAAAAGAAATCCAAAGAAAGGAAACACTATTCAAGCATCTACTTCAATAGCCCATGATCAACTCTTGGTAAATACTATTTTCAATAAATTCTCTTTTTGCAATAAACATGGACATATTGTAAGTAATTGTTGGAAACTATCTTGAGAAGATGAAGTGCAACAAATGTAAGAAGGCATGGTATTTCATCAATAAATGTCCTACCACGCCCAAAGTACCGAAAGAGTTGGAGGCCAACTATCTCTCCAAAGCACTTGATGATCAACTCTTCTAAATCTATAAATCCTCTACCTATATGCACTCTTGTAGCTTGGTTTATAAAGGCATCCCATTTGATTGAGGGGGAAAACATTAACAAGTATTGTAATCCAATGCCACTCTAGCATTGAGGGAGGGTGTTGAGAGATAAGCATGTGTACCCACTATATCCAAGGGTGAATAAGGGTAGATGAGTGTGAATGGACTAGAGAGTAGATGAATCCCTAACCCCAGCCATCTAGAAGCTATTTAAATATCCTTGAGGGTCACTCTCGATGTGTAAGAGAGTACCAGACCCCAGTTGTACTTGTGAGCAACTTACTAAGCAAGATTTTGTTCTTGTACTTTGAGCTCTTCTCCCTCTTGTGCACACTTTGCCATACTACAACTCTAATATTCTAACATAGATGATCACTAGCTAACATAATGAAATACTCATGACTTGCAACAAACACGTCTTAAAACTTTGGAAATGCAATAGTGATGACCAATTAACCATCTCTAAAATTATGAATGCAACAATGACTAGTTAATCATATTTGAAACTCTGAGTTTGTATTACTGGAACTAGATAGAATCCAAATTGGGGGACTCGACCATGTTTGAGGAGTTTTACAATTTTGTGAAAATCAAAGATTTGAAATGCAACGGTGATTTGAACTCTGAATGCAACTATAAGCACGGGAAGAATGTGATAATAACAATACTTTGAACTTAGCCAACTTGATCAATTATCACCATGAAAATTAGAATACAAGGGAGAGAGATAAAAAGAGAAAGAGTTAATACCATGTTGAGAGGGGAACTGGCCCCTCCCCCTTAATAGGATTTTGTTGAAACAAACCTCAAGCACCAAGTGCTTGAGCCATGTACAATGGACCAATTTTTTGCAATTTTGAAAATTAGGACTTTGAGACCTTAATTTTTGTATATTCTAGGTAGCAAACAGATTTGGACTTTGTCAAGAAAAGTAGAAAGTGCTTGTTGGAGAAGTGCTTGTTGGATGAGTGCTAGATAAGCATGTACAAAGTATGCGGCTGAAAATTCAGTGTTGTTGGAAATGAGAAGAGAGACCTCCAATATATGCGTGTTGGGCTTGGGTGCTCAAAAGTGGAAAGTAGAGGCTACAAATGACAAGTACTTATTTACTGAAAATTACCGCTTATCTCTTTAGAATGGCATATGTCCAATTCTAGATGCTACATGTCACTTTTATAAAGAAAGAACCTTCTAAGCCATGTACTCTAAAGTCTCTCAAATGGTTAAGAATTTGAGATAGCTCCGATAGATAAAACTATTCCTTGTGAAATTCTAGAGTGCATGATGCTAAAAGAATTTCTATTTGAATAACTTTCAAAATTAGCAGTCTCCTAAATTTTAGGAGCTACCAAATTTGGATTCATGAGAGGTTAATGTATAGGTTATTGAGTTCTTGGCTTGTTTCTTTGATCATGAGAATTTGATTTTTCTTTTTGAGACCACTCACTATGCTAGCTTCTAATTAGTGTGATCATAGAAGGGAAAAATCTTAGTCATTCGAGCTTTCTAGTTTAGATGTTATAAAAAAATTGTGAATATTTGTATCTACTATTTTAAACACCCACTTAAAATTGATTTTAGATGTGATAAATATTCATTATATTATTACTTGAAAACTTCCCTTTCAAAACTTGGATTAGACCTACCAATCTCTCTTGCACTACTAATTCTTTGTCCAACCAAGCTTGCAACCTCTAATATATTTAGAGAGACAAGGTAGGCTTGATGTGACTGGAGTCCATTGATAGTTCAATAGACCAATCTCAAAAGTAAAAAATAATAAGACTATGACTATGCTTGCTAATTGGTAGTAGTGTGACTCTATGATCTCCATTGTCTTTGGTTTTTTTGGTTGTCACCACCTTGCCTCCACTATGGTAGTTTACCATGAGGCTATGGGATGGAGGTCTAAGTTGGGTTTTGGGGGTGAAGGGCTCTTTTGGGTAATATGTGTTTAGCCTTTGATTGACACCCATCATCAAAATGGAAAATCTTTTGATAGTGTTGGCATTGGTATTATATTTCTAGAAAAGCAGCTACTACCCTATTGCCACCATCACATTAAGAGAAGCATAGATTGCATGTTTGATGATGCAAGATGCGCTTTGCTACTCTTGAGGGTTGCCAAATATTAACATCATCATCATCTACTATTCCTACTATCCATGAGGCTATGCTTTAGCCACAAGCAAACCTTGTGTTTGTTGCTTAGAGTCACCATCAATATCTTGATGACACCCATAGTCAAAATGGCCGTTGTTGGCATTGGCAGTACATTGCTAATGGTTTCCCTATTGTCACCATCCCATTGAGAGAAGTGCAAATTGCATTTTTGCTTATGCAAGACACACTTTGCTGCTTGTAAGGGCTACCAATTGACATCATCATCATTTTCTCTTCCTACTATTTAGGAGTCTATGCTTTAGCTAGGAGACCTTGTGTTTGTTGCTCAAAGTTCCCATCAATATCTTGCTAACAAGATTGCACTTGGCTCCCTCCACTATTACCCACATTATGCCTTATACATCTTGAAGTCTTCTTCAAAATCCTACTTCCTCAAGGACTACGTTCCACTCCCTTTACACTCCTTTCACAAGCACTGCAGCCCCTTATCAACCAAGATAATGTAGTCATCTTGAGCCACTCCACTGTCATTGATTCCTTGGCTCTCATCAAACCCATTCCTAGAAACATGAAGGCTTATGATCACTATATTATGCCTTTATTCCATTTTTAACTCATTATCCTCTATTATTTTTAGGTCATCCATTTCGAGTGTTTACCATACACATTGCAACCCTACCGCTTCTTTTCAGAAATGTAATTGAGCTTGTAGATAAACTAATTTTCATAGTAATTTTTGCATAGCAGATCAAATATTCACCTTGAAGATCTTGATCAAGCAAGTGAAGACGTAATTTTGTAGACACTATTGCCTTTTTGTGGATTTGCAAAGCCTTTGACATAATAGCACAAGGTTACCTTCTTCAAAGACTATAGGCACTTGGGATATGATTGAAGATGATGTGGGGGACCATTGCATTGTATGAGAGAGTGGTAGGGTGAAAACAATACCACAAGACTACATTTTCTAGAGACTATAGATACTAGGAATATGATTAGAGTTAATATGGGAAGCCTTTCGATTGTAGAGAGAGTGGTAGGGTGAGGTACATGCTTGGAATATGATAAGAGATGTAACATGTCCCCCCTATCCACTTGTAGGACATGTCTTAGCAGCCCATCGGGAAGGGAATCTAGAAAGCGCTGCCTGGCACTCACAAGGAATGTCATGGGGTTTGGGATCAAGGACTTCCCGAGTCTACCACACGAAGCAGAAGCAACTGGCCATTCCCACTTAGAACTGACCTGTATCAGGGTTTTCCTAATAGTCAAGTTCCTAGAGGTAGCTAATGTCACGCCCCAAACGATCGAACCACTTTGTGTAGAAACATCAGGGTTTGAAGTAGATTTATACTGCACTTGATTCAAGGAGAATGGGAAACGAGAGGGATGCAAAGCTCGACCTCTCTGCCCATAAGGCATAGTCCCATTCTGTTCCCCTAAAACAACATAAATCAGGACTCTAGCTCTATAGATTCTAGGCCATTGTTACCTCGCTGTCAATTTCCTTTGAGAAAAGTTCCCAGTCAATCGGGACCACCCTTCCATAGGACGGACCCAGAGTCACGTCCACCGCACTTTCCTCGGGTTGCTTAGTTATCTAATTACCTACCACATTTAGTTTGAGAAGCACAAAAAGCTTCCTCAATTAACCAATTAAACATTGGTTCCTTCACGTAACTTAAGCACTGACACAGAAAAAAAATGTCAAGCAAGTTCCTTTTCAACATTTGATCTTTATTTATCATAGTCTTTGGAATACATCAAATATCCAGCCCGAAGGCTATTCCAGAAATCCTCACGGATTGTTATTTCAAGTTTCGCTCGATGACTAGTATACGGGCCTCGAGATCCCATCTTGAGTCATGTCAGCCTCTTGTGCAGGATCCAAAGGCAAGGAACTTACGACCAGAGCCTCCCCTGGCACCCAAGCGTCCTCCTGCTCCAAGTAGCACCCACGGAGAGGCCTCTCACAATGGGTTTGGTCCACGTACCTGGCGTGACTAACAACCCCCTTGGATAGGGTCAGGCAGACAGTCGGAGGCAACTGAAACTGCCTCTCCCTCCAGGCTCTTTAACTTGAAGCATTAGTTGTTCTTCCTGAATTAGTTCCTTGAGCAAAGAAGTACAAAAAAGGCACCTAAGTGTACAATCACGAGCATTCTAGTGGTCATTGTACAGTCAATTGCTAAGGTGTGATTCCTTCTCCTCTAATACTTCCAGCATTCGATCCTGGATCATTTGCAACTTGGGAAGATCCTAATGGTTTCGTAAGTTGAGTTGCTTGTTTACCCTCTTTTCTTGGGTTAGGGTTTATACCCTGTTGACCCAAATTTTCTCTACCTTAGGTTTCCTTAAATTATAGTCAATAAATCCTGGGAAACCTTGTCGCCTTAACTTGGTTGGTCAATTGCTTTCTTGGTAATTCATTACTACCCTGGCTTGACAAATCAGTCTTCAAGGAAGAGTGTTGAAGTAGGGCGACTACTCAATACCTAGGAAATTTAACTTGCAATAAGAACTCGCCCAACTTGGTCTAAGGTGTAGGGGTTCTATTTTGTAATTTAGATGCAAGAGCATATGATGTTACAGCTTGTTGCACAAGATAGGTGTCAGCACCTAACTTGTGGGATTATTTTTCTCATCACATGGTATTCCTTGATCAAGATTACATTTGATCAAGATATAGGGCTTGGGAGTCCTATTGACCCATTCCAAAACCGTGACCCTACAAGGCTTGATAAACATTTTGGCCCTCGGGTCCCTAAATTCCTTGCGGAGGTCTAGCATTTGGTCAACTGATCCTTAGGGTGAGAATCCCTAGATCATTCTTGCATAGGCGATTAATCCTAACATTTCGAGAATGTGGGTAGGACCTTTACGATCAGAAATATTAAATCGGCATCCCAAGTGTGATACTAGGTAGAATTTTAACATAACTTAACCTAACCCAGCACATTGAGGTGTTCATCGTATGCCAACTGTTCATGCCTTTATGAATCCCATGTGAGTTACACAATTACATGCGATTTACCTAATTGATCTAATTGTCTTACGGTTAGAGGTGATCTTTCCCTTAGGGATTGCAAATACTTTCCCTAAAAGATGTAAATAACTGCAAGATGTATGAGATGTATCATTCCATGCAAATATGCAATTTCAAGACCATAGACCTTTTTCCTTTATGCAACTATAGGATCTATAGTGATCTTTCTTCTCCTTGCCCTAAGCGATATTGATTGACATTCAGAGCTATTCTTATAAACCCTACATTGATGCATCGAATTCAAAGCTTTAGTATTTTTAATGAAGATGCATCATTTTCCCAATTTTGAACTTTGATAAAGGAACTCTATGAGTGGATGCATCATTCTTTCATGACCAGATGCCAATGAATACATCATTGATTTAATCCTTCCTTTATCGCTTAACTCAACCTAAATTGTAACTATTCATTTGCATGCGAATTGCATAATATATGTTTCATTGTCAAAGTTCATAAATCTTTTCCTTTTAATGCAACTATTTAAACATCATTTAATGACCGTCTACGATTACCTTAATCACAAGACACAACCAGGAATTTATTACATAAGTGTGTTATGTGTTATATGCCCTATCCTTTGCGAGATGCAACAAGGACACGGTCTTAGCACAATTTCATCTTTTAAGTTATGCATCCCACGTTCAAAAATGCGACTACCCTTGGCCATGGAAGTGCAAGAAAATGCAAGTATTTCTCGTGCAACTACACTTTGCAAATCGAGTGAGTATATACATTTTTCAATGGATTTAAATTTCCTATGTGAATTAAAACATGCTTTGTGCATCCTTTCCATGCAGAAATATTTTTTGAAACCTAGGCATTCAAAATTGGGACGTTGTCCACTCTCGTACTTTGGTGGAAGCTCCCATGTGCACTCCTCTCGACTTTTGCTTAGGACCCATTGACGCAGTAAATTTCATCTCAGAAACTCTTCCTTGGTCCCCTTTTTCGAATTTCGAAGTTGCTTACTACCCGAGATCTCCCTCGTGGCACAAAAAATAGGCATCGGGGAACATGATCGAAAAAAATGGGAGGCACGGGTGAACTAGGCCTAGAGAAGCTTCAATAGAAGCTTCCCAAGCTTCTCAAAGAAACTGGGAGATGACATGGAGAAGATGATTGGAGATGATGATGGAGAGGATGGCGATGTAGATGAAGATGATGATGAGGAGGTTGATGATGATGATGATGAAGATGGTAGCAGTCTGGGCGGTGCAGACAGCGTGGCGGTGGGAGCGGATTGACGGCGGGAAGCTTCTCATTATTGCGACAGCAACACGATCCCCCTCCCTCAAGCTTGGGGAGGGGGGGTTCATATATAGGGTGAAGGTTAGGGGGGGGGGTGGCCACACGAGTGGCAGGTTGCATGCCCTCCTCCCCATGCCTCTCCACAACTCAAGCTCCACACATACTCCCTCTCCCCGCCATGCAATGGTTGAAGGGGAGGGAGTTTCATAAAATTTGCAAATAATTCATTATCCTTTTTCCTGTGAAGGGGTGTTCCCGCAGTGGACTATGGTTTTGAGCCACGGTTTCCTATGCACAATGCGGGGGTGGGTGTTTGTTAGTACACGAGGATGGAGTACTTAGCCCCAAGTTTTTATGTTGCGGGAGATTACTTTAAACTAATTTTGCGTGAGATCTAGGGTCTTCAATATTTCGTTGTAGAAATATTACATTCTCTCCCCCTTAGAGGAATCGAGATATCCTCATCTCAAGAAGATCTAGGGGTATTGTTGGTTGAGAGTATTTTCATTCATCCAAGTGGCATCCTCTTCGGGGTAATCTTTCCACTGGATGAGGTATTCTCTCAAGGTCCTGGATCTCAAATGCCTCTCCCTAATATCTAATATCGTGTCAGGCCGTAGGTCAAGGACTCCTTGGCTTGGCATTACAACTTTTTGATCATCAAGCACGTGACTAGGGTTAGGCACATACTTTTTCAATAGACTGATATGGAATACATTATGAACTTTTAGGTTTTCAGGGAGTTACAGTCTGTAAGCATTAGGCCCTAGGCACTTGAGAATCTTGTAGGGTCCACAATACCTTGGACTTAGCTTTTTGCATTCACCCAAGGATAGGGAACTCTTCTTTGGACATACGTGAATGAAGACCATATCACCTTCAACGAAGGATTTGTCTTGCTGTTTCAGGTTCGTGTAAGCCTTCTGTCTGTCCTTGGCAACTTTGATGTCCTGTCTTATTGATTTGATTTGGTCATCCATGTCTTCTAGCATTTGCTTTGAAGCTTCAACCCTCAAGGTTGGATTCGAAAAACTTAAAGGACTATGACATTCGTGCCCATACAATGCTTGAAAAGGGGTCATTTGAATGCTTTGTTGGTAAGAAGCATTGTAGGCAAACTCAACCAGTGGCAAATATTGAATCCACTTTTTGGGTTCACGACAGTAGTGTGCCCTAAGCATATCCTCAATGACTTGGTTGACTCGTTCCGTTTGACCATCGGTTTGGGGATGGTAAGTTGTACTGAAATAGAGTTGGGTCCCAATGGCCTCAAAGATAGCCCTCCAAAAGTGTGAGGTGAAGAGAGAGTCACGATCACTAATGATTCTTCTGGGTAACCCATGCAATTTGAATATCTCCTTGATGAATAATCTTGCGATGTCTAAAGCTTTATAGTTTATCTTAATAGGGATAAGATGTGCAACCTTGGTGAGTATATCTACCATGACCATAATGGAGTTGTATCCTCCCTGAACTTGGGGCAACAAAGTCCATACTAATGAATTTCCGTTTCATTTGGAAAATGCCAAGTGGTTACAATTTTCCTGGCATTTTGACATGTTTGGCCTTAATGCGTTGGCAAGACAAATATTGTGTGACATATTTGAGAATGTCACCTTTGAGCCTATCCCAATAATAGCTCTTCTTGATCGCATTAAGGGTCTTGGCATAGCTAGGATGTCTTGAGAAAGGGGAGTCATGGGCTTCCCAAAGTATCTTCTGCTTGAGTGATTGGCTTGCCGGAATATATAATCTTGTTCTATAGTAGACAAGTCCACTATTAATAGAGAATTATTGATACTTTGTTTGTAGCTTCAGGTCTTGATCTTTGATGGGTATCTCCCTTAGCAATTTCTCATAGGTTGGGTCACGGCATGCCTCTTCTCTAGCTAGCTTAAGAATTGGGTTGTTTGGCATGGATACCTTTGTGGCTAGAGATCTTGCTGTTGATGGATCTTGCAAAATTAGAGAATTCAGAAATGCCTTGCGACTAAGTGCATCGGCAACTACATTCTCCTTTCCAGGCCGGTATTTGATTTTGAAGTCATATTCTTCCAGTACTTCAATCCATTGGTGTTGCCTCATATTGAGCTCATTCTGGGTGAAAATCCATTTAAGACTTTTGTGGTCCATCACTAAGGCAAATTTATTACCCATCAAGTAGTTTCTCCAAAGTTTGAGAGTATGGACGATAGCCAACAGCTCCAGATCATGGGTGGCATAGTTCCTTTCGTGGCCCTTCAGTTTCCTTGAAGAGTATGCTACGGGGTGACCTTCATGTATGAGCACACATCCTAAGGCAAGTGCGCTAGCATTAGTTATCACTTCAAACTTCTTACTAAGATCAGGAAGTTTCAAGATGGGTGCTGATACCAAGCTTTGCTTTAGTTTGTCAAAGCTAGTCTGTTCAGCACGTGACCATACAATTGATACTTGCTTCTTTAGTAGATAAGTCAGAGGTCAGAGGTGCTGCAATCAAAGCATAGTTTTTGATAAAGACCCTGTACCATCCTGTCAATCCAAGAAAACTATGTATTTCTTTGACAGAAGTTGGTGTTGGCCACTCTAGAACGTCTCTGACCTTGGCTGGGATCCATTGAAATTCCTTCCGCTGATACAATGAATTCGAGATATTCAATTTGTCGCTTGAAAAATGCACACTTCTTTTTTTTGGCATAAAGCTTGTGTGCCCTCATTGTTTCAAGGACAATGTGAAGCTGGGGTTCATGGTATTTTTCCTACTTGGAGTAGACTAGGGTGTCGTCAAAGAAGACGAGTACGAAGTCATCAGGATAGGGCCTAAAGATATCCTGCATTAACCTGTTGAAGGTAGCGGGAGCATTTGTCAACCCGAATGACATGACTAGGAATTCAAAGTGTCCATACCTTGTGCTGAATGCCATCTTTGGGATATCTTCTTCCTTGATCCTTATTTGATAATATCCAGACTTGAGATCTATCTTAGAGAATATCTTCGCACCTTGAAGACAGTCAAGAAGTTCATCGATTCTTGGGATGGGGTATCTGTTTTTAATGGTTGATTGATTCAACCCTCTGTAGTCAATGCATAGCCGAAGCGTTCCATCTTTCTTCTTCTAGTACAAGATTGGAGCTCCCCATGGCAAACTGCTAGGATGGATGTAGCCTTGGTCTAACAGCTGTTTGAGTTGCTCCTTTAGCTCAATCACTTTCGGGATGGACATCCTATATGGTCTCTTTGCGACTGGTGCAGCTCCTGGTGCCAGCTTGATTTCGTGATCGACTTCCCTTTGAGGAGGAAGGTCAGCTAGCTCTTCAGGAAATACGTATGCGTATTCCTTTAACCATGAAGGTTCTTCTGTAGATTCATGATTATGATCTAGCTTATTTAGTTTAATCAGATAGACATGTAGGCCCTTCCTAACTCCTTTTATTATCCGTGTTGCTTTTGCCAGCACGCTGAATTTTTGGCTTACCACCCTCTCCTTGAGTTGTGACTAGTTCCCCTTCAGAATTTTGAAAGGAGACTTGACCCTTTCCACAAAGAATGTGGGCATCATTGGGTATCAGCCAATCCATTCCGAGCAAACATTCGTGGACACCTAGGTTCATTACCCTGAATTTGACCGAAGTCGACTTTCCACCTAGTAGGAATTTCACCTTAGCAGTTTGCCTAGTACAAGAGACCTCACAACCATTTGCTAATTCCACAAGTAAGGTAGGTGCATCTTTTGTGGCTATTCCTAATCTTTTTGCACAGATTGGTGAAATGAAGGAATGTGTATTGCCACAATCAATCAAGGTTTTGAAGCTTTTACCTTGATAATCCGATGGAGTTTGAATCACCGAGAATTGGCGATTCGGGCCTTTCTTGTGAGGAGTGGCATGAACCGTTGCCCTCTCAATGTCAGCTTCCATGGATGGATCTTCTTCATCACCCAACTCCTTGTTGGCAATGCTGGAGGTTCTCCCTCTAGCCATGGTGGCTCCTTGGCCATGGATAGCTCCTTGGGATGGCCCTTGACACTGTCCTCTGCTAAGCTTGGGGCACTACGTTTTAAAGTGACCACGCTCATTGCAATGGAAGCAACGGAGGTTGCGGCCATTACCTTGTGTAGGAACGAAATTGTTGACAATGTTGGCCCTAGCTTTCTTCCTTTGTCCTTGATTTTGGCCCTGTGCTCTCTTAGCCAGAGACCTATACATTCCCTTGTTCTGATCCCTGTAAGACCAAGTCTTGTTATTCCTTGGCTTGGTCTGCACCTCCTGTATTATTGGCGTAGCTTGAATGAGTGAGTCTCGTAGGTCCGTTGGGTGCATTGATTCCAATTGGGTGTTTATGGGTGGATTTAACCCAGCACAAAACTTTGACACCTATTGTGTCATGTCCATTTGTGGTGTGTACTTTAAGAGAGAGACGAACTTTGAATAGTATGCATCCAGGGATAGTCCAAGCTGCTTTAATTCATAGAATTTGTTCATCTTTTGTGTGCGATAGGCAGGTGGAAGTTATCTCCCTCGCACAGCTTTTTTAAGCTTCTCCTAGGTAACTGACCCTTCTCAAGATCCCTTGGTCTCTGCACCATTGTTTCCACCAAAGTCTTGCTTTGCTAGCAAGCTTCAGTTTGGCGAGCATTGCTTGGTTAGCGGGTGCAATTCCTACTACCTCGAAATAATCTTCCATGGATTTGATCCAGACCTCGACGTCAGTTTGGATGGTCCTTCCCTTACCATCAAATTTAGGTGGCTTGATTTGTTTGACAAGAAACTTCTTCTCTTGAATTACAGTCATACTTAGTGTAGGGGTCGGACTAGGAATCTGCACTTGAGGTTACGCCTGGGCAATAAGATTATTTACGTTAAATGTTTCTCACATTACATTAATATGCCCAGTTCAGCTTTTAGCCAAGTGACCTAATCACTTAGCTCCTTTACCAATACTTACAACCATGACATACAGTTATAAAAGCCTATTTCATTCATGTGGGCATAGCTCTCTTTGAGTACATTTATTTTGGGAAGGTAAAACAAGCTGATTGGCACATTAATTTGGGAAAAAAATGAATGTGTTACATTTGGCCATGGGGATTAAGTAATAATATGGAGAGGGGTCATGGATTTTCAGGAATCAATAGGTCATAGGAAGCTTGGGGTATCCCTTCCTTTGATACATGTTCTTCTCATAATGTCCTAGCACCTTGGTTCTATCGGCAAGGATTATTCGAGTCATTTCCTCGTACACATACTTGTTCTGCTTGACCTTCCGACTGCCAACATGTAGGGTTGCATTTGCATGAGCCTCGATAAAGATGAATAGCTTCACGATCTTTAAATCCTACATCCACTTGATTCTCTTCAAGTTGGTCTGAAGGTACGCAAGCCAATGGGCTGCTATGTAATATATTCCTAATTCACCCGTCCATTTCCGTTCCACATATAGGGGTGAAGGATTATAGATGCGGTCTAGAATATTCATCATGCCTAGCCTCTGTCGATAATTCGAAGCACGCATTGCAGTCATAAACATAACCTGGAACACCAGGAATTTGTTCCATGCTTCGCGACTCTACAGGTTAGCATCGATGAGTAAGTAAGGAAATGCTCTTAATGGCAACATTGCTCTACTTCCCCTCATCAAGCTCCCTTGTAAATATTAGATCCCGTTGGTTTGCTCTATTACCAATTATAACGTGTCCCCCCCCGTCCACTTGTAGGACACGTCTTAGCAGTCCATCGGGAAGGGAATCTAGAAAGCGCCGCCCGTCACTCACAAGGAATGTCACAGGGTTTGCGATCAAGGTCTTTCCGAGTCTGCCATGAAGCGGAAGCAACTAGCCGTTCCCACTTAGGACTGTCTTGTATCAGGGTTTTCCTAATAGTCAAGTTCCAATAAGTAGCTAGTGTCGGCCGCCTAGACAACCACTTTGCACAGAAACATCAGGGTTCGAAGCGGATTTATACTGCACTTGGTTCAAGGAGAATAGGAAACGAGAGGGATGCAAAGCTCGATCTCTCTGCCCATAAGGCATAGTCCCATTCAGTTCCCCTAAAATAGCATAAATCAGGACTCTAGCTCTATAGATTCTAGGCCATTATTACCTTGCTGTCAATTTTCTTTTAGAAAAGTTCCCAGCCAACTGGGACCACCCTTCCGTAGGACAGACCTAGAGTCACGTCTACCGCACTTTCCTTAGGTTGCTTAGTTATCTAATTACCTACCACATTTAGTTTGACAAGCAAAAATAACTTCCTTAATTAACCAATTAAACATTGTTTCCTTTACGTAACTTAAGCACTGACACAGAAAAACAATGTCAAGCAAGTTCCTTTTCAACATTTGATCTTTATTTATCATAATCTTTGGAATACATCAAATATCCAGCCCAAAGGCTATTCCAACAAACCTCAAGAATCACTATTCCAAGTTCTGCCCGTTGACTAGTATACGGGCCTCAAGATCCCATCTCGAGTCACATCAGCCTCTTGTGTAGGATCCAAAGGTAAGGAATTTACGGCCAGAGCCTCCCTTGGCACCCAAACATCCTCGTGCTCCAAGTAGCACCCACGGAGATATCTCTCGTGGCAGGTTTGGTCCACGTACCTGGCGCGACTAACAACCCCCTTGGATAGGGTCAGGCAGACAGTCGGAGGTAACTAAAACTGCCTCTCCCTCCATGCTCTTTTACCTAAAGAATTAGTTGTTCTTCTTGAATTAGTTCCTTGAGGAAAGAAGTACAAACAGTGCACCTAAGTGTACAATCACGAGCATTCCAATGGTCATTCGTATGGCCAACTGCTAAGGTGTGATTCCTTCTCCTCGAATACTTCTAGCATTCGATCTTGGATCATGGGATTTGGCAAGATCCCAAGGGTTTCTTAAGTTGAGTTGCTTGTTTACCCTTTTTCCCTGGGTTAGGGTTTATACCCTGTTGACCCAAATTTTCTCTACCTTAGGTTTCCTTAAATTATAGTCAATAAATCCTGGGCAACCTTGTCGCCTTAACTTGGTTGGTCAATTACTTTCTTGGTAATTCATTACTACCCTGGCTTGACAAATTAGTCTTCAAGGAAAAGTGTTGAAGCAGGACGACTACTCAATTTCTAGGAAATTTAACTTGCAATTAGAACTCACCGAACTTGGTCTAAGGTGTAGGGGTTCTATTTTGTGATTTAGATGCAAGAGCATATGACGTTATAGCTTGTTGCAGGAGATAGGTGTCAACACCTAACTTGTGGGATTATTTTTCTCATCACATGGTATTCCTTGATCAAGATTACCTTTGATCAAGATATGGTGCTTGGGAGTCCTATTGACCCATTCCAAAACCCTAAACCTACTAGGCTTGATAAACATTTTGGCCCTCAGGTCCCTAAATTCCTTGTGGAGGTCTAGTATTTGGTCAACTGATCCTTAGGGTGAGAATCCCTAGATCATTCTTGCACAGGCGATTAATCCTAACATTTCGAGAATGTGGGTAGGACCTTTCAGATTGGAAATATTAAATCAGCATCCCAAGTGCGATACTAGGCAGAATTTTAACATAACTTAACCTAACCCAGCACATTGAGGTGTTCGTCGTATGCCAACTATTCACGCCTTTATGAATCCCATGTGAGTTACACAATTACATGCGATTTACCTAATTGATCTAATTGTCTTATGGTTAGAGGTGATCTTTTCCTTAGGGATTGCAAATACTTTCCCTAAAAGATGTAAATAACTGCAAGATGTATGAGATGTATCGTTCCATGCGAATATGCAATTTCAAGACCATAGATCTTTTACATTTATGCAACTATAGGATCTATAGTGATCTTTCTTCTCCTTGCCCTAAGCAATATTGATTGACATTCAGAGCTATTCTTATAAACCCTACGTTGATGCATTGAATTCAAAGCTTTAGTATTTTTAATGAAGATGCATCCTTTTCCCAATTTCGAACTTTGATAAAGGAACTCTATGCATGGATGCATCATTCTTTCATGACCAGACGCCAATGAATACATCATTGATTTAATCCTTCCTTTATCACTTAACTCAACCTAAACTGTAACTATTCATTTGCATGCGAATTGCATAATATATGTTTCATTGTCAAAGTTCATAAATCTTTTCCTTTTAATGCAACTATTTAGACATCATTTAATGATTGTCTACGATTACCTTCATCACAAGACACAACCAGGAATTTATTACATAAGTGTGTTATGTGTTATATGCCCTATCCTTTGCGAGATGCAACAAGGACACGGTCTTAGCACAATTTCATCTTTTAAGTTATGCATCCCACGTTCAAAAATGCGACTACCCTTGACCATGGAAGCGCAAGCAAATGAAGTACTTGTCGTGCAACTACACTTTGCAAATCGAGCGAGTATATACATTTTTCAATGCATTTAAATTTCCTATGTGAATTAAAACATGCTTTGTGCATCCTTTCCATGCGGAAATATTTTTCAAAACCTAGGCATTCAAAATTGGGATGTTGTCCACTCTCATACTTTGGGTGGAAGCTCCCATGTGCGCTCCTCTCGACTTTTGCTTAGGAGTCATTGACGCAGTAAATTTCGTCTCAGCAACTCTCCCTCGGTCCCCTTTTTCGAATTCCGAAGTCGCTTGCTACCCGAGATCTCCCTCGCGGCACGGAAAATAGGCCTTGGGAAACACGGTCAAAAAAATTTGGGAGGCACGGGTGAACTAGGCCTAGAGAAGCTTAAATAGAAGCTTCCCAAGCTTCTAGAAGAAACAGGGAGATGACATGGAGAATATGATTGGAGATGATGATGGAGAGGATGACGATGGAGATGAAGATAATGATGATGATGATGAAGATGGTAGCAGCCTGGGCGGCACGGATAGCCTGGTGGTGGCAACGGACTGACGACGGCGGGCAGCTCCTTATGAAGGCGGCAGCAGCATGATCCCCCTCCCTCAAGCTTGGGTTGGGGGGTTCATATGTAGGGTGAAGGTTGGGGGGGGGGGGGGGGTGGCCACACAAGTGGTAGGTTGCATGCCCTCCTCCCCATGTCTCTCCACAACTCAAGCTCCACACATACTCCCTCTCCCCACCATGCAACGACTGAAGGGGAGGGAGTTTAAAAAATTTGCAAATAATTCATTATCCTTTTTCTCGTGAAGGGGTGTTCCCGCGGTGGACTACGGATTTGAGCCACGGTTTCCTATGCACAACGCGGGGGTGGGTGTTTGTTAGTACACGAGGATGGAGTACTTAGCCCAAAGTTTTTATGTTGTGGGAGATTACTTTGAACCGCTTTTGCGCGAGATCTAGGGTCTTCAATATTTCGTTGTAGAAATATTACAAGAGATAATATAGGGAGACACTGCATTGTAAGAGAGTGATAGGGTGAGTTAAATGTTTAGATGGTGTATAAGAGGTGGTACATAGCACTATGGAGGTGAAGCAATGTTGTGCACTCTCCTCGAAAATTTTTGGCATATACATAGAAGAGATTGCGGAGTTTACAAATAGACAAGGTTATATTGATGCATCATTCTCTGGACTATTTGTTACTTTACTCATGTATGCTAATGATGTCACCCTCATATCTAACTCTAGTGGGATTACAATCACACATGGATGTATTAGATGATTTTTGTGCATAGATGGGGCTCTCAGTGAACCTTTAGAAAACCTATAGATAAAGTTATGTTCAAATATCTAGTCTATTTTCTTAGCATTCAAGATACCTCTCTTCCTTAGAAATGCAATAACAAACACAATACATGTATGCATTGAAATGCTTGTGGCATACCCAATAGGTCCACCTTTTTAAGAGAGGGTATTTTCCCATGAGAAGTAGTGATGATGCTCCCTGAAGTTGTTTGTAGGAACAACCTTGATGGTTAAAATGTACACACAAAATCTTGCAATGTATTTTGATAAGATCCAACAAGGAATTTCCTTCTTTTTTGTTAATCCCAAGCAAAACAAAACCTCAAATCCTATAGGCTTTTCTCAACTAGACCCCTCTTTTAAATGACAAAGTAGTATGAATTTTTGACACTTGTATTGCAGTTGCACATGGGTGGAAACTAGTTACGTTTGGGCTTGTTGAACCATGTGGAAGCACCACTTTCGTGATTTTTTGCCAAATTTTTTGCACACATGGTGGGGAGGAATACTTGTATTTGGTACCAATAGCCTTAAAGAAGCTCTCAAAACAATACTAGCTTTCAATGCTGGAAGGCAAAGGTGATGAACTAAACCATGGTTCCAACACTTGTTACCATAGTTGATCATAAAGTACCCTTTTGCTATGTAAAAGAGAAATAAGCATTGCCTTGCTGAAAATGACCCAAACGTTGTCGAAGATGTAGTAATAAAATCTAGCTAACCTAAACTGATTTGGCTACAAGAGTATCCCTAAGCTTAGAAGAAGTAGTTGCATGCTAAGGAAAATTAGCCCTTGAAAAGATGTTATAGCTCCAAAGGCAATGGGTCAAAGCTTTGTCCTCTCCACCTTCAACTAACCAAGTTCACCCATCACAAATTACAAAAAATGAGAGGCCATGCAAGCATAACATAGAAAACTATTTTAGGTTTGAATATTTGCCTCGCCCTACAATCTATGTCTTGATCAAGAAGATCATTCATGATGGTGCAACTTGCACCTTGCAATAGAACATCACCTATGCCAAACAAATCAATAGGCACTACAACAGAATTCCCATACGAGGATGCTAACTCATCAAATACAACATCTCTGCTTATGAGTGTCAAATGCGTAGAAGGTACATAACACTTATAAGCTTTCCGTTCCTGTGCATATCCTATAAACACACTTTTCACTGCCTTAGGATCCAATTTTTTCCTCTTCTCATTTGGTATATGCACATATGCAATGCTGCCAAATGCCTTCAAGTGTGAAATATCAGGTTTATGACCATATAGCCGTTCATACGCAGTGATATCATGAATCCCTGCTGTAGGGGTTCGATTCAGCATATAGATAGCAGTCACCACTGCTTTAGCCCAATAACCATTTGGCAAACATTTTTCATTCAGCATAGCTCTAGTTGGCTCCATTAAAACCCTGTTTTCCCTCTCTGCAACACCGTTTTGCTGCGGTGTATAACTACATGTGAGCTGTCTTCTGATCCCATGTTTAGCAAGATACCTATCAAAGTAGTTTGAGACATATTCACCTCCTCCATCTGATCTCAAGCATGATATGTAACAGCCCAATTCATTTTCAGCATGTTTCTTGAAGTCTTTGAATCCATCAAACACATCATCCTTATGCTTCAAAATATAAAGCCAAGTGTACCTGCTGAAATCATCAATAAATGAGACATAATACCGTGCACCGCCAAAAGAAGAATTATGTGAAGTACCCCAGACATCAGAGTGCACCAACTGTAAAGGCCTAGTGCTATTTTTTACATGTCTCATGAAAGGAAACCGTGCCTGCTTCCCAAACTGACATGCAAGGCATACATGACCAAAATCATTATACTTGAATTTAGGTAATCCAAGTAGTACTTCTTTTTGCTGCATAGATTTCAGCTTTTGTACATTGACATGTCCAATCTTCTTGTGCCAAATCTCTACATCCTGAATGGCACTCTCATAATGAGCAAACATGGCTGCCTTGAGTCCCAGAATGGTCGCATCCAATGTAAACATCCTGCCATCTCGTCTGCCCTTGGCAATTAACTTGCAGCCATTTCCATACTCCTCAATGAAACACCCATCTTTGTTGAACCTCAGTGCAAATTCTGTTCTGCCATTTGACCCACAAACAACAGATTCTTTGTTATGGTTGGTACATGTAATACATCATGCAGGCCTTTCTTCTTGCCATCAGGCATCATAAGAGGAACAATCCCTTTATGCTTTATGTCATGTTGGGTGTCATCCCCAGTACATACATGACCATGTGTACCTGCAACCATCTCATCAAACCACTCTCCATGTGGTGTCATGTGGTTTGACGCTCTAGAGTCAATGTACCATCCGTCATCTCTATCATGTCTCGACGCATTTTTAGATACATACTGCATGGCAAAGTGTCTATCAACTGGCTCATCATGAGCACCACTAGAAGATGCATAGTGCCCATGCTATTTGCCCTTTGCCTTCATGTCTCCCTGTTTCTTGTAACAATATTTTGCAATATGCCCATACTGGTCACAATAATGGCAATCCTTATCCCTGTTGGACTAATCAAATGACTGCCATGAACCAGATCCACCACCTCTACCTCGGGGTGATCTCCCCCTGCCTCTAAACCCACCAAATCCACGCTATCCTTGTGTATTTGCACCATGCCAATTACTCTGCTGCTGCTGCTGTCCATAAGCATTACGAGTGTCACCACGACCTGGAAATGAACGATGACCTCTAGATCCTCTGCCACGCTGGCTAGAGTATAACACAGTATCTCTACTCTAAGATGCACTGGAACCTGTATTCAAACCAAGTTTGACTTCCTCATGCAGCAGCAAAGCAATTAGCTCTTCCCAGCTAGGGGGTTCTTCTCTGATAGAAATGGAAGTGTCAGAAGCTTTATACTCTTTGCCTAAGCCATTCAAGGCAACAACAATCATATCATCTTCTGATACACTTGAGCCAATAGTAGCAAGTTGATCAGCTATGGTCTTAATCTCTGTGGTATATGCCTGGATGCTCTTGCCATTCCTAGACATGTTGAACTGCTGTTTCAACTGGATCTTCCTTGCATGTGTCATGGTTCCATAATTTTTCATCAGTATGTCCCAAGCATCCTTCGGAGTCTCACATCCAGTGATTTGAATTACCATAGCATCAGATATACATAAAGAAAACCAATGCAGCACCTTGCATGCTCTTTCATTCCATAGCCTGTAGGCTCTTTTCTGTTCATTTGTTGGATTGTGTGCAGGCAACTCAGGAGCAACTTCATCTCCTGTACATAGATCCCAATAACCTCTGCCAACCAGAAAGTTTTTAATTCTGAATTTCCATACTGCAAAGTTCTTGTTATCCAACTTCTCTCCAACTATCTGAGTGATATTGTCAGTCCCATGTGCATTAGCCATGATGCAATAGACTGTCTATAAAGTGCCTGACTCCCTGCAGACCAATAAGTATGACTGTGACCAAGTTCAGTCCGTAACAGTTTATGATAGTTTTCTGCCCTAAATTGCAAAAAAAAAAAGGGTATTTCAGCCCATTGACACCCCAAAAAAACCCACAAACAAGTGGTTTCAACTGTAGATATAACTGTCAATACATAAGCTATGTGTTTGCTTCAGCTTAAGCTTCTGTAACCTCACTGCCACGGTACATACATGCAATCTGAAAACTGTAAACTGTGAGTAACCAATAGCAATTTGAAGTCCAAAACTGAGTGGTAATCATGTCATACATGTTCCAAAATATCCCAGGTAGCTGCTAGTACATTTGGCAGTCAAGACATGAGCATAGAGGCATAGAACAGTGCATAACCAGCACATACAAGTGTCAACAAATTCAGTTGCAGGTTGCAGTCAACCAAAATTCAGCATAACAAGCTCCAAACCACTTCAAAGTGACTTCAAACCAAATCATACATTTGCTCCACTATGACAAGGTCAATGCATGACTATGTAGTGACCATAGACTGTCTGTCTCTAATGAGCAAAGTCATACATTACTTCTGCAATTTGTACTCGGCCAACAAGACAAGATTACATTTGCTTCAGCTCCAAGAATTTCAGCATTCAGTAGCACTTAATGCTTTTCTCAACCCATGAACATTCAGACATACACATGTCAGTACATACATCTCATAGATGTCACCAAATGTTACACTATGCTTCAATAAGAAACAAATGCTTGCTGTCCATATTAAATGACAGTTTTCAGCTTGTCTGAAATGCTCCACATCTGAGTATTTCAGTTACCAAAATCAACTTGCAATGGATCACAACAGGTACATATGACCTCCAGCATATACCTATGCTCCAAGAGTGCTTCTGGGCTTGTCAGAGAGCTTCCAAAGCTCTTCAATGTGTTGCATATACCATGTATATTGTGTATACAGCAGTGCTACCCTTTTTTTTCAAATCTGCCCACTCTGATCTCAGCTCATGTTAGAGCTCAAGGTCAAGCATTTTCCTCTTGCCATCTCAAAGCACTTCATACCTGACCTAACCAAGCATTTGATGGCCAAATGCACTAGCATTTGATGAAGTTCAGCCCAACAACTGACAGCAGTAAACCAGGCACAATTCACACAGATCTGTCATCTACTCTAGCAGCTCGATTTGTTGAGTTTGATGCTGATGAAGCACACACTAGTGCTCAATGCCCCCTTCACAAGGCTCTAAACAAGCCACAACCTGTAGCTTGACTCATAGAGTAGGCAATCACTCAATGCATACCGTCAGTTTACAATGGCATTCAGCCTGTTTGAGAAAATGACACAAGTCTTCAACTGTAGATCATCTTCACTCCCTCCTGCTCCAAGAGGTCCACCAAGTAAGGCTCTGATACCATGTTCAAAGTTGAGAGAGAGAGAGACAGGGAAACTCCATTTTCTTGAGCCTTTAGGCTCTCAAGCTCATTCCTTCATGTTCCACACTTTGAACTAAAAAGCACACACAATACAAAGATAAATGACCTAGTGTAAGTGTAGACTAGACAGACTAACTCTAGTGACTACTAACCTGACTTATTTAATGTAGTCACATGTAGAGAGCTGCACACACTAGCTGTCATAGATAAAGACACACTGATGATGAGCTTGATTTCTAACATCAGAGACATCTTGGCCTCTTCTTCTTAAGCATATTGTTGTACATAAGGTGTAAATAATATGGATCTTGAGTAACTTCTATGAATCATAAAAAAGAAGACATTGAGTGATCTATGAGAAAGATGGAGTGCATGCACCATAACCTTGTAGGTATTATGCTGACTAGATTTTGCACCCAAAGTCCAATCAATTGAGAAATTTAAATAGCCACACATTTGCACGACTTGAACAGAGAACAAGGAAGCCTAATGAAATGAGTTTATCGTGGTTGATTCATCTTCCATCAAGGTCTATAGTTCATGTCATATGAATTATGCAAGAGCTTGCTTGGAATATGATTTGCATATTCTTTGAGTATTATTAAATTATAGTTAAATGCTCACAAACACACACAAATATGTGCATGCATGCACATGTGTATGTGTTTGTGTATATATAAGATACCCAAGAGGACTAAAAACCTAGTTGGACGATTAGATTGACCAAAAAGCCTAGATAACTTAAGACTTTTTCACTCATATGGCCACATTGACTAGAAGCCTACCTGATGAGTGGTTTCAAAAGCCAAACCAAATTCTCATGATCAAAGAACCAAACCATTAACCAACTGAAGCTATAAAATGAAGCTCTCCAAAATCTAAATTTGGCAAATGAAGCTTTCTTCCATAACACAAGCTACCAATGTACGATCGACATTGGTGAAAGTCCTTTTGATTTTCTTTCATATGCCTTGATGTATTTTCCATCCAAATAATGGTTTGTGAAGCTTAGCATATTGCATTTCATGAAAGCAGCCAAAACACTCAACTCTAGCTAACCATCGCTTGAATACATCACCTTCACTGTAAGGTGCCGGCTATCCAAGCACGTTTTAGCGGTCCATCGAGAAACAAATCTAAGTGTCGCTACCCGACACTCCCATGGAATGTTTTGAGGTTTGTTGCCTAGGGTTTCCTGAGTGTGCCTCGCAACGGGTTCGTGGCCAACCCACTAGGATCGACCTGAAATTTGGGTTCCTAGTAATCATGGTATCCTGACTGCATTCTAGCATCGAGTCCTGGACATCCTACTTTACGCAGGGATACCCAAGCTGAATTGGATTCATGCCACACTTGGTTCAAGGAGAATGGGAAATGAGAGGGATGCACTATTCAACCTCTCTGCTTGTAGGGCATAGTCCCATTCCGGTCCCCTAAAATGGCATGAATCGGGTTCTAACCTAACAATATCTAAAGTTTGAATGATGGTAAAACCTTGTGAGAAGCCTCCCAATTCTCAGGGACCACCCTACCGTAAACCCATTGAGGGTTTCGCCCACTCGCTTCCCTCAATAAGCATTCTTTAGTTATCTAATTAGGTCCTATCACATTTATGTGCAACATTTAAAATTTGCTTCCTTAATTAAGCCTTTTAGGGAACAGGGTTCGTTCGTGTAATTTACAACACTAACACAAATATAGAGTAAGCAATCCTTTGACAAACACGTTCAAACAAGTTCCTTAATTTATCTTCAAGTTAATCTTTGTCTCCTGCCCATACAAGAGAAATTAAATATTCTCTTCTTTCCAGCAGAAGTACCCGGTTCAAATCACATGGCACCATAATTTCCATCCATTATCTAGAATAGGAACTTCCAATGCCACAAACATTGGGCTCACGGCAGCCTTCAACTCCATTCCAAACCAGGCAAGGGGTGTCCACCCTAAGCGATCTAGGAGTGAGACACAAATTCCATGATTGGCCTTTTCACCACTCGACCTTCGACCCATGAATTGAGTAGTGCCCTCTTGGATTGAAATGTGGCATGACCTTGGAGATGATCCACATGCGCAAAATATCCTTCCCTAATTAACCCAATTAAGAATCAAGCACAATCAAGGCAATCATCCTAATATCATCTTCCAAGAAAACATTCCTTTATTTCCCCAGGGAAACTTGTCATAGTGACCCCTGCCATGCATTTACCATCAAACAAAAGCACTTGGAATAATCATCCAAATCACATCCAACAATCAGTTTAATGAAAAAAAATTTGGAATGTTGTTTGATCGATCAACAAAAACAATGGTATTCTTTCCCAACATCACGGGAATAATCACGATAACCTCTCCATTGCATATTTGCTCTCCCCCTTGGGATTAAGAGTGATTCTATGTAAATTTTTACTTAACACACCCTTCTTTTGGCTAAGGCATATGTTAAGGTTTCAAACACTTTAGATGATGTAAGTTCTTCAGGTCACTTACATTGGTCGATAATCCAACCTTGAATTGGATTGGTGAAAGTCATAGTATTAGACAGATCTCAAAACATTCTAGTTTTAATCCTTATGATTAACTTCTTGTACTAGCTCTTAGCCAAGTCATGAAGCAAACAGGAAATTCCTCTCATATATCAAGCATTTTATAGGCCTAACGTGTAAATACTTGATAAGATAAGTGCGAGATGATTTCAAGTAATTAGACTCTAACAAGCCTTGCATTGAGCTAGAATCTAGTTTTTCTTAATATTTGGGATCTTAGGCTAAGTACTTTTGAAGTATCCAAACTTTAAACTAGAACTTTCTATTCTCGATTCTTCATGTCATATTCTTTTGGCAATTATGCTAGTTGTAACCCTTGAGTATGTTTTAACCTAGCACTTGTATGCACAATCTTCTAATGTTGTTTTTTTAGTGACTATACCATTCATAGCCCTTGACTAGTTCCTCCTTGTAATTGTGCTATCAAAAAATAGGCCGTATGTAACTAAGTTCAGTTGAAAGGAACAATCGGAATGCCAAATTATAATAATAGGAATAAGTTCAAGCTATTCCTTTGCATGAATTCATGTGCATATACCAAAGTGATATAGCCTATGACTCATGAATAGGGAAGATGGCAATTCATACTTGGGTATTCGGAGATGGCTTAACCATACCCAACGTTGCATTTGTATTGACGGTAATGCCCTGACCGATGGCTCCACTGTCGGACGCGAGATTTCCATTGATGTGTGTCATCCTCCATTTTGGCCCTATTGACGGTAATGCCCTGACCGATGGCTCCACTGTCGGACGCGAGATTTCCATTGATGTGTGTCATCCTCCATTTTGGGGCCATACTTTGGCTTGTAAATCTCTTTCTCCCTTTTTCCCATTGGAGAGATGGCGTGCCGGCGACTTCCTTCTATTGCAATGGAAGGGGTTAAGCTTGCAAATGGGAGGAAAATGATAAACGTGTGTGGCCACCCTTTAAGGAGGGGAAGAGAAGGAGCTTCTTCAAAGTCTCTCTCTCTCTCTCTCTCTCTCTCTCTCTCTCTCTCTCTCTCTCTCTCTCTCTCTCTCTCTCTCTCTCTCTCTCTCTCTCTCTCTCTCTCTCTCTCTCTCTCTCTCTCTCTCTCTCTCTCTCTCTCTCTCTCTCTCTCCCCCGTCTTCCTTCAGCTTGACATGGCCTTCTCTACATTGCAATGGGGGGTTTATATAATGGGGAAGGTGGGATATTTTTGGGGGGGGGGGGGGAGGCAAGAGGTGGTACCTTTGTCCTATTCTTTACGATGGGGGGGGGGGGGGGGTTTATATAAGGGTTTAGGAGGTTTTTTTATTGGAGGGAAATGAGGTAGTGGGAGGGAGAGTAAGGTGGCACATGTGTGCCCCTCCCCCTTATTATCGTCTCCATTGACTTTCTCTCCACTCATGGTCACCTTCCCCCTCCCTCGTCATCAGTTGCATCATCTCCTTCTTCCTCTCGCCATCATCACCATTGATGCTATCTCCTTCTTCCACGTCGACTACCTCTTTTCCTCCTCCCTTGGCATCGAAGTCAACATCATCCTCCTTTCCCTCCCCCGCCACCTATTCGATGATGACAAGGGAGGAATAAAAAATTTCAAATATTTCTTTAAAAATTAGGGGGGTTTTTATAGGTCGCAAAACATTACATTCATAATTTTCATCACCCCTTCATCACTCATGTTGCTATACATTGCTAGGTTGACCCATGCAGTAGGTCCCCTTCATGTTGAACCTCTCTCTCTCTCTCTCTCTCTCTCTCTCTCTCTCTCTCTCTCTCTCTCTCTCTCTCTCTCTCTCTCTCTCTCTCTCTCTCTCTCTCTCTCTCTCTTTGTGTCCAAATCTAGTATGAGGTGCAAAAAGAGTGAATCCTTTTTATAAGAAATTCACTACTTAGGCTATATCATATCCAAATATGAGATTCACATTGAAATGTCCACCTAGGATCTAACTTGCATGGGAGACATGGAACAAGATATATACATGAACATATGGGCCTTGGACATGATAATCACCTCCCAATCATAGAGGCAAATAGGGTTACCCTTGGGCCTATGAGGTAGCAACACACTAGATCACAACCATGTCCTAAGAGTTATCATCCCATACCACCATCCCACACTATCCCCATGTATGGACATGCTAGAGTCTATGGACCAAGAGTCCAAAAGTGGTGATCACATAATAATGTGCACAATTGGATGTTGAGTTCTATATATAAAACTTGGTTGCTCTAATCCTGAAGTGCCCTTAGTGCATTTCCCTAATCCTAAAGTGCCCTTATTATTAGTGCATTTGCACTAGGGTACTTAATGACCACTGTGACCAATGCTACTAGCACCCATCTAGATGTCCAAGGAAGAAACATTACCCCTTTATGAATGATTGTTGTCCTCAACAATATCCTCAAGAATGAAGCGAGGAAAATGATTCTTCAAGGAATAAATTAGCTTCCAAGAAATCTTAACCTTCAAGGGATTCTTTCCACTTGACCAAATACTTAGAATAAATAGTTTAACAAGATCTTTAGTCCTATGCTAACAAATCAGGTTCGAGTGGAACAACAATGTGTAGCATTCTCGAATTGTGAGATTCCTTCAATTAGAAAAATTAGTTCACCTCACCCCAATCGTTATTTCAAATGACTCGCGTGGAAGATTAGGCAAACTCGAATCTCTAGAGTTTGACGAGATCTTTAGTCTTATGCTCAATAACAAATCGGGTTCAAATGGAACATAATGGGAAATATTCTCAAATTGTGAGATTCCCTCAATTAGAACAATTAGTTCACCTTGCCCTAGTTGTTCTTTCAAATGACTCATGCGGGAAACTAAGCATACTAGAATGTCTAGAGGTAAATCAAATTCATAGGATACCCCACTTATCTTCTTGATAATCTAGAAAGAACCATAATACCTTGAAGATAACTTATAGTACTTTGCTATAGTAGTCATTGAATCAAAGTCCTTTAGGACTCTTAAGAAAAATCCACATGCATTCCTAGAAATCTTGAGGAGTATGACGTTGGTTAGCATACAAAAAATGGGCCAGATACTGGCTTTAGGTCTCTAACCGATCTCCTATGCTCACCCTCGTGGCCTCCCGACTAGGAGCATTTGGAGGCTACACATTGATCTAAATAAATTACACGTTTGTATCAATTTGTAGTCCAATGATTTTTCCCATCCCAACTCCAATATAGGGATTATCGTGCACATATAGGTGACTAACACCTCACAACACACACATACATAGCATCCCCAAGCTGATCATTGTGGCTCCTATATATGGCTCTCCTACACCCTAGGGATTGGCCCTAGGATGCACCATCTCAAACATGAAACACATTCATAACATTGCCCACACTTTTTCAAAGCTGCACATTTCAAAAGAAATTTTGTTTCCTCAATCAGTCCCCAAAGAAAATTGTATTATTCTATAGCTCAAGGATCCTCACACTCTCATCATTGGTCAATAATTTTAGCATCCAAATGCAATGCATTGAGAAAACTTCCTCTTTCTTGATACCATGTATAAGAATGCAAATCCAAGGTGCAATGTCATATAATGCTCAAACAAATTAACCACAAATCAGCCAATGTGTCATGTGAAAAACATTCTTTCAATGCTTTTCTTTCTAACATATTGCTTCGTTGCTCAAAAAAAGTATCAGACTAATCCATGCTATTGTCCCTTCAAACTTAAATTAAGTGAGTCCTATATATCATGATATACATGGAAATCAAAATTTAATTGATGCTTAACTCTTCATAACCCCTTTCCCCCTACCATTTAGGTTTTACTATCGTGCACGAGGATTTAAGAGGATGTTTCATGTCATTTTTTCATATAAAAAGGTAGTCAATATACATTTTCACATAAAAATGGAGGTAGACTAAGGCAAATCCCCATGCCCTTCCTTCACCATACATCCACACACATATATCTAATTTCTAGTACTTTATACGCATGAAAATTAAAAATTCCCATTAAAAATAATTTTTATTATTTTTATAATTTGTTTTAATATTAATTACTATTTTTTAAGCTTTTAAATTTATGAAGCTTATGTGGATTATGATTTAGCCTTACATTCAATATTACTCCATAATAACACCATTCAAACCATAAAAATCCATGAAATCATAATTTTTCTACTAAATCCCACATTTTGTGGGTTTTATAGTTTTGATTTCTATTACATGAATTGCTGGAAATTCTTGATTATTCTATAATTTCAAACATATTTAAGTAGATTCAAATATTTTTTAATCATTTATCATAATAAGAATTAAAGATTCATAAAAAATTTCAATAAAAGATTGCTTCCTTTATAAACTGCATAAGCATTCCATTGTATTTCAAAAACAAGAAGCCGTTCATGCTCTTTTATAGCCGCTTATGCCTCCTTTGCAGTTCCTTGCTCCATTCCTTGCATCTCACGAATTGATAGCCATTCCTCCTCATTCTCTCAACCCATATGAACAATGATTATGGCAAGTGAGAAAGATTGAAATCTAAACTTTTCATAGAGTGTATCAAATCTCTTGTTGTTTCTTGTGATATGGAGTAAATATATTAGGGAACCCCAAATTACGAAGTTCTTTCATGAAAGAATAGATATCTTAGCCCTAGGAGAAGGAGACCTAAATTAAATGGGCACAAAACATATTTTTTAAATAAAAAATAGGGCGCCAAAAAAATGGTGCCCCTTCCCCCCTCCCATCCATTGTGTTTTTGGGGATCTTGGCTCTCTTAAGCCTAATTAACACATTAATTACAAAAAAAATTAGTTTGATCCCATTGCGTTCACAATGTTTGGAAGTGGTTTTGATATGGGCAAACAACCTTGGATTCATGATCCAATTGAACGAATAGCTTCTTGGCATAAAAAACTATTAGCTTGGCCTCTATCACTTGCTTTTCAGCTTCTAGATTAGGTAGTTGCTTCATAATGCCAAACCTTGCGAGCATTAAATGGAGGGTTCAATGAACTCTAATTGACAAACAAACACTTGCATCGGATTTTAGTACCGAAATGCACCTAAGAAAACTTTGGCTCCTTTGATTTATGATCTACTCATTTTCAAGCCAAACTGCCACTTTTATGGATCATGGGCCACTTTCACACTTTAAATTTGGCTCTAAAATTTAGCTCTCATTGGCGACCACAACGAGATAAGGTGACTTAGCCCATTGAATCCACAAAGTGATCTAACAAACACAAACCATAAAGAGCATCAAGCTATTTCAAATAAAAATACTCAATAGAGCATAAATATAGCCCTCACCCTACCCCTTGATAAAATCACAAGGCATGAAGTCCATGAGGGGTAGACCAAGCATAGTCATGGAGCTAGTCGTTAACCAACTATTCTAACATAGATTTGCTAAAAATACTATCAAAGAAGTCATTCTAAGTGGTGGTCTAACCTACCTACTAATCTAGGACAACTAGACTAGGAACTCCTACTAGGTGAGGACTCCTATAGCCTAGGCTATAAAAAGTCACATATTTTTTCATTTTACCACATTTTTTTTCTTCAATACTTTATACTCAAACGTGTAAAAAGGAGAAAACTGAGCGTATTGTGACCCAAGGAGAACAATGTATTGAACTCATGTCTAGTCTTGGTACCCAAGAACCTATCAAGCTCTTGCAAGGTGACACTAATTTTTTTTTCTTCCACTTACTTTTGTTTTCACTCTAACCATCCTTACTTTCTTTTCGGTAAAATGCCACCCCTAAGAATACAAGGCATGGGTGACTCATCCCCAAGAACCTACTAAGCTGTCACAAGGTAATGAACAATTGGTCTTGGAAAATTTTCTTTCTTTATTCTTGTTTGTCCAAGGGTTAGAACCCCTTTTTACACACCTCTGTGTCTTATATATTTCAAATATATTCATGGTTTTTTCTCTTTTATTTGGCAAGCTTCCCTAGTAGCCTCACACTAACAGGGATTCTTAGAAACAATTACCTAGTAGGCTAGCAAAATAGGGTCACTAGGACTACTCTCAAAAACACCTCTTAGAGTACCAAACAATGTCTTAATAGGAAGTAGACAACTACTCAAACCTTCCTAGACACATCTAACCTAACACATAGACTTCATGCCTTGAATGTCGGTCCCCAACAAAAGAAAAATACCCCGCATATATATACACATACAACATAAAGGAAAAGCACTCGTAAAGAAAGGATATCACTTGGACTTGGCCACAAGAAGCTTCTGCGAAGCAAGAGGTTCCCTCAAGGTGCTTCGTCAAGTATGTTTAGTGCAGTACTAAAACAAAATCCATTAACCAGTACCCACACTAAACAAAAAAATGGTCAACTTGGCCTAACAAAATAAAAAAATTCTCTATAAGAAAAAGGGACCCTCTTGGCCTAACAAAATGTGCTCATAAAGTACACTATACAACAACCTACTGCTGAGAGTAAATGCTTGGTCCCCACATAAGCCATAACGAAGCATAAAACTAGACTAAAGGGATAGCCATTCAGGCCCTACACTAAATGCATCAAATTATTAGCTAACCCCCTACATAAATGGCAAGGGGTGTCTAATGAATATGCCATTGAATGATTCGATGCATCCATAACAGAATTGGAAGATGGTCAATCGCTGCCTGGCTCATAACCCATACTAACCATTGATGAACAAAATAGGACATGTCAAGCAATCCCTGTAGTAGTTCTAGACTAACATTAAGAGGCAATTGTAAAAACCCCTTAGGAACACATTTAAGAAAGACATCTTCAACACATGCATAATTATCCAGGAAGTTTGCAAAGTGATTCCATTGTTGGGGAATTAACTGTCAATTCATTGCCTCAAAGATCTCAAGGGTGTCCAAGGTTGCATGATGATAACCCCTTACAATGGGATCCCTCACACTATAGGTCCCATTCAATTGGTTGATTACTAACAGTGAGTTACCTTTCACCAATAATTGATGAATACCACAGTGTCTAGCTAGATTTAACCCCACAAGTTATTGAGATATCGAGCTCCACTCGTGATATGCCAGGGTGATCGTTGTGCATTTATGTCACCGACTTGTTAGCTGTAGATGCGGTTGGTACACCGCCCATGAATAATAGCTAGATGACAGCTATCCTTATCTACTCTATTTCGTAGCTCAGTTAGTATGCCACCTTAGTTAATTGAGTTTGGTTTGAGACCCATATATAGGGTTATTCTATTTCTATGTACTAGAGTTATTTTTGGCTTACACAACTAAGAAGATGAAAACTGTTTTTCAGCCTCCACCTATGTGTGTTCTCCCCATTGTGCAAGCAAGAAAGCTACAAGTGAGACTCCTTCCTTCTCTCCCACAATCTTGACATGGTATCAGAGCCTTGTTTGTGGTAAGGAGCTCAAGAAAGCAAACCAAGTTCGCGATGTTCTGGTAAGAGGACCAGTGTTGCTTTCATTTTTCTGTTTTGGGAGCAAGTCTCTGCAGGTAGCATAGCCGGAAAGTGCAAGAGTGCATTGTCTTAGATTGAGACACCCTTCGCGGTGTTGCTCTGTTTTTTTGATTTGAGGCCATTTTGGGGCCTGTTTTGGAGGCGGAATTTTTCTGCACGCACTCAGGAAAAGGCCCAGTTTTATGATGTGCGACCACTATTCTACAGGTCGATGAAAAGTTATTGTAGAAATTGCATTGTATGCCTGTGCGCAGAGACATTGGGAGTTACAAAATCATCCTTGTTGCCTGTTGATGCAAAATCGTCACTAGGAAGTGACTGTGTGGTCAAATACCACTTTCATCAGTTTTGCATATTTGCCCTTGTGAGGCTGAAGCTGTGTTCTTTGCAGTGACAGAATTTTTTGCAGTGTTCTGTAATGGCGTCTGATTCTCTTTCACAGATTGTCACTGAAAATCTTGACAAGAATAACTTCCAAGCATAGAAGTTTAGAATGACGAATTTCCTTATGGGAAAAGGATATTAGGAATTCGTTTTTGCAGGAAATGAAGAAGAACTAGTTTTTCCTGATGTTCCCAATCAACAGCAAATGTAGGCATTTAAAGCATGGCATGAGAGAGCCAGGAAAGTTATGTACTGGCTGTCTATCAACATTTCAGACTCTATGATTGTGCATATTCAAGATGCAAGTACGCCAAAGGAGGCAAGGGATACTTTGTCAAAAATGTATAGCACAAATACGCAAGCCAGGAAAATGCAGCTCAAGCAAGAGTTGCACAATGTGCAAAGAGAAAATATGAGCATCAATGACTACCACATGAAGGTGAAGAAGATTGCAGATGCACTTGCTTCCATTGGGTCGCCAGTGGAAGATGATGATTTAGTTTCTGTGACCTTGAATGGTCTAGGAAAGGATTATGCACAGTTTCGAACATCCATTTCCGTCCGTGAAAGATTTCCTGATTTTGAGGAGTTGATTGCTCTTCTAATTTCTGAGGAGCAGAGAAATGGTGGTGCATCTTCTTCAAGAGGAACTTCAAAAGAAGCTGTCTTCTACTCAAATGCTGGAAGAGGTAGAGGCAAAGGTAGAGGAGGCCGATCTGGAGGCCATGGTAGAAATCAGAATATGCAGCAAACTCAAAAAAACCAGTCCTATGGAGGAGGACGTGGTAACTCTAGAGACAGGGGGAGCCAAAGAGGTCGTGGTGGATGGCAAAGAGGCCAAAATGCAAACAGTAATATTGAATGCTACTACAGTTGTAAAATGGGTCATATGGCTAAAGACTGCTATAAAAAGCAGAATGACATCATGAATGAAAAATTGCAACAAGGGAATTATGCATCTTCTAGTAGACAGGGTGATGACAGAAATGAGCATTTGTTTATGGTGCAGCACACGAACAATTCTGTGACAAGTGCAGAAGAAAGCAATGATGTATGGTATGTTGACTCAGGTACATCAAACCACATGATAGGTCATGCAGAATGGATGGAGGATGCAAGGAAAATGGAAAAACTAGGATTTGTGGAGACTGGTGATGATACTGCACATCCTATTGTGCAGATTGGAAAAATTCCTTTGTCTATGCAGGATGGGAAAAAGTAATACATGTCCCATGTATTTCATGTCCCGAATATCACCAAGAATCTGGTTTCTGTTGGTCAAATGGTTGAGCAGGGCTTGCATGTCAGATTTAATCCTCATGGATGCTTTGTTGAGGATATGAAAAATAAAGGTCGCTTGATAGCAAAAGGAAATAAGAAGGGCAGAATGTTTACGTTGGATGCAGACATGCCTGAATTGAGTGCAGCAATGTTTGCACATGGGACCAGTGTAGTTGCAGACATTGATATGTGGCATAAACGCATTGGTCATGTTAATGTACAACGACTTAAATCAATGCAAGCCCAAAATATTGTTGTAGGATTGCCTAAATTCAAGGTTGCAGAAATGCATAAGGTATGTCAATTTGGAAAACAGGCAAGGAAACCATTTCCTAGACATGTTCAAGAGAGTAAGAAGCCATTGGAATTAATTCACTCTGATGTGTGGACTACTAAAGCTGCATCTCTTGGAGGTTGTCATTATTTTGTCACTTTTATTGATGACTATAGCAGAAAAGTTTGAGTGTATTTTATGAAAAAGAAAAGTGAAGTTTTTGGGCATTTCAAAACTCTTAAAGCTATGGTTGAAAAAGAAACAAGCCTGCAAATAAAATGCCTAAGGTTAGATGGAGGGGGAGAGTATCTCTCAAATGAGTTTGTAAGGTTCCTGCAGGAGCATGGCATAAAGTAGCAATATTCATGCAGTCATACCCCACAACAAAATGGAATTGCAGAAAGGAAAAATAGGCATATTGGAGAGGTATCTCGTGCCATGCTCAATGAAAAAGACTTGCCAGATTTTTACTAAGCTGAAGCAGTTGTTACAGCAGTCTACATAATGAGCAAGACTCCCACTACAGCTATACATGGGATGACTCCAGAGGAGAGGTATACTGGTAGAAAACCATATATTTCTCATTTGAAGATTTTTGGTTGCATTGCCTATGTTCATGTGCCAGATGAGTGAGATGTTTGCAATCATGCCTACTGTAGCCTCTTTGTATGAGGCAATTGAGGCTTAGGACGTGGATGAAGATTGAATCCCATATGCACAAAAAGGGAAACTGCTACCTATCCAACAACTATAAAGCATTGTACTTGACTACCACTTTTTAATATATGATGAATGCATTATCATGATGCTTTACCATTTCAATTAGTGTCTTGATCATTGTCAGTCTTATAGACAAGATTGTGTTTATGAGTCCAAGTCTCAATCTTGGAACCTAATTCACTTGTGTAATAGGTCAAGTCTTATCTATGTCATCATGAGCTTAATCTTCCTCTTTGATCCACCATATCCATTGCCATGCTCTATATCCCATGTCTTTTCACATGGTATCGGAGCTCAGTTGAGCATGGCACTGCCTCTTCGGTCTCTTCTCACCTCTGATTATCTCAGCTCAGCTCATATCCAGCTCAGGCCTTCATTTTCAACTCCATCTTCATCTTGACCTTGAGTCTACCATTGCCAAACAACATATACCTCTGTTGGAGCTTCTTGATCTCCTCATCTAGGCCATAACTCTTGAAGCTTTCTTCTAGAGATATCTTCTCCATGTTGAGGCATTCCTCCCTGGCCCATCAAAGCTCAACATTACTTGTGACAGAGCCTGACATTACGTAAATTATAGCTCGTTGTTCTATTTTGTGCTGCCTGTAGTTCGTACATCCCAACTTCCTATGCATAGCACGATTTGATCCGTGACCATAGGGATTTGGAAGCCCATGAGATAAGATTCATTCCCACATAAAAAATTTAAAAATGATCAAGTATCCAGCTCATATAGAACAAAAAACTAGGACTGCCCAGAAACCCTAAATGTAGACTCCATAGCTAGTGGAACTCAAGCTTCAATTTTCTTCATTTTCTCACTCCTCTTGGTACACTGAAGTTACTGCCACTCAGATTTGAAGATTCCAACAAGGATTTCTCATCAAACAGGGGAAATTCATGGAGACCTTAGTGAATTTGAAGATCTCAAGCATCAACAACTTCATTCTTCACACTCCTTCCACTCCATTGGAGATTTTGCTTCTCTCTTTCAGACTGGCCCCTAATGAGCCTACGCAAAAGCTATATCCATTGATGCACTTAATCTAGAAGTCCATTAGCATGTTAGCCTAAAAAGACCTACTACACTAGTAGATGCTAAAACACATGCTAGATGGTGGGAAGAAGTGCAACTCATTCAACAATGACAGAAGGATCTATTCAAGTAACCTCGAGTGGAATATCCCACTAGTACTTCAAGCGGGTTGCTTAAGAACGTGTTATATGTGACCACTCCCCTAAATCCGTCTACAACTGCAATTTTGAATGTATCAAAGGCACATTTAAATCCATAGACTTCAATTCCAGCTCACATGATGCAGACAAGAATGCCATCTATGCCTCAAACTCAATCTACTCAAAATGAAGCCAGAGTAGTAAACATTATTACAAAGTCTCTAAGCAAACTAAAAGGCAAAATAATGGATGTGGTCCAAGCACCCTTAAAACAAATTCATTCAATAACAACACAAGCTTCTAATGCACAATTGCCTTCAAGCAGTTTGACTTCAAACCCACCTAGATCAAATATCTAGTGTGGTATGTCATGGGTATGGTCATGTGGCTATCATGTGGCTACTAATATCCAATGCCTTCAAGATTAATGCTTGACCATCCTCCATTTTGTACTTTTGTCTTAAAATAGGGCATGTGGACACAAATTATTTGGATAAAACAAAAAGAACATAAAAAGTAGAGGTGAATAAGATACATCAGCCTCATAAAGAAAAATAGGTGGTATTTGGTAAATATGCTTTAAATTTCTCATCTGATAATGATTCTAATAGGGATATTACCCATTGGTTATCCACATTAGAAGATACAACCCTAGACTACTTAATAATTTCACTTGGGGAAGATAAACATCTTGATGATGCAATCTATGAATTTAATGATTTGAATGATTCATTCTTTGAAGCATGTTTTGGATTTTAAAAATATGAGGAAGAAGGTGACCTCGAAGATGCATTTTTTGCATATAATAGATCGAAAATATTTTCCAATGATGACCTAGAAGACGAGGAGGAGGATGAGATACATATATCAGACTTCGATGAAATTTTAGTAAGTTGCTCAATAACTAGAGAGGGAATTGATACTATTGAGAATAATTGATGAACTTTAAGAGTGTTTAGTTACGAAATTTCCTATTGAGGTAGATATTCCACCTTTTGGGTTCGAACAACTTCCAGTAGTTGCTAAAATGTCTTACTATCATCAACTCATGGGGGGTTCACTCATAGTAAAGAAGACATGTCACCTACATGCAAGGACTTCTAAAAAAACCCCTATTTATGAAGCTTGTAAGACTTATATATCCCCCTATTTAAGCATATAAGATATATGCATGTATAAATTTTTATGTGTCCCCTTTCTTAAATGTAAGTCTTCATAAAACATATACTAACTTTCTTGTTAAAAGTTGTAATTATCCTAAGAAATTAAAAGTATCAAAATGGTCATATCACAAAGTGATTTATGTAGTGGCACTTAGATACCATCGAAGTATGTGTCGCAATGTTTTTGAATGCCCATGCCCCCTTACCACATGAGAAGAGAGAGTAGGGAAATTGAACCCCTTTATACTTAAAGTGACTACACCAAGTGAACACCAAGCTCTCTTTGGAAGAAGGGGAGTTGAATCTCTCTACCAAAACCATGGGAGAGAGCCAACTTCCCCCCCTCCCACACTATGATTAATTCAATGACCCTACTATATGAGAGTTTTGGGTTTTAACCTTACTTGTCAAGGTCTCTTGTATGCCATGGAGAAACCAATAAGAGAGGTGATCAAATGCATCCCCCCTTCTTTTTTTCCTCTATCCCCTCCTTAAATTTAAGTTCAATATAGGAAATTAAGAGGGGTCTACCTCTAATGTATACGCTTAAGTGTCCCCTTCCAAAAAATCCCCTCCCTTACACTCATGTGATACCGTACAACATCTATAGTGAACCCCTCGGGCATTAGCTAGAAAAAGAAGGAAAGAGAGAGAAGAAACATGGATAGTTGCAAACCTTTACAATGGTTGACATGAGATGATGATAGGGATGACCCATCTGTAGCCTTAAATAGATTTGCACATACTTTTAATGAATGCCACGATAGTTAGATAGAAAAATTAGAGAATTAAAGGAGGCTTTGGAAATAGAACGCAAGGCAACAGTGCACTGCTCCTGTGAATGAAGCAATGGAAAAAATTGTTGAACTACAAAAAGAGAAGTCAGAATTCCAATTTAGGGAGAGGCAATATCTTGAAGAATATTCACTTCTAGATATGTATTCAGAAGAGTAAGACTCTAAATTAAATAGTGATGTTCAACAAATGGAACAAATCTTGCCTATTCCTAGAAATGCTCGGTTAAATGTGAGCAAACAAATCAATTTTGAATGTAATGAGTGGGGGACATGGGAACCTCGAGGGGTTCATTATATATATATTCTCTATATAACGTGCGTTCATGGCCTATTTACAAATATCCTAATCTGTGAATTTTTATTGAATAAAACACAACCCTTTTTTATTCAATCTATAAGTAACCCCTTTATATGACACCCTTCTATATGTAAAAAATGTATAAAATTGGTGTTTTAAAAACCCCTTGTTTTGAACTCACGTTATATATACATATATTCATGAGTGACCCCCCCTCCCCCCGAGATGGGAATATGGCATGGGAACATACCAGTCACATTGACGGTATATAAGGTGTAAGAGGGTATTCTGAGGCATCACAAAATTATCGAGAATCTCTCTTTTCACCTTCACAAGCTTTCATGGCTTCTTCTTCTTCTTTCTCTCTTTCCTCTCTTTCTCTCTCTTCTCCTTATCTTTCTGTCTCCTCTTATTCTTCTCCTATAGTCCTTCTCTCTCTTCTTTTCCTTAGTTAGGCTAGCTAGGTCTCTTTCATTACATTGAAAAAAATGAAAAATCTCTAGCTATTTTTGGAACTAGATTGCAAGAGAAAAATCTTACTACCACTCCTTGGTTATATCATTCTTTTAAGCGCTATATAAATAAGAAGCAAAAGATGTATTATTATTCTAAGGGATAGAACTAGGATATCATATAAGCTAATTGAAATCAATAAAGGCTTGCCTAGGAAATATGCATGAGTTTGGGGAAGTTGCTATATATATATATCCTCTACATCACATGCGTTCAAGGCCTATTTATAAATAACTTTATTTGTGTATTTTTGTTGAATAAAACATAACCCTTTTCTATTCAATCTATAAATAACCCCTTTATATTACACCCTTCTATATATAAACAAATGTATGAACATGGTATTTTAAAAATACCTTATTTTGAACCCATCACGTGATGCACACATATATTCATGAGTAACTTACTCGAGTGTATGAGGTAGTGTTACCCCATCCCAAAGAAAAAGTAATGGATTTTACTATCCCCATGGGGACAGAGTTGAGAACCATAGCTTAGTAGGTGGCTTGAACCTTTGGCACACCTAAGAAATTTCTAGAACTAAAACGGGTTATACACTATCTAGGGGGTTGGATCCAAGGTGAAGAGGATGAGGATTTGCACTTATTAACCCTTAAGCTTAGTAGAAATCAACGGTCTTGGAATTCAAATGACTAAGAATGTTTGGAAGAGTATAATAGACTTTTATGTCATTATGGTCAAAGAATTAGTGGTCTTGGAATTCAAATGACCAAGAATGTCTGGAAGAGTATAATAGAATTTCATGTCATTATTGTCGAATGTTGCAGCTCAATTTTCATGTGATTAGGAGTAGATTTTCTAGATAATTGGTTCTATAGAAACTACATTCATAGTAGAGTACAATAGAAATCTGAAGCCTACCTTGCATTGTTTGAGTAAAAAGCAAGGGAGATATACTAGGAAGATATTACTTTATATATTGAGTGTTTATAAGATAGAGATGGTTAATGATGCTCAAGATAATCTAGCTAGTGTACCTTGTAGAGCCTTACCCTTGGTACATTTTGTGCATGCGGAGAAACAAGAACTAGAACCAAGTGTTGGGCGTCTGCTTGAAAATGTTTCAATGGAAATATCAGAAGATGTGCCTATAGTCAAGCCTGAGAAAATAGCCTCTTTGCTTATTGAAGAGCTTAAAGTGGAAGTGGTTAAAATAGAAATGACAGAATGAAAATACTTAAACTTAGGAGCTCAATTGGAACCCCATGATCACAAAAAAATTTGAAGAAGTATTGCGAGTGCATGTTGGGGGATTTTGCTTGGTCTAATATTGACCTTAAAGGTATTAAGGTTAAACTTTCTTAGCATTATATTGATCTAGGAACCCAGGCACAAAACCCGTATGCCAACTTCAACAAAGAACAAATCCTGTGTATGTAGAATTAGTGAAAGCTGGGATTACTAAGCTTCTTAATGTAGAATTTATATATCCTATTGCATATAGTGAATGGGTATCTCCTATCATGGTAGTACCAAAGAAAAATAGTTAAAAAAATTGCATCTATGTTGATTATAGAAAGCTCAATAGAAAAACACGCAAATATAATTTTCCTCTGTCATTAACAGATCAAGCATTGTAGGCCATGAGTTGTATTCTTTTATGCATGGGTTTATTGGCTACAATCAAGTGTTGGTTCATCTTGAAGATCAATCCAAAACTACTTTTACTACTAAATGGGGCACATTTTCTTATAAAGTAATACCTTTTGGTTTGTGCAACACACTTGCAATATTTCAAAGTGTTATGATTGCAACCTACCAATATTTTCTTTGGTAGTGGATGGAAGTGTTTCTAGAGGAATTTTGTGTCTATGAAATAGCAAAAGAAATGCCTCAACTATTGTCCCAAATATTTGATTGCAATAATGAAGTGGGTATTTCATTGAACCTTGATAAATGTGTCTTTGGGGTACCAAAAGGAACATTGTTAGGGCATATTTTTTCTAAGGAAGGTATTGCCATGGATCTTGCTAACATGCTAAGATATCTATGCTTCCACCACCAACAAATCTTAAACAACTTCAAGGATTTTTGGGGCATTTGAATTATTATCAACAGTTTGTTTCCAATTTTGCAAAGATGTCATCACCCTTAACAAATTTATTACGAAAGGATACTCCTTTTAATTGGGATGCTACATCAGGAAGCATTTGAATTTCTTAAGAAGAAGTTAGCTGAAGGACTAGTATTGGCCTCCTTGGATTGGACAAAAGAATTCCATATCCATGTATATGCATCTATGTATATTGTGGAAGTTGTTTTATGTCAAGTAGATGATAGTAAGGTGGATCATCTGATTTATTATGCAAGTTGTAACTTTAGTGATGCGAAAAGGGATTATACCTCTATTGAGAAAGAATGCTTATCAATGGTTTTTTCAGTGGAAAAATATCACCATTATTTACTGGGGAATAAATTTCTTATTTATATTGATCATGAAGCATTAAAATATTTGCTTAATAAAGAAAAATTTTCAGGACAATGAGTGATTTGTTGGATGCTATTGTTTCAAGATTTTGATTTTCAAATACTTATTTGGCGTGGTAGAGCTCATGTTCTAGGAGATCAACTTTCCCAATTATTAACATCAGACAAGGAAGAAGGTGTGGAAGATGATTTACTAGATGCACCACTTTTTACAATGGAGATGCAAGTTCCATGGTACACTGATAGTGCTAATTTTCTTAGCATAGCTTGGTATCCACCTAGTGTAGATAAAAAGAAAAAGTGAGAGATATTTATGCAAGCATGTTCCTATGGATTATTAGGGGATTATTTATATAAATTCTCTCCAAGAGAAGGTATTTATTATTAATGTGTAAAGGGAGGATGAAGTTCCAATAGTTCTCAAAGCATTGCATGATGAGCCTTATGATGGCCATTTTGCTGGCAAATTAATAGCAAGAAAGGTCCCATTATTTGGGTATTGGTGGCCTAACCTATTTAAGGATGCTTACTATTATTGCTAGAAATGTTCAGTATATCAAAGGAATGGTCGATCTCCTAAAAGTTTTGCTACACCTTTGACCCTATCTTGGCATTAGCACCTTTTGAGAAATGGGAAATTGATTTTGTGGGCCAAATCTATCCGCCTACATGACATCGATCTAATCGGTATATTTTAGTTTGTATTGATTATATCACTAAGTGGGTGGAAGCAAAAGTGCTTAAGAAAAATAAATCTATTTAGGTGGCTAAGTTTATGTATGAAAATATTATAACATGTTTTGGTTGCCCACTCAAATTAGTAAGTGATTGTGGTTGCCATTTCTTAAATGGTTTAATCAGTGAATTAATAGAACTATATAAGATTAAGCATTGCAAATCAACACCTTATTACCCTAGAGCTAATGGTCAAGTAGAAGTAACTAATCAAATTATTTGTGGAATTTTAACTAAAATGGTTGCTTCTTGTAGGTGAGATTGGGATGAGTGCTTATATGAGGCACTTTGGGCCTACAGAATCGCCTACAAGGTGACAATGCAAAATGCACTATTTAATTTAGTTTATGGAACTAATGCTATTTTTCCAATTGAGCAAGAGTTTCCTACCTTGTGAGTAGCTCTATCATTATGGTTACTAGGAGAAGTTCAATTGTTAAAGAAAAGTATTTTACAATTAGTGAAGTTAGACAAGGAATGATTATTAGTTTTACAAAGCTTAGAAGCAATGAAGAAACGTCATAAATCTTGGCATGATTGAAATATCAAAGTATGATAGTTTAAAAAGGGTGACTTAGTTTGCTTTTATGATACACGTTATTACAAATTTTTGAGGAAGTTTAAAATTTATTGGTTAGGACCTTTTAAGGTTATTAAAGTTTATGATAATGGTTCTCTAGATGTACAAGATATTCAAGCTGAAAATGAGATATTTAGGGTTAATGGCCTCCACTTTAAACATTTTGTCACTTAGGGTAGTTAGGTATAGCTAGGTTAGTGGTTAGTATAACCCTTGACTAATCTGAATTTGGGTTTCTTTTCTCTTGGGAGGGGTTTTACTAGGATGCAAGTATGGATTTTTTGTGGATGGATGCACTTTACCCTTGTCTTGATGCGGATAGTTCTAATCCTATTCATGCCAAGTCTTATATTATTTCGCGTTTTTAGATGCATGATAGGTTTTTATATACATCGAGGGGAGAGGCAAGCTGCAATTCTTCTTTTGTGATTTCTTTTTGGTAGTATCATTCACCATTTAGTTGTAGACTAGGCATCTTTATGTGCATGTACAACTCTTGTGTTGGTAGTGTCACACTTACTTTCAACGTTATGGTACCACTGTCATGTAGGATGCTATTGGTTATGCTTATTATCAATGCCATGATCATGATAGTGTATTCTCACCTGAGTATGATGTTTCCCTGTATAGAGTGGTTAATTAACAGGAGTTTTCCTTGTATCAATTTGTTATTTACCATCTTACTCCATCATATCATGATGATCAAGTAAATATCAATTTTCCCTATTGGGATTATATTTGTTGGTATATGGATTTGACCGAGGGCTATTCTTTAGGATGTTTACTGGTGGCACCTATGCCCTATTATGATGATGCAACTGTGGCTCTACTTTATGATGTGATGGAAGTTTTTTGTGATGCACCTAATAGCGGGTCTATGACCTCTGATGTGCCTATGTTAATGACCATTCAGGAGCATCCTATATCTGATAGGTTAGTTGATAGGTTTGACTTACATAATGTAGATGATTTCGGACTAAGCTTATTGTTTATGCTAGAAGATTTTAGAGAGTGTGAGGACTTTTATTTAGATATTTTGTTTTCTTATTTTATTTTGTGTTAATTCTAATTTCTTTGAGAAAAAAAAGACACAACCCAAACAACAACTTTAAAAAAACACATCCATCAAGATTTGTTTATGTTCTTGTCAAGAATTGCGTGGTGGGGGGACATACTCAAGATGCTGTGCCAAACACACATAGAATGCACAAGGAGAAGCTCACTCAAGAGATAAGAAGAGAGATGGAGGCCACAACGTGTTCTTGTTGGTTTCTTCTTCTTCTTCCACACACTTTACAATGTACACAAAGTATAGATAAGATACAACATAAAGGAAAGTGGCCTACTAAGTCAAACAATGCATAACCGACTACACTAGTCGACTGGCGCTATAACTATACTAGTTGTAAATAGGTGTAACAACATGAATATAATAAGTAATGTGTCATGGCCATGTGAGAGTTAGAATGATCACCGATGTGCTAAGTGTAGACGCGTGGTCCCATCTAACCAGGTGGTCCATCATTAATATCCGCATGTGTTGAGCTTGTCATCTAAACACTCTCCCTCAAGCTCAACTGCATCTCTGCAACTCCAAGTAAGCCTCGAAACTTTTGAAGCTTCTCTGTACCCAATGCCTTCATGAAAATGTCAGCTATTTGATCCCGTGTAGTGACATGCACCAAGTCAATCTCACCTGCTAGTACCTTTTCTCTCAAAAGTGGTAGTGTACCTCAATATGTTTTTTCCTGGCATGGAACACAGGGTTCCTAGCCAACTGTATACTGCTCATGTTGTCACAATAAATGACAATTAGACCTTCCACCTGCACATCTAAATCAACCAATAACTTTTGTAGCCATACTACCTCATATGCTGCAACAGCAGCACCTCTATACTCAGTCTCTGTACTCGACAAAGCAATTGTAGATTGCTTTTTGCTGCTCTAAGCAACTGTTGCACTACCAAGAGAGAACATGTATCCACTGGTAGATCTTCTATCAGACATACTACCAGCCCAATCTGCATCTGTGTATCCAAACACGTGTACATCTGTACCTGCCTCATAGAAAAGTCCATAATGTAATGTGGACTTCACATATCTCAATATGCGTCTGACTGGATCCAAATGTGGCTTTCTAGGTACTTGCATAAACTGACTCACAAGACCAACAACGTAGCTCAAGTCTAGCCTTGTAATGGTCATGTAGATCAAACTCCCCACTATCCTCCTGAACATAGTAGGGTCTTCTATCTCATCCCCAACATCAGCACTCAACTTTACATTCTGCTCCAATGGGACTGAAAGTGGTTTGCATGGTGTCATACCATACTTGGACAACATATCCAAGCCATATTGTCTTTGGGACAGCCATATACCATCATCACATCTGATCACCTCAATGCCAAGGAAGTACCTTAGCTCACCTAAATCCTTCATCTCAAACTTCTTCTTCAAAAAATCATTGACTTCAGCAATCACACTATCACTATCACTTGTAATAATCAAGTCATCCACATAGATGACTATGATGACCAAACCTGCACCTCCCTTTCTAACATAAAGTGAGTAATCAGCATCAGAAACATAAAAGCCAATATTGACAAGATACTCTCTGATCTTGTCAGACCATGCTCTAGGTGCTTGCTTGAGCCCATAGAACACCTTCTTCAACCTGCACACATATGTGGGATGCTCTAAATCTTCATAACCTGCTGTTTGATCCATATACACTTCTTCCTGCAAATCACCATGCAAGAAGGCATTCTTCACATCCATTTGCTGCAACCTCCAACCTTTGGTTGTTGCCAAAGCAATCACACATCTGACAGTTATCATCCTAGCAATTGGACTGAAGGTTTCATCATAATCTATGCCATATGTCTGGGCATAGCCTTTTGCAACCAACCTAGCTTTGTACCTACTAATAGAACCATCTGCATTGTGCTTAGTCTTAAAAACCCACTTACATCCAATATCTTTCTTGCCCTTTGGCAATGATACTAGATCCCAAGTCTTATTGGCCTCTAATGCAGCCATCTCCTCATCCATTGCTGCATCCTAATGAGTATGACCAATAGCATCCTCAAAACAAGTGGGCTCAACATCCTCAACTAGTTTCACCATATAATCATAATGGTGAGTTGCATAACCTTCAAAACAAAATCTTTTAACAAGGTATCTAACCCTGCTAGATCTGCGTACCACCGGATCACTCAATGGAGCCTTTACATTACTATGAGCTCTATGTACAGCTGCTGTCCTGACAGAAGGAATGCCAACCTCATCATCCAAGCTCTCTAAGCCACTGGAGTCTCCATCAAGAACTGCATCAATGCCATCTGACACTTTATTCTTTCCTTTGTCTTTACCTATAGTGCTACTAGATGCACCTGAAGATGCAGAGCTACTCCTTAGTCTCCCAGACCAAGGACTACTAGATGATGTCTCTGGTTCACTAAGAGTCCGTGATTCTTGCTCTTCAGCCTGCACATGAGACTGTCATGATGATCATCATTATTCAATGCATCACCACTAGATGCATACCAACTACTCATTTCATCAAAGATGACATCCCTGCTCACTCTAAACTTACATGTGACAGGGTTATAACAACGATACCCTTTCTGTTCTAAAGAGTATCCAATAAAGACACTTTTTTTTGCCTTTGGATCAAGCTTTTTCCATAGCTCATTTGGCACATGAACATATGCAACACAGCCAAATACCTTCAAGTGCGATATATCAAGCTTCTTGCCAGTAAAGCATTCTTCAAGAGTCATCCCATGAACTGCAGCTGTGGGAGTTCTATTCATAATATAAACAACAGTATGAACAGCCTCAGACCAAAAATGCTTAGGCATTTTCTTTTTCGCCATCAAGGCGCGTGCAACTTCTGCAATATGCATGTTTTTCCTTTCTGCAACCCCATTTTGCTATGGGGTATACCTGTATGTGAACTGTCTCTTTATCCCATGAGACCTCAAAAAATCACTGAACTCATTCGAGAGGTACTCTTCCCCTCCATCTGACCTCAAGCACTTTACTTTCAAGCATGTTTCTCTTTCAACTGCAGCCTTGAAATTTCTAAAGTGCTCAAACGCTTCACTCTTTTCCTTCATAGAATATACCCACAGCTTTTTAGAACAATCATCAATGAATGTGACAAAGTGTGAACTGCCTCCAAGAGATGCATTTTGTGTAGGCCCCCAAATGTTTGTATGCACAATATCAAGGATATTTTTGCTTACATCTCTGTCATGTGAAAAGGGTTGTCTTGCCTGCTTACCAAACTGACATGCTTCGCATATCTTATAAAATTCTACAACTCTAAATGTAGGCAAGCATGTAAACAACCCTTTGAACTGCATTAATTTCAGACTTTATACATTTGCATGTCCAATGCGTTCGTGCCAAATTTCAATATCTGCAACGACACCTTTTCCTTTAGCATACATAGCAGCATTCATAGTAGAAATTCCAGCATCCAGAGTAAACATACGTCCAACTCTACTTCCCTTTGCAACTAATCTGCATTTGTCATTGAAGTCTTCTACAAAGCAGCCCTTTGCATTAAATCTGACTTACAGCCCTTGCTCTACCATCTGACCGACTGATACCAAGTTCTTTGTAATAGATGGCACTGAAAGACTCTTTGTCTTAACATCATGCAATGACAAGGGAACTTTTCCAATGTGTGAAATTGGGTGGCATGAATCATCACTCGTCTGCACATAGCCTGCATTTTGCAAATTCTGCATCTCTCAGAACCATTCTACATGGCTAGTCATATGATTGGATGCACCTGAATCAACATACCAAACATCATCATGTGTTCCCTTTCCTGTAATAGTATTCAGCATATGTTGCATAACAAACGAACGTTCATTTTTATCTTAATTCTGTCGTGAAGACGATGCATAGTTTCCTTGCTGTAACTTACCATTGCAAATATCATCTTTCTTAGCATAACATTGGGCTACAATATGACATGTTTTGCCACAGTAGTGACACACAATACCAGAGTTGTTAGAACCTCTGTTCTGCCATCCACCTCTTCCTCTAAAGCTCCCCCTGCCTCTAAAGTTACCACAACCTCCTAAAACCTGCATATCGCCAAATTGCTAATTCAATCTATTTTGCTGGTTGTCACTACTACGTCCTCTACCACGGCCTCTTGAAGAGAACCTGCCACGTTCCCTTCCTGAATTGGAGTAGAAAGCTTGGACTTGTTCACCACTTTTTTCAGATGTCTCACTCTGCATGTTGATCTCTTCAGTGATTATAAGGGAGACCAACTCATCGAAATCTGGAAATGGCTTTCTGACATATATGGAAGTTACAAAAAACTTCCAAGCCTTTTCATTATTAAGTCCACCCAAGGTAGACAACACCAAATCATCATCATCGGGCATTGCATCAATCGCTGCCAAGGCATCTGCAATGCTCCTTACCTTCAGTGCATACTCATTGATAGACATCTTCCCTTTCTTCAATGTATTCAACTCTTGCTTGAGTTGAATCTTCCGTGCCTTTGTATTTACGGAAAACATGCTTTCAAGTATGGTCCAAGCTGCATATGAATTCTCTGCATTTCTGATATGTCCCAGCATATTATTGTCAATTACTGCAGATAGCCAATACATGACCTTTTTGTCTTTTGCATTCCATTCCTTCCGTGCCTTTGTCTCTTCTGCAGTTGGAGGATCACTCACCTCCGACTCCTTTTCTTCACCTAGCACAAACTCGTAGAGGCCTTTTCCAATAAGGAAGTTCGTAACACGGAACTTCCATGAAGGGTAGTTGTTCTTGTCGAGCTTCTCAATGATGGGGTTTCCACTTTTCTCTGCCATTATCACAAAACTAATACCAAGAAACAATCAAATCTTCTACAACCCTCGACCTACAGTGCACATCAATACACCAGACAGCATTTTTCATTGTTTGCTCAACAATACATGCAATCTGCAACCAGTTTGCAAATAAACCTTGTGTTTATTCGCTGGTAAATACCTTTGAACTTACAGATTTGAAATATGTAACCTTTGCACCTGTATACGGTAGACACAGCTGAAATTGCAAGGTATCTCGAGCTGCTGTCCACAACCTTGCAGCTCTAAAATGGGGCCTGAAATGACCTCGGATGGCCAAAATAGCAACAGGATAGTCCTAAAGGGCTGATTGGTAGAATACACAGTGCTCTTCACGCACACCAAATCTCACTGCAATCTGAGATTTTTGCTCTACCCTGCTTTTGGTGCCTCCATAGGCACTATCCAAGAGAAAGAGTGGAAGAATGGGAGAGCTTCTTACCTGTGGCTTGCTTGCTCGAACCATGCTTCTTCTCCTTCACTTCAGCCTTCGAAATCAGCCTCTCCTAGTGGCGTGGATCTGATACCATGTCAATAATCGCGTGGTGGGGAGACTTGCTCAAGATGCTGCGCCGAACACACACAGAATGCACAAGGAGAAGCTCACTCAAGAGATAAGAATAGAGATGGAGGCCAAAACTTTTTCTTTCTATTTTCTTCTTCTTCTTCGACACACTTTACAATGTACACAAAGTATAGATAAGATACAACATAAAGGAAAGTGGCCTACTAAGTCAAACAATGCATAACCGACTGCACTAGTCAACTGGCGCTATAACTATGCCAGCTGCTGTAAATAGGTGCAACAACCTGAATATAATAAGTAATGTATCAGTGGTCATGTGAGAGTTAGAATGATCACCGATGTGCTAAGTGTAGACGTGTGGACCCATCTAACCAGGCGGTCCATCATTAATGTCCACATGTGTTGAGCTTGTCATCTCAACATTTCTTTCATTTTTTAAGTTTTTCATGTGTCATAACCTAGATAGCTTAGTTTCACGTAGCTAGTTGCTAGCATGGTTAGGGTATTTCTTTTGGTGCTATGAGTTCTTGATACTTTAGCTTAGCTAGGTGTACAGTTATATATGTGAGAATAGTTATAAAGTGGAGATATGCAATGTTATCAACAACTAGTCTGTAGATTGGGATAGATCGATTGATCAACATTGTGACATGGGTATATGAAAATTATTCCTATCTAGGGGAAATTTCATTATTTATTTATCTAACTTGTTAACGATGTAGTAGTTAGTGTATGATTTATGTGTAGATTTGGTTATTATTTTGATTTGAATGCTACCGCATGTTTATATTGACAATTCTTGAAGTTGCAATATCCTTGTACATATACAGGTTGTTTCATACCTCATTTATACATACATATTCATGTAAAATACAATAAATAAATAAAATATAAATTTATTGAAATACTAAGACATTACCGAGGAAAACAATAATACTTTTACAACAAGAATCAACCAAATGCAAAATAAAAGATTCAGTCTATATGAGAGTCCACCCACATGGAATGGGATATTAGTACTAGGAAGTGATCTCAAGGGATGGTGTGTGTTTGCACATGATGAATTGTGAATTTCATTGCATGTGGTGACTGACTAGAAATCCACTAGACTTCACTCCTTTAACTTTGTCACTTTCTTAGTGATATAGGGTAGTTGAGTACTAACAAGCTTCTCTCCACAAAATTTTGACTAGGACTAGAGTGGATGCGAGACACTAATATGGTGGGTGTTTTTGCCTTTCATTTACCTAAGCCCAGTGACTCATATTATGTGCTAGATTAGTTTCCTTTGAGTGAAGCTGTGGAGGTAAGATGTTTGAAAGTTTCAACTTTGTGAGTGAATTCCTACCTTTCTAGTCATTTCCTCTAAAGAAGAGTCCAAAAATAACTCAAACAAATGCAAAGTCAAAAAAGAAGGGAAAGAAAAAATTTGGAATAGTATATCTATTTATTTTTCTTGAGAAAAAAATCATAAATACTAAAGGACAAAAAAAAACCACAAGAAGATAGCCATCACTTCTGAGGTCCTAGTAGGCCATAGGAATTTTCGGAACGAGTGCTTTATGTCGTCTAATGCATTGTATCTCTTTGGGATGGAACATTTTGAAGAAGAATCATAAATATATATACTCTTTTGATTCTAAAGGACTTCTCAAAGAAAAAAAATGGACAGATTGAAATTAGGCACCATTGACTGGTTGTTCTAATGGAACATGGAGGGTTGGTAGTTAAACCATACAAGTCATATTTAGTATTATAGTATTAGTTTGCTTTGTATGGGTTTTGACAGGCATTGTACTTATTAGTGATGCTATTTCAAAAGCAAGATTTCTAGTAGAAAAGTACTGTGGCATTTCTTGCACTGAGAGTTTATTTTTGCTTAATGACTCTTAGCATTTTTTCTAGTTCGTATGCTCCATGTATTGGATGTTGCTATGTTATGTACTCTAGTGGAGAGAGTGAGTAAAGGGAATGCTAGCTTGCACAAGTTTTTATCCACCTTCATTGGAAAATTTGTCTTGCTAATTTATAATAAAATATAAGTTAGTCTTTTTATACATTTTCAATGTCTACTAGTCTTCTTTGTGCTATTTTGTAGATGATATCATTACAATATGTGGCGTGTAGTCCTTATTAACTACAACATCCCGCCCTTGCTTCATACAAAGAAAGGACACTTGATCCTTAGCTTGCTCTTTCCTTGGCCACTACAAGGTCAAGAATATGGACATCTATCTCCATCCATTAGTCAATGAGCTTAAGATTTTGTGGTAGAGGAGGGGGTCGCTATGGAAGATATGAGCAAGCCCGATGGTCAACGGTCCACCAATATATGAGCCATTCTTATGTGGACCATGCATGAATTTTTAGGATTCCAGGAGTACTAAGGTAAATAGCTTGCATTCTCATTGCTTGGTAATATCTATCATAGCTTGTTCAAGTTTGTATTCACTAAATAGGGGTGTTGGGACAAGTTTGGCTACCTCAGGTTATCATGCATGTTCATTGTGTGGGCCATAGTTAGACTCCCAAAGGTCACAAACCATGAATAAGATGGTATATCAAGGACACCACTTTGTTTTCGGAGGGCCATGAACTGAGAAAAGGTTTTCTTGGATGACCTTCAATACGAACGAATGCCCAAAGCTAGTATGAGTTTAAAATTGTCAACACAGAGTCACATCCAAACGGAATGTGACAATTCTGGGTTTTATACAAGTTGTCATATTGGACTGACTTACAAATCAACCACTTGTTGGATCCCATGCATATTTTCAAGAATGTGGGCTGCTTACTATGGGACCAAATCATAGGAAATAGAGGCACTATAGGGGCACGAATGGATTTGAAGGAGGTAGGTAAGATGGAGATGCTTTGGCCACAGTCAAGTGGTGCTGATGGTTTCTTACAACTACCTCACGCTCCTTAGGTTTTTTCCACTAAAGAAGAGTGCATTGTGAAGAAAATTATCAAATCTATCCAGACTCTGACAGGTATAATGCATTCCCTCAGATCTGGTTTTTCTAAAGACAACCAATTATCAGGGTTAGAATCCCATGATTGGCATAAGATATGTCAAGTTTGCACTAGCCTTGATTGTAAGTGGCTTGCGTATTTTGCTATCTAGAGTCTAGTCGGTGTTCGTAATGCTTCTTCATTTGTTGCAGTTTGTACTATCGATCATCACAATCACAAGATGCCTCACTCCAAAAATACGAGAAACAATTTACAAGTTGTAAAATTTAGTGCAATGAATCTCATGGAAGGAGATCAAGACATTCTCTATTGAATCAACAAGGTGGGGAGTAGTGGAGATGGTCTATCTCTTTGAGAAGTAGATGCCCACTAGCATGCTCATGATACAAACCCACCTCTTGGTGCATCTTGTAGATGAAGTGGAGATTGTAGGACCTATCCATACGCGATGGATGTTCTTCTTAGATCATTTCATGAAAACCTTAAAAGGCTTTGTGCGACAACGAGCTCGGCCAAAAGGTAGCATGGTTGAAGGTTGTCTAGTGTTGGAGATATTAGTGTATATTTCACAGTGGCTACCAATGGTGGATTCAGACAATAGTATGCTATGGTCTGCTGAAGGACAATGATAGATTGACCAAAGATGTGGTGGTTGGAGATGGGGTAGAAAAAAGGATGGATGCTGCAATGGAGGTGTGGAGGCGATCAACCGCCAAGACCCACCAACCACTTATTGCTTCAAGTGTTCCAAGTTGAGCACTAATGGCTACCTCTCACATAGCCAATGTGCTTTCCATCTCTACGGGTGTAGTGAGATTACCTCCATGTCCGATCGAGTTACCTCCTCTCCCAATCACTCCGGTAGCTCCACGATCCAAGTACAAGCTTCAAGCAAGCTCCATCCTCAAGCTCCACGCTCCTAGCTCCATGGTCATGAGCAAGAGAAGAGAAGAGAAGAGAAGAGAAGAGAAAAAGAGAGGAGAAGATGGAGAGCTTCTCCACCATGGTCCCTCACCCTCAGACACTCACTCCCTCATACTCTCACACTTCCTCTCTCAAGCACAAGCTCAAGCAAGCAAGAAGAAGAAGAAGAAAGAGAAGAAAAAGAAGAAGAAGAAGAAGAAAAAGAGAGCTACTTTTGGCCACACACAGGAATGAGCTTCTCATTCACTTTTTAACTTTATATACAAAACCCTAAATCCCTTGGTGGCCATCCCCTTATCCCCTTTTTTACAGCCGACCCTTTTTCCCATTGTCCTCCTATCTTCTTAGCTTTCTTCCCACTGCCCATCTACTTTTACAATTTGCACTGCAATGTTCTTAAAATAAATCTTGGTGTGCCTTGCGCTTTTTTACACAAGTATTGAGTTGTGCTTTTTCTTGTGCGTCTTTCTCCTTGATTTGGGACTATTTTGCACTTCTTGTGCTTTCAAATTCTTCTTTGGCGTGCCTTCGTCTTCTATTTCACTTTTTCCTTGGCCTTGTCCTCTGCTTTAGATTTTTCAGATTTTCTAGCTTGTTTGTTTGAGGGTTAACAAGAGGATAAAGTGAATCATTTTTGTATGTTGCACAATGCATCCATGGAGACATGGCTCGCTAGATATGAGAAAGCTAAGAAAGATCGGGAAGAAGCATGATCAGAATTTTGACACACTATGTGCCATTGACCCATTTGATATCCTGAGGATATGAAGGAGATGTGGTTTATGTCTATGCAATGGTTACATGGAGCTTTGATTGCAGCCTCTCATAGCCTCTCGCCAGGGGTGGAGGTCTCTACTGAGAAGTGGGAATTCTCGAGGAGATGTAGTCCAAAGGTGACTACATGTTTTATAAGCTGTCATATCTAGATTTTATATCTAACAACTAATCTAACAATTTCAATGTATAGTACAAAATATACAATGCGACATGGTCACACATACGATATTTTCGTGTTGAGCGTATTGACAAAATGCGCTCCACAATAGATTGTGGTTTCATGGCAAAGTTTGAGCAAGAGAGCCAACAGCCAACCATAGATCCAAACACCATTATAGATGAGATGGTGTATTTTGGGAACTTGCAAAGTGTTATCTCTGTGGATTACCATAACTTCTCCATGATAATATTTAATGTGCAGTGGTTCAAAGTGGTATTGGAAGGAGCTAGGGCAATCACTCGACAAGGTCCATCCGGATTTCTCAAAATAGATTTTGAGAAAAGATGGACAGACCTACGCGACACGTTTCTCTTACCGATCCATTGTGAACAGGTGTATGAACTATTTTTTATAACTTTTTATGGACACAGATATGTCACAAATGTTGAATCTCTCTTATATATGATTTTGAATAAGTAATTTTCTATCCAAACCCTCGACAACCTCGATGGTGGTATGTTGCACCTTCACCTCCCCAAAGTGTGAGGGTATATAATGAAAGCAATGTTCCTAGCGTAGATGAGGACAATATGTAGATGGATGGGTTGATATTGCAAGGGGTGGAGGTCAAAGATGGCTTGGAGCATGTAGAGGAGGCAGAATTTGGTAATGATGAAGAAAAGATGGAAGGCCAAGAATTCTTTGAGAATGAGGTGGACTCATCCTTTTGTGGTGACCTATCTATCGACCTTCACGTATATGCAAAGTTCTGCCAGGAGATTGACATGGGACCATAGGCTACATCATACTTGTATCATCTATCTACTCAATTCGTTGGATGAAGATTCGCTTATAAGGGTACTCTAGAATATGTATTTTAAGTAACATCATTTTTTTCAGAGTTATATTGATGTGCTTTGCTTGAATCTTTATATTGATTATGCTAACATCACTTTTTGTCTAGACAGGTGACCTTTGATGATATTTGGAGAGCAGGATGAGACGAGGGATGTGCGATGAGGAGTTGCATGATATGTTCACACGTATATCTCCAAATCACATGGATTGATTTAGAGATATGGTAGACCTATCTCAGATACCATCAGAGGCTATTCCGTTAGATTTACTTCGGCATGCTCTAATGCTTCAGTTTCTAGTAGATGAGGTTGATGCTCTAGACTAGACCCGAACGGAGGGAGTGATTTTGGGGGGTGCTACAGAGACGTGGATGTTGTGAGCCCACGATCGGCTTGAGGTACATGTGTTACTCCTCGCTCTCATGTAGGTTCGAGAGAATGTGGCTCAGGTGGTTGTTCTAGAGGCACCAATGTTGTAGTGTCTTTGTCTCATCATTTTGGTGGAGTTGCGTCACTTGTAGAATTTATCAAACTTGTGGGGACTCCAATGACTCCAGCTTTTTCTCAATCGTTTGTAGTTGGCAGCCCTATGGGTGTTGCTGTGAGAGATACCACCCCATGGGTATACCAAATGTATAGGGGTCTCTTGGTTATGCCCAGAAGCATAGTCGTAGGTGGGAGAGGACACATCTTAGACATACCCCACAGAGGTATGAATACTTTGTAGATGAAAAGACAGGAGCCGTGATCATGAATGATAAGGGGAGGAGGGTGATATCTCATATGAGAGAGTTGTGACAATAAGTATTTCGGCACAACGTCTTAGACCATTGGAAGAACATACCCTAGGGGAGCAAGGATTGCATAATAGCATTCTTGCATGAGGAGTTTCTAGTACCCACCAGAGTAGAGAGGTTTTCCACAGGCTAGATGATGGAGTTCATGCATGCGTACATGTCACACAGACGATTGGACACACGCAAGGTAGTTAAGAGTGATGCCTCAAAGCCCAAGTGGCTAGACACAGATGACTGGCAAAGACTCATGGAGGAGGCTACAAATTTCTCCAGGACGTTAGCGATAGTAATGGGACGTAGTGAGGGCACGACTGAAGGTAAGGGTGGTCCATCATCTTGGGAGTGGCAGCCACAAGACTTATTTAGAGGACTTTGTAAGTTTTTCTTTTGTTCTTCTCGCTTTCTTATTCGCAATATCGCTTTTACTGACTATCATGTTTCTAACAATTGTATTTATTTTCTTTGCAGCACTCCATTACAAACCACGATCCCACCGGCTTATAAACTCAATATGTAGAGAGACACGGTCTCATTGCATTGAGATCAATAGACTATATGCATGCAGAAGCCTAATAAGTCACTCATCCTTCTTGTCTGTAGTTACTATTTTTATTAAAATGCATTATGTATGGTGGATTGATGTGTAGTTGTTCATTTTGTAAACTCCGTTTGATGCTTCTTTGCATTAGAATGAGCTTTCGGATGGTGAGGATCTATAGCTCGTGCTTGGATTCGTGGAGTGTACATCATATTCCTTTTTGGTCCTATGATTTATGTAGGCATCTTCTATGTACTATGTTATTATCATAATTTGTATCTTGTCATAATTCCATGAGTTTTTATCAGTAATCTTGTATTTATTCTATGTATGAGTCTTGTGGGTTCAAATACATTTTTCACTCATCTTCACGACTATTGCATACTTAACATGTAATCCATTTGTAGAATATAGATAAAGCACATAGTGCTATATTGAAACAAATTTTTTTTCTTTGTAACTATCTCTATTATCATCACAATTTTACTGCATGTGTTGCTATTGGCATTGCAATACGCATCACAAACCGTCACAATTTGCTTCAGTATTTGCGTCGCAAAATTGATGAAAATTGCAATGCTAATACCGATGCAAATTGTGATGGTTTCATGGATATGCTAATACCGATGCATTTAGCAATGATGGGGGAAACTTTTTTAATGAACATTTTCATTGCTTTGAACGTTAGTATGAGGCCTGTATCTTGTAGTGAGAATAAATTGTGTATGTGTATGCACAAAAGTGTGAGATAAAGTTGTTTTTATTTTGTTTATTATTATCATTAATTGTTTAAATATTTGAATAACATTTTACGAAGAAGGGTTGGATTTTGGGAAAGGGAAATTCAAATTCATGGGTTTTTGAAATGTTACTTAACTTCTTTGAATGTTTGTTGTTAAAATAAATAAAAGGAACTAATTATGCAAAAGATGGAGAAAGGAAACAATTAAAGAGGAACTTAAATGAAAGTACACCAATAGATCTACTGGATCTATATTTTGAAACCAACTTCTCAAAATCAAACACATTAAATCACTGGATACACCACCATTAGTTTGGGAGGAAGTAGATTATAATTTGAGGAGCCTCCTCTGAAAGATGGGGGAAGACATAGCTCGCTTAGGATGGAATTGTTGTCCCTAATCTAAAGACCTAGATATTCGTTATTATAAAAAATAAATAAACATAAATGAGTAAGCTTACTTAGTTTAGACATTTTGCAATATTAGTTGCAGTAATACAATGAAAGAGTGTCATAAATATCAGGAAGGCTAGACAGAGTTATAGAAATTAGTAATAAATCATCCCAATAGAGTGTAACAACTCTACATGAGTTGACTTGGAAACCTAGTAAAAAGTGGTTTGTGGTCTTTGGCAAATCTAGATATGATAATAATCAACTTGGACTCTACTGAGACCTAAAATGGGCCCGACACTAGCTATAGACACTAGCCAGGCCTCTATAACACTCCCAAGAAAATCCTACATGGCCTCACGGGGACCATGAGCATCCAAGGGACACACTACCCTAATCGCTACTGTAGATATTGCGTTTGTAATAGAACATAGTCCAACGATTGCCCTTCCTTACTCCTTAGAGGAAGATCCCACACATCTTGGTATAATATACGACATAACACAAACATAGGAGGCAACCCCACCAATTGAATGCCATGGCCCCACTGCAGCTCTCCTATACCGAGGGGATTGGCCCCTTGATGTGTTTCTCTAACACAAAGAACATACAAACAATCTCCACTCTTATATGCTTTGAATGATCCAAGAGATTTGATATTTTCTTACCAAGCTTGCCCCAAGAAACTATTCATCTACCCTATAGCTCACATTTCCTTACACACTCCACGTAGGTCAACGTTCGCAAAACAATTGCAATGCCTCCAGGTTTAACACCATGTTATGCTCAATGAAAATGTAGATGACCATTGTGCTCAAGCTTTTTATCATTAGAAACCAGCTATGTAAAGTGCAAAAACAACCCTTTAGTGATTTTTCAACTAATCGTACATGCAACATTGATAGAGACTAGCACTAAATTTCTTCGTTGTACTAGTCTCCTTAGTTCAAACAATAATCCATCTTATATGTTGTGCATACAAAAATAGATTAGAATTTGAATCATTTTCAACAACTAACAACTTTCACAAATCCTCTTCCCCCCTACTACTGGTTAGGTTTTGCATTTGTTGGATAGGTGTAGGGTTCATTTTTATGTCTTTTTTCATGTAAAAATGGTTAAAAACATACTATAACATAGAAACAAGGCTTGACTAAGGCTTAAACCTCATGCTTCAACCTTACTATACGGTCACAAACATAAAATGTATTTTTTCTTATTTTTTAGGCACAAAAACTAAAATTTTCATATTGTTTCAATTTATTTATTCGTAAAGATGCGGTATTTTTTGATTTATGTGTCTTGACTGATCATATTTATTGAACATTGAGCTTTACCATTTTTTTATCCCATATGCATTCCATTCCCCAACCTGAAACGGAAGAAATTCTCATTTTCCTTCATTTAAGACACATTTTGGGCAAATTATTAATTATGACTATGTACGGCTACCAGTTCTACATTTTTCCATGTACAACCCTCAAACATACTTCAAACATGATTCATACAAATTTTATTTTCATGCGCACATCATTAAAGCCATCAAACATCAAAACAATGTAAATTTCCTTGTAAAATTTAGGTGTATCGCTTATTTGCGTGTTGTTGTGTATTTTGATGACATGGTTTTGGGCAGCCAACGGAACCATCATCAATTCCCCAACCATTTTGAACCTTGCCTCTCATCCTCCCTTTCATCTTGGAGCAATCCGGTCAAGCATCCTCATTGCATCCTCTTTTTTATTTTCTGTGTGTGAAGCACCTCTTAGAGGAGAGAGGAGGAGGAGAGAGAATGAATGAGTTTTGTTCTCAGCCATTGTGCGAGGTGGAGGTGGAAATCAGGAGCAAAAAAATGGAGGAACTCATTGCTGATGTCTATTTGATACCCTATTTGTAGCACCCATAGCCCTCTCCTTCAAAATCGTTGCCAAATGGAGGGGGGCGGCACGTTCTACCTAGAGTCATTTCAAAATGCCCCCCCCCCCCAAAAAAAAAAGGTTTTTTAGGAGGACCTTTGGTCCGCCCCAAAAATTCAATGCCCAACATTTCCTTTTTGGCCCTTATTTTCTTTGTCTTGTCCGGCCTCCTACAGTTTGCGACCATGCGGCTTCCAATTTAACTTCTAAAAAATTACGCATGCCCGACTCAAGGTCCCACACTGCAATGTAAAATATTACACGGCGCAGCGAACAGAATCTGAGAAAGAGATAGAGAGTACACAACAGATAAGAGGAGAATCAGTAAATTCTTTAACTCCAAACAACTGATACAAAGATGGCTCTGTCCACCCGTGCGCTTCCACTGTGTGAAGCTTAGATGGCGATCTAGACAGAAGATAGGTGAAGAGCTTAAGGCTAGCTGGAATAACAACTCTGACTGGGTGAAAGATGAGTGAAATATGGCTGCGAAGGGGTTTAGCTTTTATAGCCCGCGAAGGTCGTTAGGTCGGCCTGTCGACCTACCATATGAGCCTCCACTAGTCGGCCAGAGAATATTCTAGGGAATATTCCCTTTACCATCGGGGCCCCTTTTAACTCCCTTACACCGCAACTCAATGCAATGTGCCTCGAGTTGCTACCAGCTTAACCACTCCGTCTAACCCAAAGATTAGACCCACAACAGTCACCTTTTTGCCATCCGGTCACATAGACCTCATCCGATATACAAGTCAGGACTCAACCAATGTCCGGGCTCACATTTGGCTTCTCCTCATAATGGGGGCCTTACAACTTTGAGCACCATGGATCATTGGTAGCACCTAATGAGGGTGGGGCATTGATCATATCTAACATGCAAGTCACTCGCTTTGGATCAATCCAGCATCCAAAAAATTATGAAAATTTCGTGAGTGCTCTTTGAAATCGCTTTGACATCCCATCTTCTACAGCTTGTAAAAATTACCAAGTTCGTCTTTGCTGCTTTTGATGAGGTTAAATTCTGCCTTAAATTTGCTCTTCTCTATGTCTTTCTACACTTTAATGGTCTTTAAATCCCACTCTCATTAGCGACCATGGAATAGGGTGACTCAGTAAGTTGAATCCCACAAAATGATCTGCACATGCATAACCACAAAGAGCATCAAGGTAATACAAAAAATACACAACAAAACATTCCACAGCTCTCATCCTACACCTTGACAAAACCAAGGCAAGAAAATCCACAAGGGATAGGCCATACAAAAAATACACTACAAAACATTCCATAGCTCTCACCCTACGTCTTGATGAAACCAAGGCAAGAAAATACACAAGGGATAGGCCCATCATAATCTAACCGAAATCCAGAGCAAGTCGCTAGCCAAGTGCTCTAACACGAACTCGCTAAAAAGCCTGTAAAAAAGGTCATCCTAGTGGTGGTCTGAACTTGTAACGTGCCCACCCCTCAAATTGCGAGACATCGAGAGATCAATCTAGAAGATGCCACTCGGTACTCCCAAGGAATGACACGAGGTTTGCCAACTAGGGCCTCTCGAGTCTCCCTCGCAACGGAACTTATCTGGTCGTTCCCACTAGGATTGGGGTTCCTAGCAATCAAGTCTTCCTAATAGCCTTCTAGCATTGTCGACAGCCACTCCACTTTGCGTAGATACAACTGGATCAAAACAGGCTCATACCGCACTTGATTCAAAGAGAATGGGAAACGGGAGGGATGCATCGCTTGATCTCTCTGCCCATAGGGCATAGTCCCATTCCGATCCCCTAAAACAGTATGAATCAGGGTTCTAACCAACATTGTCTAAGGTCATCGTCCGACCTTCCCTAACATTTCCTTTTGAGGAAAGCTCTCGGCTAACCGAGACCACCCTTTCGTAGGATAGACCCATTGGTCACATCCACCATGCTTCCCTCGGGGGTTGTTTTAGTTATCTAATTACCTAGCACATTATGTTTGACACATAAAAGCAGCTTTCTTAATTAACCCATTAGTCACAGGTTCCTTTACGTAATTTAGGGCACTGACATGAAGACAAGAAAAAACAAGATCAACACTTCCTTAACTTATCTTAAGATTAATGTTTGTCTCCTACCCATACAAGAGAATTAAGTGTTCCTTTCTGCCTCCGTAGAAAAATCCTTCCATCTCCCGGCAACAAAACTCGAAGGTTTATCCTCCCAAGATTCCACCTTGTAACTAGTATCAAGGCCTCAAGATCCCATCTCGAGTCACATAGAACACTTGTGTAGGGCTCGGAGGCATTGGGATTTACAGCCAGAGACCCCATTGGCGCCCAAGCGTCCTCCTACGCCAAGTAATTTCTACGGAGAGACCTCTCGCAGCGGGTTTGGTCCACATTCCCGACGCGGAATCACAACCCCTTTGGTTAGGCTTTGGCGGTTTGTGGGGGGTAGCTAGCGCCATCTTTCCTTAATTATTCCTTTAGGGAATCAATCATAGCTGAAGCACCCAGCTTACGAACAATTACTAAGGAAAATAGCCCTTTCATTTCCAATTAAGAAAATATCATTTTCTACATCAAGCAATCACTTTGCTTATAAACCACTTGTCCTTAGTAGGATCTCCTCTTACCAAGGCAACCCGTCTATTCACTTAGAAATATCATTTTCAAAACAACCAAGAAAAAGACTTGATCAACATTCCATTTAGAGTCAACTTACTAGCCTAGCTTAAACCTGGAGGAGATCCACTTCCAATAATCTAAGACAAGATCCTTAAAAACAACTCACAAGCACATGTGTTTAATCACTCAACTTCTTTTGAATCCCTCTTTCCCTTGGGTTTTATCCTAGGGTTCCAAGCTGTGAATCCTCGATTCTTTGCATGTCTTTTAACATACTTGGTAATCTTTAAAACACAATATATTGCAAGACTTTTCATACATTCTTTCCATCCTCTCTTAGTGCGATGCTATGCAGAATTTTGCCATCAAACTCATCTTTCGTGCACAAGGGTCGTTTAAAAAACTGACACAATCTACAATCCTTAACTCCCTTCACATTTAGTCGATGACTTTTTTAATCTTACTATGCATGTATTTGTGTGGCTTAAGTACATGAAAGCCTAAATTTTTCATGCAACCATGCATTTGCATGCTAAGAACGAGAGCTATCATTTCATATGTTTATTGAAATCATGGGCATGATCCATGAATCCTAGATAACTGTTCATGAACTAGATTGGGTGGAAGCCTATTATTTTATATGAAATATTGAAAAAAAAAAACCTATCATTTTATGTGTGTAAATTTGGGCTTGATTCGTGTGTGGTGCGTTGGTCGCTCCGCTCGTCCCTCCAACATTACCGGTGGCTTGGATGCCTACATTTCCCGTGACTTTCTTCTTGGGAGCCATTTGCCTTGTGGAGATTGGGCAGTCTGGACCTTGACGGGGTTTGGGTTGATAGGTTTGATTGGGTAAGACCGCTAGACGAGGTTTGTTGGGTGACTTATGGTAGTTACTCTCTTTCTCTCTCTTCTTCTTCATCTCCTCTCCTTTCTTTCTCTTCTTCTTCCACCCTCCTTCTTTACTTCTCTTCTTTTCGCCACTTATTCTTCTACTTTCTCTCTCCCTCTCTTCATCTCCTCTTACTAACTCTTCTCCTTCTTCTTCTTCTTCTCCTGCTCCTCTTCTCTCCCTCTTCTCTCTCTTCCCTCTTCTTCCCCTTCCTCTTCTTCTCCTTCCCTCTTCTCTCTCTTCTCTCCCTCTTCTCTCTTTCCTCCCTCTTCTCTTCCCCTTCTTTTCTTCTCCTTAACTTCTTCTCTCCCTCTTCTCTCTCTTCCCTCTTCTTCCCCTTCCTCTTCTTCTCCTTCCCTCTTCTCTCTCTTCTCTCCCTCTTCTCTCTTTCCTCCCTCTTCTCTTCCCTTTCTTTTCTTCTCCTTCCCTTCTTCTCTCTCTTCTCTCTTTCCTTCACTCCTCTCCTTCTCTTCTCACTTCCCTTCTCCTTCTTCTTCCCCTTCTCTTCTCCCTCCTCTTCTCCCTCTTTTCTTCCTCTCTTCCTACCTTCTCTTCTTTCCTTCACTCCTTCTCTTCTCCCTTCTCTTCTCCCTCTTCTATTCCTCTCTCATCCTACCTTCTCTTCCCTCTTCTTCCCTTTCCTCTTCTCCCTTCTTCTCCTTCTCTTCTCCCTTCTCTTCTCCCTCTTCTATTCCTCTCTCTTCCTACCTTCTCTTCCCTCTTCTTCCCCTTCCTCTTCTTCTCCTTCTCTTATCTCTCTCTTCTCTCTTTCTCCCTCTTCTCTTCCCCTTCCTCTCTTCTCACGGTTAGTTGCCTAGTGGAATGGGGGGGTTTCCCCTGCCCAGACTTTTGTGGGCGTAGACATTGCTGCTGCCGGGGGGGGGTTCTGCCATAGTGCAGTAGGGAGGGAAAGAGCTTCGCAGCAACGGGGGCGGGGGGGGGAGATTTTTCCAACGGGGAGGAGGGCCGTTGCCTGAGAGTCCGTAGGGAGGAGGGGGAGCTTCTCGTCCTCTTTGATGAGCCCCCATGGGGCTTTATAGAGGAGGTGGTGTTGGGGAGGGGGGGGGGAGGAGGCGACGTCCTCCCGCCACCTGGGGGCTGCATGCCCCCCTCTCTTTACTTCTTCCACTCTCTCTCTCTCTCCCCGCCTTGTAGTCAGCAGCCAAGGGGAGAGAGAGGGGGTAAAAAAAAGTTATTTTTTTTTTCAAAGTTTTCTCCTTGGGGGGGGGGGGGGGGGGGGTTCGAGACATTACAGAACTACCTGTCTAACTTTGGACAAGTCGACCAAGACCTCCTACTAGGCAAGGACTCCTATAGCTTGGTCATCATATTCTACTTAAAACATGTTTTCCATTCAAGGTTTCCATACTCCAGCAAGTAAAAAGGAGAGAGCTAAGCATAAAGTGACCCGGGGAGAATGTAATATTTCCATGCAATAAAAGTTAGTTGGTTAGTTTGAAAGTTAGTTAGTCAATTAATAAGTTAGTAAGATTACTAACTAAAGACTAACTATGGTAAAAACTAACTAACGTTAATAGATAATAATTTTTATTTAATTAAAAATATTTTATTTAAAAAATTGAGAGTCGTAAATCCAATATTTTTCCTCAGATTATCAAGGACCATAAGCCACCCTTCACGAAAGTTACAATGTGAACGAGACTTATGAGCCATATTAATCACTAGTATTAATATGCATAGTAGGGATGGTCCAAAAATATTAGATTTTGGGCAAAACTAGCATATTCTAGATACTTTAGATATTATCCTAAAAAGATATGGAGATTTCTAGAACCGAATGTCATTTAAAAGAAAAGACAAGTGATGTTTTAGTTAGTTTTGGAGATTTTATAAAAATGAAAAAATAAAGAAAAGTGATTAGAGAAATTGTGCACGCCGCAATCGTAGTCTATAGGAGGCAGTAGATAACACTTCGAACAGAGAAAAGAAGAAGTGAAATGTGAGCTTTCCAACCAAGAGTCTTGGATTTTTACCCTCCTTTTGGAGCCAATGGCCAGGCTTGGTTATGGTGGAAGCAATGGTGCAAAGATCAAGGTATTTCTAAAGCCACTGTCACCTGGGCTTAGCTGAAAGATGTTGTACATGGATGATACCTTACGCCAACCTACCAGACTTTGAAGATGAATGAATTCTTCAAGCTCAAGCAGCTGGAATTAACCCTGGAAGCTTACTACTCAAATTTTGTAACCCTACTAAAATATGCACCACCTATGGATATTGCACAGCAAGTATCCAAGTTTTGCCATGGCCTAAACACTCCTTTACACCACCACCTTGAAGCAATGCATCCAACGGAATTGCAAGATGCATTACTTCGAGTGAATCCAATTGTCTAAGAACTTGAATTGGGAAATTATAGCAAAGATGACTCTCGAGATCAGGGTAAGAGATGCCATACATGTGGAGAGATAGGGCACATCCGTAGGAGATGTCCCTACCATCAATGCTTCCATTATAATGAGCCAGGATACATCCAAGCAGACTGCCCTAATTAAGACATTGAGCCTCCAAGAAAACGAAGCTACACAGGTGCAGTCTATGGATATATAGAGGAATTAGATGAAGACGAAGACCTAGAACCTACAACACTTCTTCACGATGATTAGAAATCCTAGAAATTTTATCAACATGAAATACAACTTCTATTGGAATAAAATTTACTCTTATAACTACAATTAACCTGAGTAATATGAGTTGCATCTATTTTGAGCTTAGAACTTGTAAATGATTAGAGATACTCTAGCAAGACATGACAGTTATAACTTGCAATGAATTTTTTCTTTAGTCGTTCCTTCTCAACTAATATAGATTGGGTCTTACTAGAATGTCGAAGTTTGGAAGTATTCTTTAGTATTACAAGCAAAGCCCATTGTCCATGGAACTCAATCCCGAATAAAGAAGAGGACAATCTAGGAACATAGTTTATGAGATAAAGGACCATTTCGATCTGCTAAAAGGATCCTAGGACAATTTTGTCTGGAGAAGAGACTCCTTCCAAGGACAACCAAGAACCTTGTGACCAAAAGCAATGAAGCTCCATGCTATTTCTATTGCTGGGAGTTAGGTCATTTCAAAAGGGAAGTCCAAAGCACCCTAAACATCAATGCTTAAAGTGCCACAATGTTGGACATAACTACGTCAATTGTCCCAAAGAACTAGAAGAGAACTTGAGCTTACAAGAAATGAAGTTGTACAAGCTCCAGTGATCCAGAATATACCAGGTGCTTAGGAAAAACCTAGAAGATATCCATGAGATGTAACTACAATAAATTTTCTCTTGTAATCAAGACTCGAATATATCAAATACAATAGGTTGTTTCAAAAGACAGCATGCTGGTGGTGATCAGAGTAGCGCAGCGGAAGCGAGGTGGGTCCATAACCCACAGGTTCCAAAATGATACCCCCGGTTTCTTTCAAGATGAGGACATCTCAATTTCTCTAAGGGAAGGAGGATGTAATATTTCCATGCAATAAATTTTAGTTGGTTAGTTGGTCAATTAACAAGTTAGTAAGATTACTAAATAAAGACTAACTAAGGTAAAAAAACTAACTAATGTTAATAGCTAATAATTTTTACTTAATTAAAAATATTCTATTTAAAAAAATCGAGAGTCATAAATCCAATATTTTTCCTCGAATTATCAAGGACCATAAGCCACCCTTCATGAAAGTTACAACGTGAACGAGACTTATGAGCCATATTAATCACTAGTATTAATATGTATAGTAGGGATGGTCCAAAAATATTAGATTTTGGGCAAAACTAGTATATTCTAGATATTTTAGATGTTACCCTAAAAACATATGGAGAATTCTAGAACTAGATGTCATTTAAAACAAAAGACAAGTGATATTATAGTTAGCTTTGGAGATTTTATAAAAAGCAAAAAATAAAGAAAAGTAATTGGAAAATTTGCACGAGCCATGATCACAATCTACAGGCAGTAGACAACACTTCGAATAGAGAAAAGAAGAAGGAGTGAACTGAGAGATTTACAACCAAGTGATAAGTGTCTTGGGGTTTTAACCCCCCTTTTGGAGCCAATGAAACTATTAGATTTAAGAGTTAACCATCGAATCACTGAGTTTTCTAAGAGTCCCTCCACCAAGAACTCTTGTTCTCAGCCCCATCCCCTCTTCTCTAATTCATTATAAATATGAGGCATGGGGAGGCACAATAAAGCATAAGGAGACCCCGAGAGGCAACGAGAGAGAGGTGGAGAGAAGGATGCCCCTCCAAGAGATTTTGTGAGAGAGCTTGAGAGAGAGGGAGAGAGAGAAAGAGAGAGAGGGAGAGAGGGAGAGAAAGAGAGAGAGAACAGTCACTCCGAGACGCTGCAAGGGAGAGAGTTAGCTCAGCTCCCTCTATCTCGATCCTTAACTTAGCCATCTTCTCATACACTCTCCCATCTTGAATCTACTCTACCTTCTTAACCTCTTGAGTCTAATTGCGGATGATGGCCTCCAAATGAAGAATGTCGTGTGTGGATGGCAATCCTACAACATCAATAAAGCTTCAAGCAAAGGCATCACTGTCAATCCAACTACGATTTTGATCGTAAGTAATGTATTTGTAAATTGATAGATGCTTGCTTTGATTCTCATATGAGATACATTAGGCTCCATACTATGATGTACGAGAATAGGTCATGGGAAGGGATAGGGCTCTTCTCATATATTTGAAAGATGGAGTTTGCAAAGTGCATGTATCGGGAAGTTAATTGCACTTAGTTACATATGGCTTATTCATTGATAGAGCAATCAATCAAGGGTTATAAATAGCATAATCATGAAAAGAATAACATTAGAAATCGTGCATGCAAGTATTAAGTAAATTTTGCATAGGATCCTTCTTTGATCCCAAGGGGGAGAGCAAATATGCGATGGAGTTATTATCACGTCTATTCTTCTATTGTTTGGAAAAATTACAATTAGTTTTGTTGGATTGATTGAATAAATCCCTAAATGCTTTTTACAATCAACTGATTGTTGCATTGTGATTTGGATAAATATTCCAAGTGCTTTTGTTTGATGGAAAAATCATGGCAAGGGTCAGAAATGACAAATAGCCATGGGAAATAAAGGAATGTTTCACTAGAAGGTGATATTAGGCTGATTGCCTTGATTGTGCTTGATTCCTAAATGGATTAATTATTGAAGGCTATTTTGTGTGGGTGGATCATCTCCAAGATTGCATCGCGGATTATTCGGATAGGGCACTGCTCGATTCACGGGCCAAAGGTCGAATGGTGAAAAGGCCAACCAGAGAAGTTGTGTCTCACTCCTTGGTCGCTTGGGGTCATTGGAGCTCTGGACACCCCTTGTTGCCGAGTTCGAAACGAAGTTTTAGACTACCATGAGCCCAACATCTAGGGTGTTGGAAGATCCTATTCTAGATAAAGCATGGAAATTTTGGTGCCATGTGATTTGGATCAGGTACTTCTGTTGGATAGAAGGGATACATAATTTTCTTGTATGGGAAGGAGATAAAGATTAACTTGAAGATAAGTTAAGGAACTTGTTTGTCAAAAGGATTGCTTGTTTTGTTTTTATGTCTGTGTTGTAAATTACACGAATGAACCCTATTCCCTAAAAGGTTTGATTAATGAAGCTTATTTTAAATGTCACACATAAATGTGGTAGGACCTAATTAGAAAACTAAAGCTATCAAGGGAAGCAGGTGGGTGGAATCCTCGCCGACGTGTTCATCCTACACCAGGGTGGTCCCAAAGAACTGGGAAGCTTTTCACAAGGATTTATTGCCATTCGACTTTAGGTATTGTTAATTTAGAACTTGATTTGTGTCCTTTTAGGGGATCGGAATGGGACTATGCCGTATGGGTAGAGAGGTTGAGTGGTGCATCCCTCTCATTTCCCATTCTCTTTGAACCAAGTGCAGTATGGATCTGCTTCATATTGGGTATCTTTGCATAAAGTAGGATGTCCAAAACCCAATGCTAGAATGCTATTAGGAGACTTTGGCCCTAGCAACCCAGATTTCAAGTCGATCCTAGTGTGTTCAGTCAACGGATGTTCCGTTGCGAGGCAAACTCGGGAAACCTGAGAGAAAAATTTAGGTGACGGGAAGTGCTTAAAAATAGCTAAAAATTATGAATATCAAGGGAAAAATATTCACCGTCAAAGGCGGCGGCTCGATCTAGGACGATTTTAAGCGTCAAAGTGCTTTAAAGGCGCCCGAGCGACACTTGTTGATTTTTCATAATTTTTCAGATAGTCGTGCGGGTTGACACGAACTACTGGCCAATGCGGGATGCTAAGCCAGACGCCCAGGATTTTTTAGAGCTCGATTCCGAGCCCGGACGGGGAAATGGCCAAGAAACCGGTCAAGATACGAAGAGGTGGACAAAATTTGGCCAAAATGGGCAAGTGACCCTTGGGAGCCCAATTTTAAATGTAGCATGAAACTTTTGGAGCATGGAGATGAAGAAAATGTGGAGAAGAGGGGGCACCATACAGCGCCGATTTTTGCGCTTGAAGGATGATGATGCCATCTCCTACCTGCGAACAACCATGCCAACTGATCATTGCCCTTGCTTCCCTCCTGGATGCCAATCATTTCACCGCCCTTCGCCCGTCAAATGATGCTCTCTTTGAAGATCTCTGATTTCAGTCTTTCTCTCTCCTCCCTCTCTCTCTTCTAAAGGCAAGTTCATGTGGGAAGAAGAAGGAAGAAGAAAGAATGATGGAGGCTTGTCCAGGATGGATCGGATTGCTCCACGGGTTGAAAATGGTAATTTGTGGTTGTGCTAGACATGAAGTGCTGCTGATTTTCAGATTTGCAGCCATGGACATGAAACCCGAAACACGCAAATAAGCGGTAATTCAAATTTTTCAAAGGAAATTTGAGATTTTATGGCTTTTGATTGATAAAATGTTGTTCATGTGGGCTAAAAGTTGTTTATGTTGCTGTTTTCCATGAGTACTTGCTGATCATAATCAGAAAATCAGAAAAATATGCATCTTGTGGTTCAAAATAATACACTAAAACACGTAAAATATGGAAAATCAAGGGAAAATGATGTTTTTTGGGCATAAAAATGGGAAAGTGAATAGGAACACCAACTAAACTTTCATTTTTGCTGCAAGAAGGAACTAAGGGCCACAGCCCATAATCTATTCTGAATTTTCAGTAATAAAGTAATGCAAAAAATAAGGGAAAATACAAGAAAAATAGAGAAAAATCACTAAAAATAGGAGAAAAATGCATTTTGGGTGAGTAAAATTAATAAAAATTAAGAGCAATGTTTGTGAATGTTTGTGGGGACTGAAGCATGAGGATTTTCCTCAGTTCAACCCCACCTTCTTGTTCTAGTGTGTTTTTCCCGCTTTTTATATATAAAATGATGGCAAAATGCCCTATAAATCTATATAACAATACAACATTTGATCGATGGGAGGGTAGAGTGGTTAAAGTGTGTCTAAATGTGGAGTAAAATGATGAAAGGATTGTTGTTTTGGTTTGCATGCCATATAGGTCTGTGATTAATTATAAAATAAGGGCCTAGTAGTACGAGGGTTCCCTCGGTGCTAGGTCTGTGCAACGCCGCATAAGAACGGTAGTACGAGGGACCAACTAGCAGTTTATGCCAAAGGATACTGAGATTAATCCGTTATTTATTGATAAGCATCGTCTACCAGAAATCCAAAAGCAAGAAAGAGACGAAAGAGCTAGGCGACGTGTTGAAATTTTTAAGAGATATTCCCCTAAGCGTAGCGGTGCTGAACCTTTACGAGGGAGTGGATCTAGTGGTCTTGGGGCCATAAGCAGTAAGTTAGGAGAAGGTGGAAGCTCTAGTGCTCCCCTTTCTGCCATAAGCCAATCCACGTCAAGTGCGGGAGGTGTAACCCCACCGTCCCTTATTCCTAGTGCAAATCCAATCCTTGTCATGGCGCAACCTATTGCAATTCCAGCAGGAACGATGGATTTACCGGCTCTAGGTTACCCGCTACCCATTTTTAATGGGCTAGTTGAGGAAGATGCGGAACTCCACATTAGGGAGTTTCAAAAGTTGATGTTTAATTGTCGCATTTAAGAAGAAGGACATTTAATGATGTTCTTCAATATGACTCTCAAAGGAAGAGCTGCTATATGGTATCATGGTTTAGAAGCCGGAACCATATTGAACATTGATGCATTTTATGGAGCTTTTCGAAGGGAGTTTGCCCCCGAAAGGGGTGGGCAATATTGGTTGCGTGTACTCAACGTGACCCGCCAAGAACCACACGAGGATATTCGTGCTTATGCGAAGAAAATAAAAGAGGTTTTCCGTAAGTTGGACACCTCTATTCCTATCCCCACAACTGCCCAATTGCAATATTTCCTACATGGTTTGGACTTTAATATCCAATTGCAGTTGAGTAGTGTCCCCTTGGGGGATATAGATATTGCCATTACACGTGCACAAGAGGTGGAATCCCGACTACAAGCAGCCTATGCTTCTTGAGGCAATTCGAATATGGGTTTAGTATTGGGAAACAATATGGCAATGGCCAATGGCAGTAGTGGTCAAGGGATAGCGATGGCTAACCCTAATGGGAGAGGGAACATGATACAGAATGTGCCTTTATTACCAGCTCCCCCTAGCATATCGATACCTACAGGCAGTCAAATGGCTCCAAGTGGTGGAGGCCAGGCGGTCAATTCTAACACCATGCCTGTGGCTCAACAACCAGTGCCTAATCAAATTGTTAGGCTGATGGAATGACATGGTAATGACCAAGGCTATGAGTCGAGTTCTTCCAATGTTCTTGGCAAGGTTAAGAACATGATGAAGCATTATACCGACATGATTACGGAGCAGTATCGACAAATAGCCGTGGATGTCAACTTCCTTAAAAAACAACAAAATTTGATAGGAAGTAGATACCCAGATGAGGGAGCACCTTCGAGGTTTAGTTGCAAATGGTGTGGTGGGCAGCACTATCCAAGAAATTGCCCAAATGTTAAGTGCGACATTTGTGGAAAATCCGGCCATTTAGCAGCTACTTGCTGGAGTAAGATCAGTTCCCTCCAACGAGGTAGTCGGCAACCAAGGCCTGTTAATCATCGCGTGCAAGGAAATGATTCCCAGCGAGAAGATGGGCCTAAACAAATACTTCAACGACCAAAGACTACATTGGAGGAGCTACCAAGTGGTAGTGGGGTTAGTTTGATTGAGGCTGTACGCGTGAACGATGCTGAAACCTCTAATCTGCAAGCTGTTCTTACAAGAGGTCAAAAGGGTAGAGAAGCCGACAAGGATAAGCCTGTCGACGAAAACCCTAAACAAGGTGACAAAGGAACGCAAGTTTTGGATCCTGCCATGGAAGGGGGACCTTTGAAGCCCGTAGAGAGTAAAGCCAATAAGGAACCACCAAAGAAGAAGGTGAAAGTTAAGAAAGAGGCAATAAAGCCAGTTCAGCGACCTAAAGAGCGGATGGTTTGGCGTGAAAAGCGAGCTCTATCAAACTATCATGAATTTGATTTGGCGAGCTCTCTTTGCGAAGTCAAGCCGGATGTGAATCTCTTACAGCTTATTAAGCTTTCCCTAGGAGTACGTAAGGAATTTAGAAAGATTCTATGTACCGGGTATATCGTAGAACCTTTGGGTATTGCACGAGTTGGTGATGACTGGTTCGAGCATGTTGAGAAGCATTGCCCAAGGGTTGCAGCCTATGTCGATGGGATATTAGTAGATTATGCCATTGTCGACACGGGATCATCTGTTAACATTATGAGTTCTAAACTGATGGAAAGGTTGGGTCTTGCGATCCAGAAAGATACCTCCACAATTCTTAGAATGGCAGATGATAGTTTGAGACAGTCGGAAGGCTGCATTACTAAGGTCCATGTCACTGTTGCAAATGTAGAATGCCTGTTGGACTTTAGGGTGATTTGTTTTGCAAGCCGTCCAAGTTACCAAGTATTACTCGGACGACCTTGGATCTTGCAAGCAGACTGCCAAGTGGATATACCCGCCGGTCGGCTAATATTCGGCAGAGGTGCCCAGCGTGTGGTGGTTGATGCTTATCCTGAGTCCCCGCAGAGTGAGAGAGCTCCTTTGTCTTCTACAGAATTGGAGACATTAAAAGATTTATCTGCCAGTGAGACATCATCGAGTGATGAGTCCAAAGAGGGATCCACCATGGAAGACATCTATCAGATCACTTTGAATGAGCCGATAGAGGGCCAAGATCGTATAAGAGATGCAGATGTTATCGAGCTAGACCTTGGTACGCCTGATGATTCGCGGCCAATCAAATTAGGTTCTATGCTCAGCTCAACAGAAAGGGAGGACTATGTGGCCTTGATCCAGGAATTCTGTGATATCTTTGCCTGGAGTTATGATGAGTTGAGAGGCATCCCTCCTAGTCTTGCTGTTCATACAATTCCGTTGAAAGAGGGCAGTCGTCCTGTACGGCAGAAAGTAAGACGTATGCCTTTCGAACTAAGGGACGGGCTGTTTGAAGAGTTACAGAAGCTTCGAAAAGCAGGTTTGATTTTTCCTGTGCAACACACGGAATGGTGTTCGCCAGTTGTGATTAGAAAGAAGAAGAATAATCAAATCCGTTTATGTGTAGACTTTAGGGAGCTGAATAAGCAGACAGTTAAGGACTACTACCCGTTGCCATTTATTGACCAGATTTTGGATCAATTAGCGAGTAGGGAGATACATTCGTTTATGGATTTCTTTGCAGGATACAACCAAATGGCAATTGCAGAAGAGGATAAGTTGAAAACAACTTTTATCACTGTATATGGTACTTTTGCGTACCATGTGATGGCCTTTGGTTTATGCAATGCACCTGGTTCATGGCAACAAACAGCAGATAAGACATTCGGTGACATATCCCCTGAAGAGTTGAAGGTGTTTATTGATGACTTAGGGGCTGCCACCGTGAGAGGAAGGTAGTTAATCATTTTAAGAAAATGCTTTGAGCGCTGTAGACAATTTTGCATCACCCAAAACCCACGGAAGTGTGTTTTTGGAGTGCCTTATGGGCTGTTGCTGGGTCATGTGGTCAGTTCGGTAGGAATTGCGACACACCCGAGAAGGTTAAAGTTATAGTTGCCATGGGTCCACCATGCACTTCGAAAGAGGTTCATAGCTTTCTGTCTTCGGTTGGTTACTACCGTAGATTCATCAACGCCTTAGCAGAAAGAACGTTGCCGCTTACAAATTTATTGTCCTTTAGCTGTTCGTTTGTATGGGGTGACCCTTGTAAGGTAGCATTCAAGGATGTGAAACAAGAGCTAGCAAGAGCGCCCGTTTTAAAAGCACCTAAAAGAGGTGAGGTGTTCTATATATTTTCGGCAGCCACCATGTATAGTATCAGCTGTTGTTTAGCCCAAATTTGGGAAGAGAAGTGGTACCACCCGATTGCTTTTGCTAGTCGAAAGCTGGGGGTATCCGAAATCAATTATACCTACATGGAGAAGCTATGTCTAGCGATGGTCTTTGGGACCAAGAAATTCAGGCATTATATTCTTTATGAGAAAGTCGTGCTTTATACGAAGGCGGAGGGACTTCGATTATTGATGAATAAGCTACAGCCGCCTGATCGTCTAGCAAAGTGGTTGATCACTTTGCAGGAATTTGATTATGAAATCAGGAGTAAGCCACCAAGGTTGCAAGGTATCATGGAATGTCTTGTGGACTTTGGGGAGCCGAAAGAATCTATGGCTGAAGGTAGTGACATGGAGTTGTTATTTAAAATAGATACGGCATATATTCCCTCTTGGTATGCTGCAATAGCACATTATTTATCAACAGGAGATGCGGGATCCGAATTATCTAAAGCTGAGAGAAGGAAAATTAAGCAGCAAGCGTTAAAGTTTGCTTTGATCGCAGGTACATTATATCGGCAAGGGGTTGATGATATCTATCGCCGGTGCGTGATGCCTGACGAGGTGCCATTCATTTTGGAAGAGTGCCATGATTCTGCTTGTGGTGGCCATTTTGTTGGACGGCTTATAGCACAAAAGGCTTTAAGAGCAGGTTATTGGTGGCCTGCTATCTTCCAGGATGCGTTTGCATATATTAAGAGATGCGATATTTGCCAACGACATGATAGTCGAGAGAATAGGAAACGACCACTCACCCCTATTATGGTGATACTTCCATTTGAGAAGTGGGGAATAGATTTTGTGGGTCCTATTACTCCGTCGTCGACTACACAAAAGAGGTACATCATTGTAGCAACCGACTACTTCACAAAGTGGTCAGAAGCACGTGCAACAAGGAAAGATGATGTTAAAGAAACTGCTAGTTTCCTTTTAGAGCAGATAATATGCCGGTTTGGTCCGCCAAAAGAATTAGTGTCGGACCGCGAAACCCATTTCCTGAATAAGGTGATTAAAGGTTTGACAGAGTTGTGGCAAATCAAGCATAACAAGACAACCCCATATAATCGGCAAGACAATGGGCAAGTTGAAAGCACCAACAAGCAGCTTGTGGGCATCCTGTCCAAAATTGTGTCGGAAAAGAAACGGGATTGGGATAAAAAGTTATATGTGGCAGTGTGGGGTTATAATACGACCTTCAAACGAGCCACTGGCCATACCCCGTTCAAGTTAGTATATGGGGAGGAGTGTGTCTTGCCTTTAGAAATTGAGCTGCCGACTATTCGGTTTGCCATCAATCATTCTTTGAGCGATGAAGACGCACTTTTTGAGCGCTTGACGACACTGGCACATTTAGATGAGCTTTAGTTGCAGAGCTTATTGCACCAAGAAGTGGCGAAGCGCCGAATGAAGCAGCTACACGACCTCAAAGCCAAGAAATACACCTTCAAGAAAGGATAGCTTGTTCTGTATTATGATGCACGATGTGAATTATTTCCAGGCAAGCTAGAGCCCAAATGGGATGGGCCCTATAGGATCGTTCGAATAGGAAAGAATAAATCCACAGTCTTGTTAGCTGAGCTTGAGGGGCTAGAATTTAAAAATAAGGTTAATCTTAATAAGATTAAACCTTATTACTTTTGATTGCACTAATGCTATGACTGCCTTGCAGGTCTAGGCGTGATCGATCAAACATCTGCAAGGAAATCGTGATAGAGGTTGATGGATCCTTTGATCCCTTATTTAGAACATCCATATTTGGAATAGAGGTATCATCAGGGAAAGCTCATTTGGTGGAGCAAAGGATACAAGGTGATTGAGCAAGAAGGCGAGACATTTATTTGGGAGATCAAGGTCTTTTGCCATCACTGCCTACAAATTTTGACGAGCATCCCTGTTGAATTCAATGATGATGGAGGGATGGAGCCTACAGTCCACCCGTTGAATATGATGAATTTCGATTACCATAATTACGAGTAGAGTTCTGGATGGCGGGATATGTAAACCCTTTATGGACGTACACCTTGTACTTTGATGGGGTGTCCAGGGATGCATGCAAAAAAGGAACTGTAGGAGTTGTCATCCGAGACCCCCGACGACGCATTGTCATGAAGTTAGCTGCTTATCTCGGGGTGAATTTCACCAATAATATGGCAGAATACAAAGCCCTGATCATGGGTTTGAATATTGCAAAGAAGGGTGGTATCCGCCAGTTGTTGGTGAAAGGGGACTCTCAGTTGGTTTTAAATCAACTCAATGGGACATACATGGTACGAAACCCCATCCTTTGTATGTACCATCATATTGACATAGCCCTGCTAGACGAATTTGATAGAGTGTCTTTTCAGCTGATTCCACGGAATTGGAATCAGTTTGCCGATTCTTTGGCTAATTTTGTGTATGAAGAAGACCTCTTCTTTAATTGTGGCCCTTGTCCCGATATACCTATTGATGGTGAGACAGAACCCGGTCGTTTGTGGGGTATGCTTTCTGAACATGCCCTCTTTGGCAGACGATGGTTGATCTGGGTGATGCAGAGGGTAAGCGAGACTCATCTGCCTTTATTATCTGGGACCCACAGACTGATTAGACGACATGTGATGTGAACACCTCTTGCGATATACGCAGGAGGGATGGGTCATAATTTAATGCACCTAGTTTAGGGCTACGAGCCCTGTTTCCCTGGGAATGGTATGCTTTGATGTCTATCATAGTTGTTTCCAGGAGGGTGTTATGCGTCGTATTGTTTGATTTCATTAGGCCAAGAGGGCCATTTCCCTGTCTAGTGCGGGTGTGGTTAATCGGGTTTTTTGTTTTATGTGTTGTGCTGGACAGGTTTCGTGGTTCGTGGAATTTGGTGGAGCCTGGAGGAGCCTTTGCTGCGATGGATTCTTCTTGTGGCCAATCCAGGTGATATCTCTCCTTTGCAAGTACCTTTCTTTCCTGTTATATGTGTATTTGTACTTGTCGAGGGGATACATTTTGGTTGGGGACCAGCAACTAAGGCATGAAGTCCCAGGTTTAGGTTAAGTATGTTTGAGGGAGGTCGGAGTAGTCATTGCTCCTGTAAAGACATTGTCAGACATCGAAAGACCTGTTTTAGAAGGAAGTCCTAGTGGCCCTGTTCTGCTAGCCTGCTAGGCAGCTATTCTAGGAGTTCTTGTTAGTAGTGAGGCAGTTAGAGGAGCTTGCCAGAAGCTAATAAAGATGATGCCAAGAAACTCTGGACATCCTAGAAGATGAATATAAATACAAAGGTGTGTAAAAAGGGGTTCTAACCCCTATCAAAGAAAAGAAAAGGAATAGAAATGTATAAGCAGTTGATCATTGCCTTGCGAAGGCCTGGTAGGTTCCTGGGGAAGAATTAGACCTGGGGCCGATACCTTGTCTTCCTAGGGGTGGCTTCTTGCTGGAAAAAATGACAAAACAAGGAAGGTTGGAGCGAAAATAAAAGTGAGCGTTAGAAAAGGATTAAGTGTCGCCTTGTGAGGGCTTGGTAGGTTCTTGGGTGCCGAGACAGGTCCTAAGGCCGATGCCCTGTTCTCCTTGGGTCACTACGCTCAGCTCCCTCCTTTTTACATGCCCAAGTATGTTCATCCAATAACAACCCTAAAAGAAGAAATGTACTCGAAGAAAATATTCCTTGATCAGGCTATAGGAGTGCTCGCCTTGTAGGAGCTCCTAGTGGAGTTGTCTTTAGTTGGTAAGTAGTGCATACTACCACTTAGGGCAACCTCTTTGATAGGTTTTTTAGTTTGGCTGTGTTGGAGCAGCTGGTTAGTGACTCACTTCGCATCTTTTATTAGATGATGCTAGGCCTACTCCTTGTGGATGTCATGCCTTGGTTCTGTCCAGGGGTAGGGGAAGCATTGTGCTGAGTTTTATTATATAATTGTTTTGTGTCAGTTTGATGCTTCTTTGGTTGTTTATGTGCATATATGTTCGTGGATTCGATGGGCTGAGTTGCCCTATCCCGTGGTCGCCAATGAGAGCAGAATTTAGGTGACGGGAAGTGCTTAAAAATAGCTAATAATTATGAATATCAAGGGAAAAATATTCACCGTCAAAGGCGGCGGCTCGATCTAAGACGATTTTAAGCGTCAAAGTGCTTTAAAGGCGCCCGAGCGACACTTGTTGATTTTTCATAATTTTTCAGACAGTCGTGCGGGTTGACACGAGCTACTGGCCAATGCGGGATGCTAAGCCGAACGCCCAGGATTTTTTAGAGCTCGATTCCGAGCCCGGACGGGGAAATGGCCAAGAAACCGGTCAAGATACGAAGAGATGGATAAAATTTGGCCAAAATGGGCAAGTGACCCTTGGGAGCCCAATTTTAAATATAGCATGAAACTTTTGGAGCATGGAGATGAAGAAAACATGGAGAAGAGGGGGCGCCATACAGCGCCGATTTTTGCGCTTGAAGGATGATGATGCCATCTTCTGCTTGTGAACAACCATGCCAACTGATCATTGCCCTTGCTTCCCTCCTGGATGCCAATCATTTCGCCGCCCTTCACCCGTCAAATGATGCTCTCTTTGAATATCTCTGATTTCAGTCTTTCTCTCTCCTCCCTCTCTCTCTTCTAAAGGCAAGTTCATGTGGGAAGAAGAAGGAAGAAGAAAGAATGATGGAGGCTTGTCCGGGATGGATCGGATTGCTCCACGGGCTGGAAGTGGTAATTTGTGGTTGTCCTGGACATGAAGTGCTGCTGATTTTCAGATTTGCAGCCATGGACATGAAACCCGAAACACGCAAATAAGCGGTAATTCAAATTTTTCAAAGGAAATTTGAGATTTTATGGCTTTTGATTGATAAAATGTTGTTCATGTGGGCTAAAAGTTGTTTATGTTGCTGTTTTCCATGAGTACTTGCTGATCATAATCAGAAAATCAGAAAAATATGCATCTTGTGGTTCAAAATAATACACTAAAACACGTAAAATATGGAAAATCAAGGGAAAATGATGTTTTTTGGGCATAAAAATGGGAAAGTGAATAGGAACACCAACTAAGCTTTCATTTTTGCTGCAAGAAGGAACTAAGGGCCACAGCCCATAATCTATTCTGAATTTTCAGTAAAAAAGTAATGCAAAAAATAAGGGAAAATACAAGGAAAATAGAGAAAAATCACTAAAAATAGGGGAAAAATGCATTTTGGGTGAGGAAAATTAATGAAAATTAAGAGCAATGTTTGTGAATGTTTGTGGGGACTGAAGCATGAGGATTTGCCTCAGTTCAACCCCACCTTCTTGTTCTAGTGTGTTTTTCCCGCTTTTTATATATAAAATGATGGCAAAATGCCCTATAAATCTATATAACAATACAACATTTGATCAATGGGAGGGTAGAGTGGTTAAAGTGTGTCTAAATGTGGAGTAAAATGATAAAAGGATTGATGTTTTGGTTTGCATGCCGTATAGGTCGGTGATTAATTATAAAATAAGGGCCTGGTAGTACGAGGGTTCCCTCGGTGCTAGGTCTGTGCAACGCCGCATAAGAACGGTAGTTGGAAGTCATTAAAAGGATGTTTTCCACATGTGCACAATATTGATTTCATAATTGTTTGAGCACTTGGCATCCACAATATGCATAAATCATGGAAATATTTAAAGGTATCAAAAATCCTGGATGCACAGCAATTGTTTTCATTAGGACATTGACCCACGTTGAGTGAGAGACAGGACACCCTAACCCATAGGCTAGTCGTGGGGTCTAGGGAAAAGAGAAGTAAGGACAGTGGTACATTCTTGTATATGATTAAATGGTACCTTGAGTGGACTTTTGTGCGAAATGTTTATATGTTGAGCGACGCATCGAGGGGCCAATCCCCAAGGTGTAGGAGAGTCGCAGAGGGTTGACGGCATTCAGCCGTAGAAGGAACCCCATGTGTATGTGATTCGAGCCTTTTGGCTATGTGAAAAGGACTCCCTCTGAGGAGTAATATTGGGTTAGGATCAGTTGGACTACAACGTATTACAAACGCAATGTTTGGGAAGGCAGAGATTTTGATAGACACTCCTGGCCGCGAGGCCGAGGGGTTGTCTTGTGCGTAGTGACGAGGCCCGGCTAGTGCATGAGCCAGTGCCGGCCCGGTTTTTGGTCCATCAAAACCGTAGGCAACAAACCCCGTGACATTCCATGGAAGTGCTAGGCAGTGTCGCTTAGACTCCTCTCTCGATGGACTGCTAAAAATGTGCTTAGATAGCAGCCGATAGGTGGGCACACTACAGTTGGTATCAGAGAGCAAAAATTCATGATGATGCGTGCTTGATTAATGTTTGGTTCATAGACATATCCTAAAGATAAAAAACGTGAGTGGTATGGCTTGATTATCAGGCACCTTCTGCACCCATGAATGTTGACATGCAAGAGAAGAAATTTCTTCTCAAGAAAATTAAGGCACCCGAGTTTGATGGAGAAGGGATAGACGTGGCAATAGAGGCAGAGATATGGATTGAGTCAATGGATGACTATTTCTCTCCTTCAGAAACTGCCTCCATGAATCAAGCAATGATAGCCAAACTTAAGCTAGTTGGCCAAGCTTGGTTATGGTGGAAGCAATGGTGTAAAGATCAAGGTATTTCTGAAGCCGCTATCACTTGGGCTCAGCTAAAAGATGTTGTATGTGGACGATACCTTCTGCCAACCTACCAAACTTTGAAGATAAATGAATTCTTCAAGCTCAAGCAGCTGGAATTAACCCTAGAAGCTTACTACTCAAATTTTGTAACCCTACTAAAATATGCACCACCTATGGATATTGCACAGCAAGTATCCAAGTTTTTCCATGGCCTAAACACTCCTCTGAACCACGTCTTGAAGCAATGTGTCCAATGGACTTTCAAGATGCATTACCCCAACTGAATCCAATCGTCCAAGAACCTAAATCAGGCAATTGTAGCAAAGATGACTCTTGAGATCAGGGTAAGAGATACCATACGTGCGGAGAGATAGGGCACATCCGTAGGAGATGTCCCTACCATCAATGCTTCCATTGTAATGAGCTAGGACACATCCAAGTAGACTGCCCTGATCTAAGTCCAAAAAACATTGAGCCTCCAAGAAAACGAAGCTACACATGTGCAATTTATGGATATATAGAGGAATTAGATGAAGACGAAGACCTAGAACCTATAACACTTCTTTAGGATGATTAGAAATCCTAGAAATTTTATCGACATAAAATACAACTTATATTTGAATAAACTTTACTCTTGTAACTATAGTTAACCGGAGTAATATGAGTTGCATCTATTTTGAGCCTAGAACTTGTAAACAATTAGAGATACTCTGGCAAGAAATGACAGTTATAACCTACAATGAAATTTTCTTTAGTCATTCCTTCTCAACTAATATAGATTGGATCTTACTAGAATGTCGAAGCTTGGAAGTATTCTTTAGTATTACAAGCAAAGCCCATTGTCCATGGAATTCAATCCCAAACTAAGAGGAGGACAATTTGGGAACATAGTTTCCGAGATGAAGGACCACTTTAATCTGCTAAAAGGATCCTAGGACAACTTGGTCTAAAGAAGAGACTCCTTCCAAGGACAACCAAGAATCTTATGACTGCAAGCGATGAAGCTCCACGTTGTTTCTATTGTTGGGAGTTAAGTCATTTCAAAAGGGAATGTCCGAAGCACCCTAAACACTGATGCTCTGAGTGCCACAATGTTGAACATAACTACGTCAATTGTCCCAACAGAACTCGAAGAGATTTTGAGCTTACAACAAAAGCTCCAGTGATCCAAAATATACTAAGTGCTTAGGAAAGACCTAGAAGATATCCATGAGATGTAACTACACTAAATTTTCTCTTTTAATCAAGACTCGAATATATCAAATATGATAAGTTGTTTCAAAGGACTGCATGTCGGTGAGTGATCATAGTAGCACAACGGAAGCATGGTGGGCCCATAGCCTGATGGGACCTAAAACGGGCCTCATGCACTAGCCGGACCTCTATCATGCGCTCAACAACCCCACGGCCTCGTGGCCAGGAGCGTGAATGACACATATATCATCTTCCTAAACATCTTGCATTTGTATTATATCTCGTAGTCCAACTCTAACCCAATTAACACTCCTCAGATGGAGTCCCAACACATTACCAAATGGCACGAAGTACAAACATAGGAGGTCCTCCCACCGTTGACTGCCGCTACCTCACTGCGACTCTGCTACACCTTGGGGATTGGCCTCTTGATGCGTCGCTAGACATATATAACACTTCGCACATAGTCCTCTCAAGGTACCAATTATTTCATATCTAGGAATGTACCATACCTCACTTTACTTTCCCCTTAGACCCAATGCCTAGCCTACAACTTGGAACAACCTTACTCACTCAACGTTGGTCACGATCTAGAGAATACAGGTGCTATGCATCTAGGAGATATTGTCTTATACCTTTTATCATTTTTTTTTCATGCAAATTGTGAATGTCCATGTGCTCAAACAATGAAAAATCAGCATGGTCCTCAGTGCAAAAACATTCTCTCAATGATTTTGACTATCGCTCGTAGCGGCGTTGCATGAACCTAGCACCGAGAAACCCTCGTGCTACTAGGTTCTTAATTTTTTATTATCGACCAACCTAAATGGTATACATAAAAACCAACAAGATTTTCATCATTTCATTCAGCATTTAAACACATTTTATACACTCTACCCCCTCACCCATTTAGGTTGTGCATTATTGATCGGTTTAGGGTTCATTTCCATGTTTTCATTGTATAAAAAGCAATAGAAACTCACTAAAACATAAAGGTAGGGCCGAACTGAGGCTAAACCTCATACTTCAGACCCCCCATACATACACAAACATGGTTCTTATTTTTCCTTAATTTTCGGCACTCAAAATCCATTTTTCCCTTATTTTTTTCCATTTTTCCTATTTTTCTTGTATTTTTTGCAATATTAAATAAATGAAAATAAAAAATGAGTTGTGGGCTGTGGCCCTTAGGTTCATTTGCAGCAAAAACACAAATTTAGTTGGTGTGTCTTACTATAATTTCCATTTATATATCAAAAACACCCAATTTTTCCCTATTTCGCGTGTTTGACAGGTTTTACACCATTAATTTCAGTCACAACACTCATGCTTTTTTGATTTTCTGATTTTCTGAGCATAAACTGATCAAACTCATAGCAAATAACATTATGATGCATAATCATCCCATGGGAACAAATATTCATGAAGCAAATTGCATAAAACATCAATTTTCTTTGCAAAAATGAAATTACCATTCTTTGCAGGTTGCGGGTTTTTATTTGCCATATCTCAGGACTAATTTCTAGCAGCCATTAATGCTCATGACAGTCCACAATCAACAATCTTCATTCCTCTTGAACCACGGAGCAATCCGGTCTTCATTGGACAAGCATTCGTCATCCATTCTTCTTCTTCTTCACCACATGAATATGCCCTTAGGGGAGAGAGAGGGAGGAGAGAGAAAGACTGAAATCATAGATCTTCATAGAGACCACCATCGGAGGAGCGAAGCACGGCAAAATGATCAGCATCTAGAGAGGATGGAAGGGCAATGATCAATTGGTATGGTTGTATTGAGGTTGCATGATCCTCCTCCATCTTCCAAGCTCAAATTTCGGCGCCATCAGGATGTGCCCTCTCCTCACGTTTTGTGCCCCCAAAAGATGCCATGCTTTCATGTGGCATAAAATGCCCCAAGGCCCCCCCCAAAGGTCACTTACATTTGGCCACTTTGATGTCCACCTTTTCGTATCTTGCCCGGTTTCTTGGCTCCTTCCCCGTTCAGACTCCGAATTGAGCTCTGAAAAATCCTGGGCATCCGGCTTGACATATCCCGCATTGGCCAGTAACTCTTGACAACCTGCATGTCAGTTTGAAAATTTATGAAAAATCAACAAGTGTCGCTCGGGCGCCTTTAAAGCACTTTGACACTTAAAATCGTCCTAGATCGAGCCGCCGCCTTCGACGTTGAATATTTTTCCCTTGATATTTGTAATTTTTAGCTATTTTTAAGCAGTTCTCGGCATCAAAATTCCGCTCTCATTGGCAACCATGGGATAGGGTGACTCAGCCCGTCGAATCCCACCACAGATCTGCACAAAAACAACTAAAGGGAGCATCAAGCTGATACAAAATAGATACCTACTAAACACATCACAATGCTCACCCTACCCCCTGACAAAACCAAGGCATGACATCCACAAGGAGTAGGCCTAGCATAATCTAATAAAAGGTTCGAAGCTAGTCACTATCCAACTGCTCCAACATGGAGAAACTAAAAAGAACTGTCAAAGAGGTTGCCTCAAGCGGTGGTCTGAACTACCTACCAAACTAAGGACAACACAACTAGGAGCTCCTACTAGGCGAGGACTCCTATAGCCTAATCAAGAAGTATTTTCTATCAGCACATTTCTTCTTTTAGGGGTTTCATTCTCCATACTCGGGCATGTAAAAAGGAGGGAGCTGAGCGTAGTGACCCAAGGAGAACAGGGCATCGGCCTTAGGTCCTGTCTCGGTACCCAAGAACCTACCAAGCCCTCGCAAGGCGACACTTAATCATTTTCTAATGCTCACTTTTATTTTTGCTCCAACCCTTCTTAATTTCTTCTTTCAGCAAGATGCCACCCCTAGGAAGACAAGGCATCGGCCCTAGGTCTGGTTCGTTCCCAGGAACCTACTAGGCCTTCGCAAGGCAATGATCAACTGCGTACAATATTTTTTCCTTGTCTTTTCTTTGATAGGGGTTAGAACCCCCTTTTACACACCTTCGTATTCATTTATTAGCTTTTCAGATATTCAAGATTTTTTTTTCTTTATCATCATTATTTTTCCTCTGTAGGCTTCGCTAACTACCTCACAACTAACAAGAACTCCTAGAACGGCTGCTTAGCAGGCTAGCAGAACACGGTCACTAGGACTCCCGTCTAAAACAGGTCTTTCAATGTCTTGACAGGAGGCAACAACTACTCAGACCTCCCTCAAACATACTGAACCTAAACCTGGGACTTCATGCCTTGGACGTCGGTCCCCAACAAGAAACGAAAAACCCCCTTAACAAGTACACAAACATATATAGCATAAAAACCACAGTACTCATAAAGGAAAGATATCACTTGGATAGGGCCATGAGAAGCTTCCACGCAACAAAAGGCTCCTTCCAAGCTCTTCTTCGAACCTGTCTAGCACAGAACTCAAACAAGAAACCATTAACCGCACCCGCACTAAACAGACAAATGGCCCTCTTGGCCTAATGAAGTAAACCACTTCACCACAAAACTTGATCGGCCCTCTTGGCCTAATGAAATGAAACATTAAAACCTCGCAAACTTGCCCTCTTTGCCTAATGAAATAAAACAAAGTAGCACCTACACATCCCTCCTTGAAAGAGCGCAAATATACAATGATATGCTCCTTGTCAAGGAGAAAAAACAGGCTCGTAGCCCTAAACTAAATGCATAAGGTTATGACCCATCCCTCCTGCATACTTAGCAAGAGGCGTACGCATAACATGTTGTCTAATCAACCTATGGGTCCAAGATAATAACGGTAGATTGGTCTCGGCTACTCTTTGCATCACCCATATCAACCATCGTCTGCCATATATTGCATGCTCTGATAACATTCCCCACAAGCGACTGGGTCCTGTTTCATCATTGATCACAATATCCAAACTAGGACCACAATTAAAGAAGAGGTCTTCTTCATAAGCAAGATTTGCTAATGAATCTGCAAACTGATTCCAGTAACGTGGAATCAGCTGAAGTGACACTCTCTCAAACTCCTCAAGTAGGGTCATAGCAGTCGGATGATACATACAAAGAATGGGATTCTGCACCGTGTATGTCCCATCTAGCTGATTCAGGATCAACTGGGAATCCCCTTTTACTAACAACCAACGAATACCACCTTGTTTGGCAATATGTAGTCCCATAATCAAGGCTTTATACTCCGCCATATTGTTTGTAAATCCTACCCCGAGATAAGCAGCTAACTTCATCGTAACTCTACGTAGGGGATCTCGGATTACTACTCCAATACACCCTTTTTTATTAGGGCCCCTGGACGCTCCGTCAAAATATAATGTGTACGTCCATAATGGGTTTACACAACCTGCCATCACGAACTCCTCTATCAAAGTTTAGCATGTTGAGAGGATGAATTGACGGCTTCATCCCACCTTTCTTCATTAAACTCCACAGGGATACTCATCAGCAGTCGTAAGCAGTGATGGCAAAAGACTTTAATCTCCCACACAAAGGTTCCATCTTCTTGCTCAATCACTTTGTATCCTTTGCTCCACCAGATAAGTTTCCCTTGATGGTATCTTTGCTCCACCAAATAAGTTTCCCCTGATGGTATCTTTGCTCCAGATATGGGTGCTTCAAATAAGGGATTAACCGACCCATCAACCAACTTTTAAGCTCTTTTCCGCAGGTCTCAGATCGTCCCTAGCATGGACCTGCAATGCATTTCTCTATATTAGCATACTTAGAAATAATAAGGTTTAATCTTATTAAGATTAACCTTATTTTTAAACTCTACTCCCTGTAGATCAGCTAATAGGGCGGTAGACCTATTCTTCCCTAACCTAACAATCTTGTAGGGGCCATCCCATTTTGGTTCTAACTTCCCTGGAAACAACTCCCTATGTACATCGTAATAGAGGACTAATTGCCCTTTTTTAAAGCTATATTTCTTCGCTCTAGGGTCATGCAACTGCTTCATCCAATGCTTGGCTACCTCCTGGTATAATAAGCTCTGCAACTTCAGCTCATCCAGGTGGGCTATAGTTGTGAAACGTTCAAAAAGGGAATCCTTGTCTCCCAAATAATGGTTAATTGCAAACCGTATGGTCGGCAATTTGATTTCAAGGGGTAACACACACTCTTCCCCATAAACCAATTTGAATGGAGTATGGCCAGTAGCTCGCTTGAACGTGGTATTATACACCCATACTGCCACATACAACTTCCTGTCCCAGTCTCGTTTCTTCTCAGAGACTATCTTAGACAAGATACCCACAAGCTGTTTATTAGTACTTTCAACCTGCCCATTTGCTTGCAGATTATAAGGAGTCGTTTTATTGTGCTTGATTTGCCAAGCCTCTGTCAAGCTTTTAATCACTTTGTTCAGGAAATGAGTTCCACGGTCCGACACTAATTCTTTTGGTGGACCAAAGCGGTAGATAATCTGCTCTAAAAGGAAACTTGCAGTCTCTTTTGCATTGTCCTGCCTCGTCGCCCGTACTTCTAACCATTTTGTAAAATATTCAGTGGCCACTATAATATACCTCTTCTGGGTAGTAGATGACGGGGTGATAGGACCCACAAAGTCAACGCCCCACTTCTCAAATGGAAGGATAGCCATGATAGGTGTAAGTGGGCATTTCCTATTCTCTCTACTGTCATGTCTCTGACAGGTATCACATTTTTTTACATACTCAAAAGAATCTTGGAAGATAGATGGCAATCAATATCCAGCTTGTAAAGCTTTCTGCGCCATCAACTGTCCCACAAAGTGCCCTCCACATGCAGAGTCATGACATTCCTTCAAGATAAAAGGAACCTCGTCAGGCATCACACATCGGCGGTAAATATCATCAACACCTTGCCGATATAGCGTCCCTGCGATTAAGGAAAATTTCAAAGCTTGTTGTTTGATTTTCCTCTTTTCAGACTTTGACAAACCACCTCCAGTCTCTGTTGTTGATAGATAATCCGTAATGGCAGCATACCAAGATGGAATAGAAGCTGTATCGATTTTAAACATTTTCTCAATATCACTTCCTTCAGCCAAAGTCTCTTTCGGCTCCCCAAAATCCACAAGGCATTCCACAATACCTTGCAACCTCGGTGGCTTACTCTTAATCTCATAATTGAACTCTTGCAAAGTGATTAACCACTTTGCCAAAGGATCAGGCGGCTGCAGCTTGTTCATAAGCAATCTAAGCCCTTCCGCCTTTGTATAGAACACTACCTTTTCATAGAGGATGTAGTGCCTGAATTTCTTAGTCCCAAAGACCATTGCAAGACACAACTTCTCCATGTAGGTATAATTGATCTCTGAAATGCCTAATTTTCGACTAGCGAAAGCTATCGGATGATACCACTTTTCCTCCCAAATTTGGGCTAAACAGCAGCAGCTGATACTATACATAGTGGCTGTTGAAAATATATAGAATACCTTACCTCTTTTAGGTGCTTTTAAAACGGGTGCTTTTACTAGCTCCTGTTTCACATCCTCAAATGATATTTTGCAAGCATCACTCCATGCAAATAGACAGTTATAGGATAATAAATTCGTTAATGGCAAAGTTCTTTCTGCTAAGGCATTTATGAACCTTCAATAGTACCCTATCGACAACAGAAAGCTATGTACCTCTTCTGGAGTGCGCGGTGGACTCATAGCAACTATGACCTTGATCTTTTCAAGGTCAGTTTGCTATGCCTACTGAATTGACCACATGGCCTAGCAATAACCCATAAGGTACTCCAAAGACACACTTCCGTGGGTTAAGAGCGATACAAAATTGTCTGCAACACTCAAAGCACTTTCTCAAAATAACCACCATCCTTTCCCTCACAATGGCTGCCCCCAGGTCATCAATAAATACCTTCAACTCATCTGGGGAGATGTCATCAAAGGTCTTGTCTACTGTTCGTTGCCACGATCCAGGTGCATTGCATAAACCAAAGGCCATCACATGGTACGTAAAAGTATCGAAGACAGTAATAAAAGTTATTTTTAACTTGTTCTTTTCTGCAATTGCCATGTGGTTATATCCTGCAAAGCAATCTATGAATGAATATATTTCCCTACCTGCTAATTGATCCAAAATCTGGTCAATAAATGGCAACGGGTAGTAATCCTTAACTGTCTTCTTATTCAGCTCTCTAAAATCCACACATAATCGGATCTGGTTATTTTTCTTCTTCCTGATAACAATTGGTGAACACCATTCTCTGTGTTGTACAGGGAAGATTAACCCAGCTTTCCTTAACTTCTGCAACTCTTCAAATAGCCCGTCCCTTAATTCAAAAGACATATGCCTTACCTTCTGACGCACAGGACGACTACCTTCTTTTATAGGAATAGTATGAATAGCTAGGCTGGGAGGAATACCTCTCAGCTCATCATAACTCCAAGCAAAGATATCGTAGAATTCTTGAATTAAGGACACATAGTCCTCCCTTTCTGCTGAACTGAGCATGGAACCCAATTTAATTGGCCGTGAATCAGTCGATGTGCCAAGGTCTAACTCAATCACATCCGCATCTCTTATCCTATCTTAAGCCTCTATTGGCTCATTTAGAGTTATCTGATAGATATCCTCTGTAGTGGACCCCTCTTTAGATTCATCACTAGATGATGTCTCACTACCAGATGGATCGTCTAATACTGTTTCTAATTCAGTAGAAGATAAAGGAGCTCTCTCACTTTGAGGGGACTCAGGATAAGCATCAACTATTACTCGATTGGAACCTCTACCTAGAACCACTCGATCGGTGGGTATATCGACTTGACAGTCTGTTCGTAAGATCCAATGCCTACCTAGCAAAACCCGGTAGCTAGGACATCCTGCAAATATGATCACCCTAAAGTCCAAGAAACATTCTACACTTGCAACTGTAACATGGACCCTAGTAACGCAACCTTCTGGTTGTCTTAGACTATTATCAGCCATTCTCAAGAGGTGGAACTGTCTTTCTGGATGCCTAGACACAACCTCTCCATCAATTCTGAACTCATGATATTGACGGAGGATCTAGTGTCTACAATGGCATGTTCCACTAATATTCCATCTACATAAGCTGGAACCCTAGGGTAGTTCTTTTCAGCATGGTCAAACCAATCTTCCCCTACTCATGCTATGCCCAGAAGTTCCACAATATGCCCGATACACAGTATCTTCTTAAATTCCTTGTGTACTCCTGGAGATAATTTAATCAATTGCAAGAGGTTCACATATGGTTTAACTTTGCAAAGAGAACTGGCTAAATCAAAGTCATGATAAGTAGCCAAAGCTCTCTTTTCTCGCCAAACCATCCTCTCTTTTGGTCTTTGGACCGGTTTCGGTGCTTCTTTCTTGGCTCTTGCCTTCTTTGTTGGCATCTCCTCATCCTTCTTAGGGTCACCTTTCCTGTCAACTAGTCTTAGCGGTCCCCCTTCTATGCTAGGACTCTAGACTTGCGTCCCCTTATCCCCTTGTTTAGGGTTTGCCTCAACCGATTTTTCCTTATCTTTGTCAACCTCTTTAGCCTTTTGGCCTCTTGTCACAGCTCTTAAGTTAGAGGTTTCAACATCATTAACTCGTACAGCCTGGATAAGGCTGACTCTGTTGCCTTGTGGAAACTCTTCTATAGTTGTTTTTCTCCGCTGCAATATTTGCCTAGGTGCATCATTCTACTGCAAGTTATTTCCTTGCGCTCTATGATTCACTGGGCCCGGTTGTTTAATCCCTTGTTGGAGAGAACTAATCTTACTCCAACAGGTAGCAACTAGATGACCCGACTTCCCACAAATGTCACATTTCACATTTGGACAATTCCTGGGGAAGTGCTATCCACCACACCATTTACAACTGAATCTAGAGGGTTCACACTCTTTAGGGCGTCGACTCCCTATCAAATTTTGTTGCTTCTTTAAGAAATTAACATCGACAGCTATTTGTCGATATTGTTCGGAAATCATATCGGTATAATGCTTCATCATGTCCTTGACTTCACCAAGGACATTAGATGCACTCGACTCATAGCCTCGATCGTCAACTCGTCGTTCCATTGGCCTAACAATCTGATTTGGCATTGGCTATTGACCCACAGGAAAAACATTCAAATTTGAAACTTGTCCTCCAACATTTGGTGGGGCCAACTGACTTGCCATGGGCATAGTCACACTAGGAGGAGCCGATAGTAAAGGTACATTCGAAACCATACTCCCTCTCCCAATAGGATTAGTCATAGGCATCCCTTGACTTCCATTCGTCAATGATGGATTGCCACTAGGTACTAAACACCCATTAACATTCATTCGAGAGGAGTAGGCCATTTGTAATCGTGCTTCTACTCCCTCTGCCCGCGTAATAGCGGTATCTATATTTGCCAAGGCCACACTGCTCAATTGTACTTGGATATTAAAGTCCAACCCATGCAAAAAGTATTGCAATTAGGCAGCTGGTGGAATGGGAATGTAAGTTTGCAACTTACAGAATACTTCCTTCAACTTCTTAGCATATGCTTTCACGTTCTCATGAGGATCTTGACGTGTTACATTCAAGACCCGCAACCAATATTGGCCACCTCTTTCAAGGGCATATTCTGCTCGGAAAGCTGCATAGAATTGATCAATGGTGGTTATGGTTCCAAACTCTATGCTGTGATACCAAACCGCAGCCCTTCCTTTTAACGTCATATTGAAGAACATCATAAGATGTCCCTCATCCTGGATGCGATTATTGAACAATCTCTAAATTTCACAAATGTGAAATTCTGCATCCTCTTCCGCTAACCCATTAAAAATGGGTAAATTGACCCCTAAGGTTGGTAAATTCGATGTCCCTGTAGGAATCGCAATAGGCTGTGCCATGGTGACAATCGGATTAGCAATAGGAGCTTGAAGTGACGGATTCACATCCCCACTTGAAGTGGGTAAACTTGGTGGAGGAGAAGAAGATCTTACACTTCCTCCTACCCCTAATGGAATAGGCGAACCGGTTAGGTGACTAAGACCACTGCTTCGTATACGTACTGGACTACTCCTTTGAGGAGAATAACGGCTTACGATCTCTAATCGCCGTCTAGCCCTCTCAGCACGTTCTGCTTTCTGGATTTCTGCTTGACGGTCCTTGTCAAAGGACATAAACCAACTACCTTTTGGTCCCTGGAAACCCTAGATCTGAAAACCACCACTTATAAGTGGCTCCCGATAGATATACCACTGATGGGACCTAAAATGGGCCGGCACTAGCTCATGCACTAGCCGGACCTCTATCATGCGCTCAACAACCCCACGGCCTCGCGGCCAGGAGCGTGGATGACACATACATCATCTTCGTAAACATCTTGCATTTGTATTACGTCTCTAGTCCAACTCTAACCCAATTAACACTCCTCAGAGGGAGTCCCAACACATTGCCAAATGGCACGAAGTACAAACATAGGAGGTCCTCCCACAGTTGACTGCCGCTACCTCACTGCAACTCTCCTACACCTTGGGGATTGGCCCCTCGATTCGTCGCTAAACATATATAACACTTCACACATAGTCCTCCCAAGGTACCAATTATTTCGTATCCAGGAATGTACCATACCTCACTTTACTTTCCCCTTAGACCCAACGCCTAGCCTACAGCTTGGAACAACCTTACTCACTCAACATTGGTCACGATCTAGAGAATACAGGTGCTATGCATCTAGGAGATATTGTCTGATACCTTTTATCATTTTATGCTTCATGCAATTTGTGAATGTCCATGTGCTCAAACAATGAAAAATCATCATGGTGCTCAGTGCAAAAACATTCTTTCAATGATTTTGACTATCGCTCGTATGCGGTGTTGCATGAACCTAGCACCGAGAAACCCTCGTGCTACTAGGTTCTTAATTTTTAATTATCGACCAACCTAAATGGTATGCATAAAAACTAGCAAGCTTTTCATCATTTCATTCAACATTTAAACACCTTTTATACACTCTACCCCCTCACCCGTTTAGGTTGTGCATTATTGATCGTTTAGGGTTTATTTCCATGTTTTTATTGTATAAGAAGCAATAAAAACTCACTAAAACATAAAGGTAGGGCCGAACTGAGGCTAAACCTCATACTTCAGACCCCCCATACATACACAAACATGGTTCTTATTTTTCCTTAATTTTCGGCACTCAAAATCTATTTTCCCTTATTTTTTTCCATTTTCCCTATTTTTCTTGTATTTTTTGCAATATTAAATAACTGAAAATACAAAATGAGTTGTGGGTTGTGGCCCTTAGGTTCATTTGCAGCAAAAACACAAATTTAGTTCGTGTGTCTTAAATAACTGAAAATACAAAATGAGTTGTGGGCTGTGGCCCTTAGGTTTATTTGTGAGCTGTGGCCCTTCGGTTCATTTGCAGCAAAAACACAAACTTAGTTGGTGTGTCTTATTATAATTTTAATTTATATATCAAAAACACCCAATTTCCCTCTATTTCACGTGTTTTACTGGTTTTACACCATTAATTTCACAGCACTCATGATTTTCCGATTTTCTGAGCATAAACTGATCAAACTCATAGCAAACAACATTATGATGCATAATCATCCCATGGGAACAAATATTCATGAAGCAAATTGCATAAAACATCAATTTCCTTTGTAAAAATGAAATTACTGTTCTTTGCGGGTTGCGGGTTTTTATTTGCCATGTCTCGGGACTGATTTCCAGCAGCCATTAATGCTCATGACAGTCCACAATTAGCAATCTTCATTCCTCTTGAACCACGGAGCAATCCGGTCTTCATTGGACAAGCATTCGTCATCCATTCTTCTTCTTCTTCACCACATGAATATGCCCTTATGGGAGAGAGAGGGAGGAGAGAGAAAGACTGAAATCATAGATCTTCATAGAGACCACCATCGGAGGAGCGAAGCACGGCAAAATGATCAGCATCTAGAGAGGATGGAAGGGCAATGATCAATTGGTATGGTTGTATTGAGGTTGCATGATCCTCCTCCATCTTCCAAGCTCAAATTTCGGCGCCATCAGGATGTGCCCTCTCCTCACGTTTTGTGCCCCCAAAAGATGCCATGCTTTCATGTGGCATAAAATGCCCCAAGGCCCCCCCCAAAGGTCACTTACATTTGGCCACTTTGATGTCCACCTTTTCGTATCTTGCCCGGTTTCTTGGCTCCTTCCCCGTTCGGACTCCGAATTGAGCTCTGAAAAATCCTGGGCATCCGGCTTGACATCTCGCATTGGCCACTAATTCTTGACAACCCGCACGTCATTCTGAAAAATTATGAAAAATTAACAAGTGTCGCTCGGGTGCCTTTAAAGCACTTTGACGCTTAAGCCGCTGCCTTCGACGTTGAATATTTTTCCCTTGATATTCGTAATTTTTAGCTATTTTTAAGCACTTATCGGCCTCAAAATTTTGCTCTCATAGCCCAGAGGTTCCAAAATGATACCCTTGGTTTCTCTCAAGATGAGGACATCTCGATTTCTCTAAGGGGAGGAGGATGTAATATTTCCACGCAATAAAAGTTAGTTGGTTAGTTTGAAAGTTAGTTAGTCAATTAATAACTTAATAAGATTACTAACTAAAGACTAACCAATGTAAAAACTAACTAACGTTAATAGCTAATAATTTTTACTTAATTAAAAATATTTTATTTAAAAAACCGAGTCATAAATCCAATATTTTCCTCGGATTAACAAGGACCATAAGCCACCCTTTACGGAAGTTACAACGTGAATGAGACTTATGAGCCATATTAATCACTAGTATTAATATGTATAGTAGGGATGGTCCAAAAATATTATATTTTGAGCAAAACTAGCATATTCTAGATATTTTAGATATTATCCTAAAAAGATATGGAGATTTCTAGAACTGGATGTCATTTAAAAGAAAAGATAAGTGATATTTTAGTTAGTTTTGGAGATTTTATAAAAATAAAAAAATAAAAAAAAGTGATTGTCCAAATCGCGCACGTCGCAATCTAGTCTACAAGCAGTAGACAGCACTTCGAACAGAGAAAAGAAGAAGGACTGAACTGAGAGATTTCCAACCAAGTGTCAAGTGTCTTGGAGTTTTACCCCCCTTTTGGAGCCAATGTAACCATTAGATTTATGAGTTAAGCATCAGATCACTGAGTTTTCTAAGAGTCCCTCCACCAAGAACTCTTATTCTCAGCCTCATTCCCTCTTCTCTAGTTCATTATAAATATGAGGCATGGGGAGGAAGAAGAAAGCATAAGGAGACCCCAAGAGGCTGCGAGAGAGAGGTAGGGAGAAGGACACCCCTCGAAGAGATTGAGAGAGAGAGAGAGAGAGAGAGAGAGAGAGAGAGAGAGAGAGAGAGAGAGAGAGAGAGAGAGAGAGAGAGAGAGAGAGAGAGAGAGAGAGAGAAGAGTCACTCCGAGAGGCTACAAGGGAGAGAGTTAGCTCAGTTCCCTCTACCTCGATCCTCAACTTAGCCATCTTTTCTCACACTCTCCCATCTTGAATCTATTCCGTCTTCTTAATCCCTTGAGTCTATTTGTAGATGATGGCCTCCAAGTGAAGAATGTCGCGTGTGGATGGTAATCCTACAACCAACAACGAAGCTTTGGGCAAAGGCATCATTGTCGATCCAACTGTGGTTCCGATAGTAAGTAATGTATTTGTAAATTGATAGATGCTTGCTTTGATTCTCATATGAGATACATTAGGCTCCATACTATGATGTACGAGAATAGGTGATGGGAAGGGATAGGCTCTTCTCACATATTTCAAAGATGGAGTTTGCAAAGTGCATGTATAGGGAAGTTAATTACACTTAGTTGCATATGGCTTATTTGTTGATAGAGAAATCGGTCAGGGGTTATGAATAGCATAATCATAAAAAGAATAACATTAGGAATTGTGCATGCAAGTATTAAGTAAATTTTAAATAGAATCATTCTTTCATCCCAAGAGGGAGAGCAGATATGCGATGTAATTATTATCACATCTATTCTTCTATTGTTTGGAAAAAATACAATTAGTTTTGTTGGATTGATTGAACAACACCCTAAATGCTTTTTACAATCAACTGATTGTTGGATTGTGATTTGGATAAATATTCCAAGTGCTTGTGTTTGATGGAAAAAGCATGGCAAGGTTTAAAAATGACAAATAGCCATGGGAAATAAAGGAATGTTTCACTAGAAGATGATATTAGATTGATTGCCTCGATTGTGCTTGATTCCTAAATGGATTAATTAATGAAGGATATTCTGCACGGGTGGATCATCTTCAAGATCTCACCGCGGATTATCCTGATAGGGCACTTCTCGATTCTCGAGCCGAAGGTTGAGTGGTGAAAAGGCCAACCACAGATGTTTTGTCTCACTCCTAAGTCACTTGGGGTCAATGGAGCTCTGGACACCCCTTTCCGAGTCCGAAACGAAGTTATAGATTGCCGTGAGTCCAATGTCTAGGGCGTTGGAAGATCCTATTCTGGATAAAGGATGGAAATTTTGGTGCCATGTGAATTGGACCGAGTACTTTTGTTGGACTGAAGGGATACATAATTCTCCTGTATGGACAGGAGACAAATATTAACTTGAAGATAAGTTAAGGAACTTGTTTGCCAAAAGGATTGCTTGTTTTGTTTTCGTGTCTGTGCTGTAAATTATGCAAATGAACCCTATTTCCTAAAAGATTTAATTAATGAATCTAATTTTAAATGTCACACATAAATTTGGTAGGACCTAATTAGAAAACTAAATCTATCAAGGGAAGCAGGTGGGCAGAATCCCCGATGGACCCGCCCTACAACAGGGTGGTCCCAGAGAATTGGGAGACTTCTCACAAGGATTTATCACCATTCGACTTTAGGTGTTGTTAAGTTAGAACCCGATTCATGCCATTTTAGGGGACCGGAATGAGACTATGCCATATGGGCAGAGAGGTTGAGCGACGCATCCCTCTCGTTTCCCATTGTCTTTGAACCAAGTGCGGTATGGATCTACTTCGGATTGGGTATCTTTGCATAAAGTAGGATGTCCAAAACCCGACGCTAGAATGCTATTAGGAGACCTTGGCCCTAGCAACCCAAATTTCAAGTCGATCCTAGTGGGTTCGGCAGTGGACATTCTGTTGCGAGACGGACTTGGAAAACCCTAGGAAACAAACCCCATTACATTCCATGGGAGTGCAGGGTAGTGTTGCTTAGACTCCGCTCTCGAGGGACTGCTAAAAACATGCTTGGATAGCAGCCGATAGGTGGGCATGTTAGAGAGAATAGGGCATTGGACTCGGTACCCAAGAACCTACCAAGCACTCGTGAGGCGACACTTAATCCTTTTTTAATGCTCTCTCACTTTTATTTTTGCTCCAACCTTCCTTTCTTTTCTTTTCAGCTAGCTGGTCCTAGGTCACTCATCCCCAGGAACCTACCAGGCCTCCACAAAGCGATAATCAACTACTTATATGAACTTCCTTGTTTTTCTTTTTCTTTCTTATTGAGGGGCTAGAACCTTTTTTTATGCACCTCTGTAATTTTTTCAATTTTTAGATAGATTCAAAACTTGCTCTTTTTTTATATTTTGGCAGGCTTCTCTAATTGTCTCACACTAGTAGGGATTCCTAGGAAAACTGCCTAGCAAGCAGGCATGACAAGGTCACGAGGACTACCGTCCAAAACATGTATTTTAATGCCTAACAATGTCCTACTAATAGAGGTAGGCAACTACTCGAATCTCCCTAGACATACCTAACCTAAACCTGGGACTTCATGCCTTGATTGCCAGTCCCCATCAACGAAAAGAAAGTAACCCCCACATACACATAGAACATTACCTGCTTAAGGGAAAAATACTCGATAAGGGGACAAAACCACCTGGGATGGCCACAAGAAGCTCCTCCGTAGCAAAGGCTCCCTCTAATGACTTCGTCAACTTGTGTGATACAGTCACTAAAACAAAAAACCATTAAATATACCTACACCAACAAATAGGCATATGGCCCTCTTGGCCTAAGGAAATAGCCCATTTCATTGCAACCTAATTAACCCTCTTGGCCTACTGAAATCAAGCATTACCATAAAAATAACCCGCCCTCTTGGCCTAATGGAATTGAATAAAACAACTCCTATATATCCCCCCTTGTAAAAATCTTGTTAATGCAAAACAAGATGCTCCATTCCAAGGAGGAAATAGGGCTCCTGCCCTAAACTAAATGCATCAGATTGTGACCCATGCCTCTTGCATAAATTTCAAGAGGTGTATGCATAACGTGTCATCTAACCAACCTATGGGTCTAAGATAACAAATGCAAATGGGTCTCGGCCACTCTCTGCATCACCCATACTAACCATCACCTACCATGTAGGGCATATTCTGATAAAAGGCCCCATAATCGACCGAGTCCTATCTCATTATTAATAGAGATATCCAAACTAGGACCACAATTGAAGAAAAAGTCTTCTTCATAAGCAAAATTGGCTAATGAATCAGTAAACTGATTCCAATAATGTGGAGCCAACTGAAGAGATACTCTCTCAAACCCATCGAGCACGGTCATAGTAGTGTGATAATACATAGAAAGAATGGGATTCCGTACTATGTGAGTCCCATTTAGTTGGTTCAATACCAATTGAAATCCCCCTTCACTAAACAACTGACGGATACTGCCTTTCTTAGCAATATTTAGGCCCATGATTAAGGCTTTGTATTCGGCCATGTTATTGGTAATTCCAACCGCGTTTCATCACGACTCTAAGTTGGGGATCTCTAATGACTACCCCTATACTCCCTTTCTTATTGTGACCCCTGTATGCTCCATCAAAATATAGTATGTACGTCCACAATGGGTTAACACAACTCGCCATCGTCACCTCTACTCATAATTATGATAGTCAAAATTTAGCATATTCAGAGGATGTGTTGACGGCTCCATCCCACCTTCTTCATTGAATACAATAAGAATGCTTGTTAGAAGTCATAAGCAGTGATGACAGAAGACTTTGATTTCCCAAATGAATGATCCGTCCTCTTTCTCAATCACTTTATAGCCTTTACTCCACTAGATAAGCTTTTCTTGATGATATCGCTGCTCCAAGTATGGGTGTTCCAAATAAATAATTAGCCGCCCCATCAACCTCTTTCATCTCTTGCAAGTTCCTAATCAGCCCAATATCGACCTACAAGGCATTTATTTTGTTAGTGCATTTAGAGATAATAAGGTTTAATCTTATTAAGATTAACGTTATTTTTAAATTCCATTTCCTCAAGATCAGTCAATAATGTCGTGGACTTATTTTTCCCTATTCTTACGATCTTGTAGGGACCATCCCATTTGGGCTCACGTTTTCCTAGAAATAATTCTGTATGCGCATCATAATATAGAACTAACTGTCCCTTCTGAAAGATGTATTTCTTGATACAATAGACTCTGTGATTTGAGCTCATCCAAGGTGGCCAGAGTCATAAAGTACTCAAAGAGTGCATCCTCATCACCCAAAGTATGATTAATGTTGCAAATCTTATAGTTGGCAACTCAATCTCTAGGGGAAGAACACACTCATCCCCATAGATTAGCTTGAATGGGGTGTGGCTAGTGGCTCATTTAAACACCTTGTTATATGCTCACACTACCACATATAATTTCTTATCCCAGTCTTGCTTCTTTTTTTACGCTATTCTTGATGGAATACCCACAACTTTCTTGTTAATACTTTCAACTTGCCCATTTTCCTGTGGGTTATAAGGAGTTGTCTTATTGTGCTCAATTTGCATTGCTTTAGTCCAGGCTTTTAATCACCATTTTTTAAAAATGGGTTCAATGATCCGATATTAATTCTTTTGGCAGACCAAATCTACTTATAATCTGCTCTAATAGGAAACTCACAGTCCCCTTTGCGTCATCCTTCCTTGTTGCTCATGCTTCTGACCACTTTGTAAAGTAGTCAGTTTGCCACTATGATATATCTCTTCTGCGTAGAAGAAAATAGGGTAATAGGATCCACAAAGTCTATACCCCACTTCTCGAATGGAAGTATAGCCATAATAGGAGTAAGTGGTCACTTCCTATTCTCTCTACTATCATGCCGTTGACAAGTATCGCATCTCTTGACATACTCGAATGCATCCTGGAAAATGGACGACCACCAATATTTGGCTCTTAAAGCTTTTTGGGCACTTAGCTATCCAACAAAGTGCCCTCTACAAGTAGAGTCATGGTAGTCTTCCAAAATGAATGGAACCTCGTCAGGCATCACACATTGGCGATAGATATCATCAACCCCCTGGCCAATATAGTCTTCCTGTGATCAAGGAAAATTTCAAAGCATGTTGTCTAATTTTCCTCTTCTTCGACTTTGATAAGGTGGCTCCAACCTCTCCTATCAATAAATAATGCGTTATAACATCATACCAAGATGGAATGAAGGTCTATCAATTTTAAACATTTCCTCAATATCACTTCATTCAATAAAGTCTCTTTCGACTCCCCAAAAATCAACAAGGCATTCCACAATGCCCTGCAACCTCGGTGGCTTGCGCTTAAGCTCATAATCAAAATCTTGCAAAGTGATTAACCACTTTTCCAAACAATCAAGCGGTTGTAGCTTGTTCATCAACAACCTAAGTCCTTCCGCCTTCATATAGAAAACTACATTCTCATAGAGGATGTAGTGCTTGAATTTTTTAGTTGCAAATACCATTGCAAGGCACAAACTTCTCCATATTGTAGGTGTAGCTGATTTTTGATATGCCTAACTTTGGCTAGAAATGTCTATTAGGTGATACCATTTTTCCTCTTGGATTTGGGCTAAACAACAGCAGCCATAATACTATGCATGGTGGTTGAAAATATGTAGAATATTTCGCCCCTTTTAGGCACTTTTAAAACTAGTGCTTTTACTAGCTCCTATTTCACATTATCAAAGGCTACCTTAGAAGAGTCTCTTCATTTGAATAGACACCTAAAAGATAATATATTTTTTAGTAGCAATGTTTTTTCAGCCAAGGCATTTATGAACCTTCGATAGTACCCTACAAATGACAAAAAGCTATGTATTTCCTTCAAAGTGCGTGGTAGACTCATGGCGACTATGACCTTGATCCTTTCAGGTTCAGTCATGGAACCCAATATGTAGGATCTTTTTAAATTCCTTACACAATCCTAAAGGCAGCTTAATCAGTTGTAAGAGAGATTCATGTTTGGTTTAACTTCACAAAGGAAGCTTGCCAAATCAAATTCGTGATAATTTGCTAGAGCTCTCTTCTCTCACTGGACCATTCTCTCTTTTGGTCATTGAACTGGATTTGGTACTTCCTTCTTAGCTTTTTCCTTTCTCCTTGGTAATTCTTTATCCTTCTTAGCATTAGATTTACTCTCTATAGGGTTTAAAGTTCCCCCCTCCATGTCCGGGTTAAGGACTTGTGTCCCTCTGTCATCTTGCTTAGGGTTTCCATTGACAGGTTTCACACTACCTTTGTTGCCTTCTCTACCCTTTTCACCTCTTTTAATGGCCCACGAATTAGAAGCTTCACTGCCATTAACTCGTAGAGTCTCAATGAGGGTAATTCAATTGCCACTGGGTAGCTCCTCTATAGTAGCCTTACCTCTTTGAAGTGTTTTCTTTGGACCATCATCATGCTGAAGATTATTTCCTTGCACATGATAGTTAACATGACGTGGCTATCTACTACCTTGTTGGAGAGAGCTAATCTTACTCCAACAGGTGGCAACCGAATGGCCAGACTTCCTGCATATGTCGCATTTGATGTTTGGACAGTTTCTAGGGTAGTGTTGGCCGCCACACCATTTACAACTAAATCTTGAGGGTGCACCCTCTTCAAGGCATCTACTTCCTATCAGATTCTATTGTTTTTAAGGAAATTAACATCAATATCTATTTGCCGATATTGTTTAGAAATCATATCAGTGTAGTGCTTCATCATATCCTTAACTTCGCCAAGGACATTAGAGGCACTTGACTCGTAGCCATGATCATCTATCTGTCATTCCATTGGCCTAACAATTTGATTGGGCATTGGTTACTGACTCACAGGAATAACATTAGGGTTTGATGCTTGGCCTCCAACATTTGGTGGAGCCATTTGAGTAGCCATAGGCATGGTCACACTGGGAGGAGCTAGCAATAAAGGCACATTTTTGAATGTGCTTCTTCTCACATTCCGGTTAGTCATAGCTATTCCTTGACTTCCATTGCCATTGGTCAATGCAAAATTATTTTCCAAAACTAAATCCATATTAAGATTGGTTCGAGAGGCATAGGCTGCTTGTATTCGGGATTCTACTTCTTGTGCTGGTCTAATAGCAGTGTTTACATTCGACAAAGTTACACTATTCAACTACACCTCAATGTTGAAATCTAGACCATGCAAAAAATATTGCAGTTGAGTACTTGTTGGGATAGGGATAGAGGCTAGCAATTTGCAAAAGACCTCTTTTAACTTCTTGGCATATGCTCGGATATCCTCATGTGGCTCTTGACGTGTCACATTTAGTACACATAGCCAATATTGACCACCCCTTTCAGGGGCAGACTCCCTTTGAAAGGCTTCGAAAAATAAATCAATAGTGGTTATGGTTCCGGTTTCTAGGCCGTGGTACTATATGGCAGCGCTTCCTTTGAGAGTCATGTTAAAGAACATCATTAAATGTCTTTCATCTTGGATATGACAATTGAACATCAACTTTTGAAATTCGTTAATGTGCAGTTCCACATCTTCTTCCGCTAACCCATTAAAGATGGATAGGGGGAAACCTAAGGCTAGAAAATCTACAGTTCCAGTAGGTATAGAAATATGTTGTTCTACCATGGTAACAATCGCATTCACTATAAGATTTTGAACAATCGGAACTATAACTCTAGTCAAAGTGGAGGGACTGGTTGGAGGGGGGGAAGACCTAGAGCTTCCTCCCCCTAATAGACTGTATGCCCATCTAGGGTTATTAGGACCCCGTCGTTGCAAAGATCTTAGGCCACTCCTCTGTGGAGAGTATCTTCTGTTTATCATTCCTCGCCGTCTAGCTCATTTAGCCCTTTCTTACTTTTGGAGCTCCCCTTGATGGTCTTGTGAGTCTAGCTCACTAATTTCTGGCATACACTAGAGAATAGGTCCCAATCGACCAAGGCACGGAAACCGCTACTTGAAGGCAGCTCCTAATAACTGCACCACTTGTTCAGACCTAAAACCGGCTCAAAACTGGCTATAGCACTAGCCATGACTCTATAATACTCACAAGACAACCCCACACAACCTCAAGGGGGCCATGAGTATCCAAGGGACACACTGCCATAATCCTACTATAGATATTGCGTTTGTAATAAAACATTGTCCAACAATCGCCCTTTCTTACTCTTCAGATGGAGATCCCACATATCTTGGTATAATATACAACGTAACACAAACATAGGAGGCAACCCCTGTTGAGATATCGAGCTCCACTCGTGATATGCCAGGGTGATCGTTGTGCATTTATGTCACCGACTTGTCAGTTGCATATGCGGTTGGTACACCGCCCATGAATAATAGCTAGATGACAACTATCCTTATCTACTCTAGTTCGTGGCTCAGTTAGTATGCCACCTTAGTTAGTTGAGTTTGGTTTGAGACCCATATACAGGGTTTTTCTATTTCTTTTGTACTAGAGTTCTTTTGGCTTACACAACTAAGAAGAGGAAAACTGTTTTCAGCCTCCACCCTTGTGTGTATTCCCCCATTGTGCAAGCAAGAAAGCTACAAGTGAGACTCCTTCCTTCTCTCCCACAATCTTGATATGGTATCAGAGCCTTGTTTGTGGTAAGAGGCTCAAGAAAGCAAGCCAAGTTCGTGGTGTTCTGGTAAGAGGACCAGTGTTGCTTTCATTCTTCTGTTTTGGGAGCAAGTCTCTGCAGGTAGCACAACCGAAAAGTGCAAGAGTGCATTGTCTCAGATTGAGACGCCCTTCGCGATGTAGCAAGAGGGCAGTATATGCTGTGGGATAGGGCTTCAGCCCTAGGTTGCTCTGTTTTTTTAACTTGAGGCCATTTCGGGGCCTGTTTTGGAGGTGGAAGTTTTCTGCACTCACTCAGGAAAAGGTATTGTTTTGTGCTGTGCGACCACTGTTCTACAGGTCGGTGAAGAATTACTGTAGAAATTGCATCGTATGCTTGTGCGCAGAGACATTGGGAGTTACCGAATCATCCTTGTTGCCTGTTGATGCAAAATCATCACTAGGAAGTGACTATGTGGTCAAATACCACTTTCCTCAGTTTTGCAGATTTGCCCTTGTGAGGCTAAAGCTATGTTCTTTGCAGTGACAGAATTTTTTGCAGTATTCTGTAATGGTGTCTGATTCTCTTTCACAGATTGTCATTGAAAAGCTTGACAAGAACAAGTTCCAAGCATGGAAGTTTAGAATGACGAATTTCCTTATGGGAAAAGGATATTGGGAATTTGTTGCAGGAAATGAAGAAGAACCAGTTCTTCCTGATGTTCCCAATCAACAGCAAATGCATGCATTTAAAGCATGGCATGAGAGAGCCAGGAAAGTTATGTATTGGCTGTCTAAAAGCATTTCAGACTCTATGATTGTGCATATTCAGGATGCAAGTATGCCAAAGGAGGCATGGGATACTTTGTCAAAAATGTATAGCACAAATACGCAAGCCAGGAAAATGCAGCTCAAGCAAGAGTTGCACAATGTGCAAAGAGAAAGTATGAGCATCAATGACTACCACATGAAGGTGAAGAAGATTGCAGATGCACTTGCTTCCATTGGGTCACCAGTGGAAGATGATGATTTAGTTTCTGTGACCTTGAATGGTCTAGGAAAGGATTATGCACAGTTTCGAACATCCATTTCCGTTCGTGAAAGATTTCTTGATTTTGAGGAGTTGATTGCTCTTCTAATTTCTGAGGAGTAGAGAAATGGTGGTGCATCTTCTTCAGGAGGAACTTCAAAAGAAGCTGTCTTCTACTCAAATGCTGGAAGAGGTAGAGGCAGAGGTAGAGGAGGTCGATCTGGAGGCCGTGGTAGAAATCAGAATATGCAGTAAACTCAAGAAAACCAGTCCTATGGAGGAGGACGTGGTAACTCTAGAGGGAGGGGGAGCCAAAGAGGTCGTGGTGGATGGCAAAGAGGGCAAAATGCAAACAACAATGTTGAATGCTACTACTGTGGTAAAATGGGTCATATGGCTAAAGACTGCTATAAAAAGCAGAATGACATCATGAATGGAAAACTGCAACAAGGGAATTATGCATCTTCTAGTAGACAGGGTGATGACAGAAATGAGCATTTGTTTATGGTGCAGCGCATGACCAATTCTATGACAAGTGCAGAAAAAAGTAACGATGTGTGGTATGTTGACTCAGGTGCATCAAACCACATGACAGGCCATGCAGAATGGATGGAGGATGCAAGGAAAATGGAAAAACCAGGATTTGTGGAGACTGGTGATGATACTGCACATCCTATTGTGCAAATTGGAAAAATTCCTTTGTCTATGCAGGATGGGAAAAAGAAATACCTGTTCGATGTATTTTATGTTCCGAATATCACCAAGAACCTAGTTTCTGTTGGTCAAATGGTTGAGCAGGGCTTGCATGTCAGATTTAAT